>NC_070604.1:114810600-115111225 GCF_027172205.1 Podarcis raffonei | reverse complement strand
CTGGGGTTTGAGCCTGAAGGGTCCTCACCTGTGCTGGATCCTCAGGTGCAGGCACCAGCTGAGTCTGCTCTGGCTCCTGAGGTGATGGAGGACCCATTGCCTGCAGGTGCTCCACTCTCAGCCCCGTCAGGGGAAGGTGAGGCTGCCTCTGGGTCTGGTAACCCTCCAGCCTCTCCTGAGCTGCAGAGGCTCAGGGCAGAGAGGTGGAGAGAACTAAGTTCCTGCAGGAGGAGTGCTCGCCTCCAGGCCAGGAGAGGCGAGACACCTGTGGACCGGGGCCGCCCTATGCCTCGGGGCAGATAAAAGTCAGCCAGCCCCAGCCCCAGGTTGCGGGAGCAACGTTGTTGCTAGCCTGCTCCTACCTGCATCCTGTCCTGCTCTTCTGCCAGAATTCCTGACCTCACCCGACTCCCTGCCCTGGACCCAGCTTCAGCTTTGATGGACAGCCTCCATACCGCACCCTTGACCTTGGACTGGACTCGGACCTCGCCGCAGGGGACCAGCACACAGAATCTCCAGCATCTTCAGGTAGGGCTGGGAGAGACAGCTGTCAGAAACCCTGGAGAGCCACGGACAGTCAGTGTAGACTAGGGCTTCCCAAACTTGGGTCTCCAGCTGTTTTTGGACTACAATCCCCATCATCCCTGACCACTGGTCCTGCTAGCCAGGGATGATGGGAGTTGTAGTCCAGAAATAGCTGGAGACCCAAGTTTGGGAAACCCTGGTGTAGACCATATGAGATAAACAAGGAACTGATTCTATGTTACTATGAACTCACTCGCATCCCCAGTTTTCAGTCTGATTACCCATATAAAAGCTAGTGGAGAGAATGTAACTTCCGTTTTCCCATCCCAGAATGCACCTATTGAAATCTGACAGGAGGCATCCCTTCAGAAGGGGTGACAATGAATGCAGTTTTCATCCAATTCTGGCAATTAATGGGTTAGATACTGTCTTATTTTGAAACAAAACCAAACAAAAGCGCACAACATTAACAGAACTGTAATGATTCCCTGCATGAAGTACGCTATGAATTTGCCTGGGAATAATCAACCCTGGAGGTTGATTGCCTGCAAATTTCACCCACTTCTGTGTGTAGGAAAAAAAGAGAAAGGTGTAGTCATTCTTTTATTTTTATTTTTTGGATTTCCCATTAATGGGGGATGAAACAGAGCTTCAGGTTTAACAAATCAAATTTGAGCCCAAATGGAATTAAAACCATACAGGGCTTATCTTAGACTGCTTCCAAATGCTACAGATACAAAAACAAGGCAAACCTTGTGGTCTCTGTACACCCCTATACTATATATAGTGTTGCTTATTTAAATAATTTGAGGGGTGGATGAGATGATCCTTTGGATCCCTTCCAACACTACAGTTCTATGATTCTATGAAATCCCCCATTAGTTATCAGGAATAATTACTTTCATTCCTCCCTTTCTTAACCAAGGAAGCTGCCCCAGGAAGGAAACACTGAAGTACCAAAGGGTTGACCTCTGCCCTTCCTTCTAGAGCAGATCTCTTACGTTACAAGCAATCCATTTGGATTCGTGTTGCATTTCTTTTACGGACTATGCATGTGTGTGTGTGTGCCATCAATTATATCTCTCTAGCTTGATTTGGATTTGGAGGAACAAAAACCTAAATCTCTATAAAAGACCCTTAAGACAAACGCAATATGTTTGCATGGTCTCCCCACCGCATGGAGATTGCGGAAATGTCACATATAATTTTATGGTGTGTTCTTCCCTTTTTGTTCTTAAAACGCACACAGATGTGACTGCTCTGTCTATTTTTCTGGGGAAGTTTTGCCTTTAAAAAGAGATATGTATCCACAACAGCAAATATCCACTAACCCACATGGTCAGTGATTGCTGTTTTAATAGTCCTCCGATTACAATGGTGGATAACAGCAGTCAGAATTACCAGTAGAGTATTAATACTCAGGAATGAGTTAATAGTGCATAAAGACCTTCTACTGGAACAGTGGGGGAGTTGAATATTCTTTTCTTAAGTCAGCTGTAAGTAATTACGACATGGTGTGCCTCCAACTATTACCATAACAGAGCAATTGAACATGAGGAATGGATAATAGTGGGGACGTAGAGGTATTTTTAGAATGTCGGCAGTCAAGCAGGTGGATCTGTTACCTTGAAGGAAGGCTTGGAATTTGGCTATTGTTGCAAACACAGCCTAATGGGTTCTTTTAAAATGGCTTTGCAGGGCAGTACTTAGGAGATGGAAACGAGGGGAAAGAAATCTAAATAAAACAAAGGCATCTAGACACTGTGGAGCTGGTCACAAATATGTGCCACCCATCTGTTTTCAATCTCTGGCTGTTGTTTTTCTCCCCTTTTGAAAGGAAAGGAAAAATGAGCGCTCGACGTTTTGTACCAGGCAAAATTCTGCAACCTGCATAAATTATGACATTGAGCACGTTTGTATGATCTCACTCACTTTGCATAATTCATTCGTACCTCACTGCATAATTTAGTCCAGTTTTGCTGGTCGCGGGGAATAGGAAGGATTTATGCAGGACTCTGGAGAGCTTTGTGCCTCTGACTGATTGAGATGTAGTTTAGCCATGTCTCCGGCTTCGGAAATTTCAGTCGACATTGTTCAGACACTTTCAGGGAGGTCTGTGCTGAATCTGTTTAAAAAGGGAAAAGGAAATAGATATTTCAACCCTTAATAAGATGAATTGATACATTTTTGGGGGGGGATCCAATTGTGTATGCGAAGAAGCAGAAAGGACTTCCACTCATATAAGGGACTTCCACTCACGCAACAGACTTCCACTTGCACAATGGATTAGCCATTCCTCTCTGCCCCACAATAAAACTGTTCTAGGAGATGGGTATTGCCAGAGCATAGGGTATGTGGCAGTCATAGATTCATAGAGTAGGAAGAGACCTCAATTGTCATCTCCTCCAACCCCCTTCAATGAAGGAACCTCAACTAAAGCACGCACAACAAATGGTCATCCAACCTCTGCTTAAAAACTTCCCATGAAGGACCCACGTACTTACGGGACTGCCTCTCTTGGTATGCCCCGTGGAGGACCTTAAGGTCCACAAATGACAACACTTTTGAGGTCCCAGGTTGCAAGGTGGTTAGATTGGTCTCAACTAGGGCCAAGGCCTTTTCAGTACTGGCCACGACTTAGTGGAATGCTCTGTCACAAAAGACTAGGGCCCTGTGGGACTTGACATCTTTCCGCAGGGCCTGCAAGAGAGAGCTGTTCTGCCTGGCCTTTGGTTTGGACTCAGTCTGACCCTTATGTTTCCCTCATCTTCTGGTTTTGATCTATGGGCTATTATTAAAATGAGGCTGCATTTTTAATTGTATTTTTAACCTGTATTTTAAATTGTGTTTTCCCCCTGCCCTATTATGTTTTTATTGTAATTTTACTGGTGTTAGCCGCCCTGAGCCTGGCTCTGGCCAGGGAGGGCAGGGTATAAATACAATATTATTATTATTATTATTATTACTATTATTATTATTATTATTATTATTATTATTATTATTATTATATTAGTCCACAACTCAAGGGAGTCCATTCCAGTGTTGAACAGCTCTTAGTGTCAGAAGAAAATAAGCATGATCCCTCTTTCATGTGACAGCAGCCCTTGAGATATTTGAAGATTAGCTATCATATCTCCTCTCAGTCTCCTCTTTTCCATGCTTGGTTTCCTTGATCATCTTGGTTGCCCTCCTCTGCACATGTTCCAGCTTGTCAACATCCTTCTTAAATTGTGGTGCCCAGAATTGGACACAGTATCCTAGGTGTGGTCTGACTAAGGCAGAATAGAGTGGTACTATTACTTCCTTTGATCTGGACACTGTATTTCCATTGATGCAGCCTAGAATAGAATTAGTTTTTTTTTACTGCTGCATCACACTGTCGACTCATGTGAATCTTGTGGTCTACTAAGACCCCCTAGATACTTTTCACATGTACTACTCGTGAACCAGGTGCCCCCCATCTTCAAGAAGAACATGAAGGGAAAATCACATTGGATGTGTGGAGCTTCACTTGCACAACATTAGATTCCACCCTTTCTCAATTATATAGATCAAGAAACTGTTAATTGATTAATAATGCGTTTCCCCCTGTGTGTAGGGAATCTGTGCCCCTCCCCGATGTTGTTAGATTAAATCTCCTACCCACTCTAAGTCAGCATTTATTTATATGCTATTGTGTTTGATGTTATAACGATTGCAATGTTTTGGTGCGGTTTTTTGAATGCTATTAAAAATAGCATTTAAAAAATATTGAATAGCATTTAATGCTATTTTAAAACCCTGTCTTGCTAGCTCAGTCAGTAGAGCATAATCTCAGAGTCATGGCACCACGTTGGGTGAAAAATCGCTACATTGCAGGGGGTTAGACTAGATGCCCCTTGGTGTTCCTTCCAGCTCTACAATTCTATGATTAATAATAATAATAATAATTTATTATTTATACCCCGCCCATCTGGCTGGGTTTCCCCAGCCACTCTGGGCGGCTCCCAACCGAATATTAAAAACAATACAGTGTCAGACATTAAAAACTTCCCTAAACAGGGCCACATTCAGTTGCCTTTTAAAAGTAAAAGTTTATTGCCTTGACATCTGCTGGGAGTGCTTTCCACAGGGCAGGCGCCACTACTGAAAAGGCCCTCTGCCTGATTTTCTTGTGATTATCATGAGCCGCTTTGAGTTCAACATTGGTTGTTGGAAAAGTGGAAAACAAATATCAAATCAAATCAAACAAACTATAGCTCCCAGAGTTCTTTGGGGAAAGCCATAACTGCTCAAAATGGCATCATAGTTCTTTAAATGCACGGTCTGAGTTTCCCTCATTGAGCCTTATTTTAATTGACCTCAAATCTGATTGGCTACCTGACAATTGGGATGCCATCCCATTCCGATGTGATTTGGTGGGATAATCCATCTGCTCAAACCAGCAAGAAGCAGCAATTGGGAGCAAAGAGGGAGAAAGAGAAAGTGCGAGTGCTAAAGCTGTGACAGAAAGGGAGAAATAATGGTTTCAACAGGATTCCCCCCCGCCGCCCTTGCCATTCCTTTTTTGCAGGTGGGGTGAATATTCTCACAATATTTTCCAGGGGAAAATGTCTACCCCATTGCAATTGTTATGCCCTTGCCACAGCTTTCATTTGCAATGGTTCCTTCAAAAACCGACTTGGCCATATCCCCAGTGATTGTTTTCTTATAATTTACTTAAAATATTATTAAAGGACCTTTCACATAAGACACAATGTTCTTTTTTTTTGTGTAGGGCTGCCCACGATATTATCCAGCAGGGCTTGGTTTTCTCCCGTTCTTTCTTTCCCTCTCCCTCTCCCTCTCTCTTCATATACAGCTATTGTCTTACCAATTCAACATATGCGCTCAGATGAAAACAGCTTGAGGCTTTTGATTCGGAGAGTAGTAATTTTGCAAATGCACAAAAATATAATTTAAGGATTGATTTGATTCCTCTTCTCCCCCTCCCCTCCCCCTCCCACCTCAATGCAATAGGTCCTTCTCCTGTTACATTGCTGCACAGGGCAGATGTTGAATTTTTCAATTTGCAGGTTTGTTAAGCATCACAGAATGTTTTGGTTCTCAATCAAGAATATTCTTCCCAAGTGGTTCCAAAGACTTATGCTTGAAAATAAATGTGTGTCCTTTTTTTCTCTTTTCTTTTTGTTCCCTGGCAGCATGTGGACTCTGTTCGAGGGATGAAGGAGAGAGGGGGAGATAATGTGATGCTGTTTACTAGACCATCATATATGTTTCAAGCCACCATAGGCTCTCCAAATTCAATAGGATGTTTTAGTAAACATCTTATAAAAAATATGCCATTGCAGCTTATGTTCTTACTTTATTCACTATGTCCGCATCATCCTTCCTTCAAGAAGCTCAAAGCAGGGTACATTATTATTTGCTATTTCTATAGTGCCATCATTATGAATGGTGCTTTATAAGGTGAAGGAGGGCAGCTCTCCGCCCCATGGAGCTTACATTATAAATTTGACCCAGAGGGAAAGGGAGGGGTGTGGAGGCAGTACCAAACAAGGAGAGAACATGTACCGTATTTTTCGCTCTATAAGACGCACCAGACCACAAGATGCACCTAGTTTTTGGAGGAGGAAAACAAGAAAAAAAATATTCTGAATCTCAGAAGCCAGAACAGCAAGAGGGATCGCTGTGCAGTGAAAGCAGCAATCCCTCTTGCTGTTCTGGCTTCTGGGATAGCTGTGCAGCCTGCATTCACTCCATAAGACGCACACACATTTCCCCTTACTTTTTAGGAGGGAAAAAGTGAGTCTTATAGAGCAAAAAATACGGTAATTGTTTTCCTCACATGGGTTGTCCCCAACTAAGTTTTACTCATAATAAATCAATGGGAATTAATTGACTGAAAGTAACTAAGGCTGATCGCTGAAGAATTGATGCTTTTGAATTATGGAGCTGGAGGACTCTTGAGAGTCCCATGGACTGCAAGAAGTTCAAACCGATCCATTCTTAAGGAAATCAGCCCTGAGTGCTCACTGGAAGGACAGATCCTGAAGCTGAGGCTCCAATAATTTGGCTACCTCATGGGAAGAGAAGACTCCCTGGAAAAGACCCTGATGTTGGGAAAGATAGCGGGCACAAGGAGAAGGGGACGACAGAGGACGAGATGGTTGGACAGTGTTCTCGAAGCTACCAGCATGAGTTTGACCAAATTGCGGGAGTCAGTGGAAGACAGGAGTGCTCTGGTCTATGGGGTCATGAAGAGTCGGACACGACTAAACAACTAAACAACAACAACAAACTATGGCTATTAGTTTTCAAGGGGTCTACCTAAAGTAGGGCTAGCACTGGATACAACCTGTAGTATTTAGGGCTAGATTCAACTAAGCCAGTGTGCTAGTGGAAGCCAGCAGAGGGATTGCCACTAGCACAATGGGGCTTCCCTCTCCTCCTTCTGTCATGCCCTCATTTCTGAACAAAATCCACTTTGGAGGGTCAGGAATGCCCTAGAATGGGTATGTGTGTGTTAGGGGTGTTAGGGGAGGGGTAGTACTTCTGGGGGGAGACACGTCATGCTCCTTCTGGGCTTGTCTGACCACCTTTGGTCCACATCCTGCACTCAGCTCTCACCTGTGACTCCTAGGACTCCTATTCGGCCTAGCACCCACTTAGTTGAGACCAATCTAACCTCCTTGCAGCTCGGTACCTCTAAAGTGTTGTCATTTGTGGACCTTAAGGTCCTTCGTGGGGCATACCAAGAGAGGCAGTTCTTAAGGTCCACAAATGACAACACTTTGGAGGTCCCAGGTTGCAAGGAGGTTAGATTGGTCTCAACTAGGATCAGGGCCTTTTCAGTACTGGCCCTGACTTGGTGGAACGCTCTGTCACAAGAGACTAGGGCCCTGTGGGACTTGACATCTTTCCGCATGCCCTGCAAGACAGAGTTGTTCCGCCTGGCCTTTGGTCTGGACTCAGTCTAACCCTTATGTTTCCCTCCCCTTCTGGTTTTGATCTATGGGCTATTATTAAAATGAGGCTGCATTTTAAATTGCATTTTAAGCTGTATTTTAAATTGTCCCCCCCCATTATGTTTTTACTGTAATTTTACTGGTGTTAGCCCCCCTGAGCCTGGCTCTGGCCAGGGCGGGGAGGGCGGGGTATAAATAAAATTTATTATTACAGTCATACCTCATGTTACATCCGCTTCATGTTACGTTCTTTCAGGTTACGTCCCGCGGCAACCCGGAAGTACCAGAAGGGGTTACTTCCTGGTTTCGCTGCTCATGCATGCGCAGAAGCACAAAATGACATCACGAGCATGCACAGAAGCAGCAATTCAGTGGTGAATCACAACCTGTGCATGCGCAGACGCGCCGCTGCGGGTTGCGCTCTTATCATGTTGCAATCGGGCATCCGGAATGGATCCCGTTCGCAACCAGAGGTACCACTGTATTATTATTACTAGAAGTAGTTGTCAGCATGTGACAGAAGTCACACAGTGGTGTGGTGGAGCATATGCCCGTGTTGCCCAGGGCAGGCGCACTCCCGAGGGAGGCCTGGCACAGAGGGTGCCCTCCCAGGTGCGGAATAGCCGCTTGGGTGCATGGAGTGGCGTGCACGCCCTGCAGCCGGGGGCGAAGCAAGCCGCCCACAGAGGCAGAGTGAGCTGTCGATGGTGGAAATTCGGCACGCAACCTGCCTGTGACTCCTAAGCCTCCCCCAGCTGTCAAAACGAAGGGGGAAGGGGAGAATGCCGTTGGCAGTGTGGCGCAGCTCACCCTTTCCCCCGATGGCTCAGGGTAGGCCTGGGAGTTACGGGCGGGAGGCGCACCAAATGTCACCCCCCTCAGTGAAGACAACTGGGGCGGACCGCCCCACCCCTTCCTCCGCCCCTGCAGTCGCACCCTGGGAAACGGCTTCAACTGACTGGCTAAACCAGGTGTGGGGAGCTGATGGGTCTCAAACCCTCCATGAGTTAGGGACTTTCCCTGCGTGCGAAGACAGGCTCTGTCAGATTAAGCACACAAAACCAGTAGTAGTTCCAATGGTCACTAAAGCAGCTTCTGCACGTTTTATAGAGGGAGGTGACTGGCAGGCAGGGCTCATCAATCTGGGAAGGCCACTCATCTAGGGGAAGGAAAACTCTGACATTTTCGAGAGAAGAAAAGACTAAGGAGTAAAGCGTACCCAAATCTGGAGTGGAGTCCCTAAGACTTTTGAATGTTGCCTTGTAAGTCTTCTTACAAGGTGTGGTGTAGTGGTTAAGAGCAGTAGTCTCGTAATCTGGTGAACCGGGTTTGCTTCCCCGCTCCTCCGCATGCAGCTGCTGGGTGACCTTGGGCTAGTCACACTTCTCTGAAGTCTATCAGCCCCACTCACCTCACAGAGTGTTTGTTGTGGGGGAGGAAGGGAAAGGAGATTGTTAGCCGCTTTGAGACTCCTTCGGGTAGTAATAAAGCAGGATATCAAACCCAAACTCTTCTTCTTCTTGCAGCCACTTCTGCAGCCCAGCTGGTGCCAAACATATTGCTCTGCTTTCCTTTGGACCACATCAACGAGGCCTAGGGCTGGGGGTCTTGTCGTCTGAGCAGCCCAGGACCTCCATCTACACAGCCCAGGCTTGCACTTTGATGCTGCTAATGCAGTTTGAATTCAGCGCCAGGGGCGCACTCCATTGTCCCTCGAGACAGACAGATACCAACAGCTCTCAGTAAAAGTTGGCAGAATACAACCCATATATTTATTGATTTGGCACTCAAATACTTCCTAATTCACCATGTCCCTTGAGATCTGAAATTCAGTAAAACACTCATAAAAACTCAGCAAAAAGCAATCAAATATCGGAGGCGGGGGTTATATATCTGACAGCGTTCACTCAGTTTATGGTAAGGCTTCGGTCAGTGGAACTGTAAGGAATGCTGTCACTCTCTACATCCCCTAGAGCTAATCTAGAAGATTGTGGGGTCCTTCCAGTCCAGAGCAGACATAGTTGGCAGGGTTCATAGGGTGAGGGATCAGAATTGTTCACCTCGCCATCCCACCAGCAGATTTTCTATCATCTGAGCACCACTGTTGGATTCAACCATATGCCAGCATCCCTGAAACCCAGTAAAGAGGAAACCAAAACCATTTGAAGGACTGCAATTAATCCAGAATGTGGCAGCTAGACTGGTGACTGGGAGCGGCTGCCGGGACCATATAACACCAGTCCTAAGAGATCTGCATTGGCCCCCAGTATGTTTCCGAGCACAATTCAAAGTGTTGGTGCTGACCTTTAAAGCCCTAAGCGACCTCGGCCCTGTATACCTGAAGGAGTGTCTTCCCCCTAATCGTTCAGCCTGGACACTGAGGTCCAGCTTTGAGGGCCTTCTGGCAGTTCCCTTACTGTGATAAGTGAGGTTACAGGGAAACAGGCAGAGGGCCTTCTCAGTGGTGGCACCAGCCCTGTGGAACACCCTCTCATCAGATGTCAAGGAAATAAGCAACTATCCTTCTTTTAAAAGACATCTGAAGGCAGCCCTGTTTAGGGAAGTTTTTAATGTTTAATGCTGTATTGTGTTTTTAATATTCGATTGGGAGCTGCCCAGAGTGGCTGGGGAAACCCAGCCAGATGGGCAGGGTATAAATAATAAATTATTATTATTATTATTACTACTACTACTAATAAAGAGCACAGAACCTAAGTTGTTAAAGGGCTTGGAAGACTCAAAATGTCCTCGCTCATTGCTGAAAACATTCCAATGTTGCCCCCAAGTGAAACTCTCAAGAAGGAGAATTTTGGAACCAGGATAGCGACCTCTGAAAAAGTCCTTTTTCAGCTAAGCACCAACATCAGCTCCATAGGTGGGAAGGACCTGGAGAAGGACCTGAGATGGACATCTAAAGTTGCAGACTTCCTTCAGAAAGTGGCAGCCAAGGAGAATGAAAAGTAAAAGAAATGTTGGGTGAAGAAGCTCAAGTCTTCTTGTTCTCTTCTGGTCCCATAGTTCTGCTCACACTGCAATGCAAGGCAGCAAAAGCAGGTCAGATGTTTCCCTAGTTAGATGCATCTATCTCCCTTATTATTAACTTGCAGGAGGGATTTGAAAACATTCCTGTTTACACAGTTATTTAGTGGCTGGAGAATGCTGTTCCTGGCAACCTCAGGAACGTTGGATGGAAGTATGTTTTAACAGTAATTGCACTGAGAATGTTTTGTTTCTGTTTATAAATTGTGCCTCTTTTTGCCACCCTGGGCTCCTTAGGGAGGAAGGATTGGATATAATTTAAATAAATACAGTCTCTGACCTTAGAAGTAGAACGTAGCCATTAGGGTTAGTAGTCGTTGATATCCTCCATGAAATTGTCTAATCCTCTTCTCGGAGAATACACATCGCACTCTTGATTTGGAAACAGTGTGTTTTTGCATTGAGAGATTCGTCTTTGCCAAGAGTTAATTTGTGCGGGTAAATGCGTATTAAGTATTGACAGCCTCTTGGCTTTCGGCGCACAAGTAGCAAATCTGTAGTGGGAAGAGGGAAATGAAAACATGTTGCAGATGACACAGTAGAAAGGGCAAAATCCTCCAGAAAGTGAAAACTGGCCCCGGTCAAAGCACTTGGAAACAATGTAGTTCGTGCCACCTGAGAAAATGGTCAGGAGTGTTTCATTTTTTATGTATTTAAACATGTTTGTCTAGTGCAGTGGTTCTCAACCTGTGGGTCCCCAGATGTTGTTGGACTACAACTCCCATCATCCCTGAGCTCTGGCCTTGCTAGCTAGGGGCTAGCGAAGGGGCTTGAACAACTCAAAGAAGCTATGAGCTATGCTGTGCAGGGCCACACAAGACGGACAGGTCATAGTGGAGAGTTTTAACTAAACATGATCCACCTGGAGCAGGAACCGGCAAGCCACTCCAGTATCCCTGCCAAGAAAACCCCATGGACAAAAACAACAGATACCTATTAGGTCCACAAATTACCATATAGCATATATTCAACACAAAAAACAGCGACAATTTGTTGTTGACAAAGGACAGCTGGACATATAAAGGGCCCCATTACCTTCAGTAGCTTAGGGCCTCATCAAACCTAAATCCAGCCCTGGATAGAAATGATAGATGATAGATAGATAGATAGATAGATAGATGATATAGATAGATGATAGATAGATAGATAGATAGATAGATAGATAGATAGATGATAGATAGATAGATAGATAGATAGATAGATAGATAGATAGATAGATAGACAGATAGATGATAGATAGATAGATGATAGAGATAGATAGATAGATGATAGATAGATGATAGATAGATAGATAGATAGATAGATAGATAGATAGATGATAGATAGATAGATAGATGATAGATAGATAGATGATAGATAGATAGATATAGATTTAACAAAAGACTCCCTATTGAACAAGGAGAAAGGAGAACCCTCCCAAGTTAATATATTCGTAATACGGAATGCAGGCAAGCGAGTTATACTAACCAAAGCTAATTTCTCCAAGCGGTTTATTCATGGAGACAATGTGATCTGAGATTTAATCAAGCCCAAATTAGTTTTTGTGATTAGCTGGTTTGGGCTGTTAAGGTACCGTAATAATGATATCATTATTCCAGGCCAGCTACTCCCGTCGCCTTCTGTTTTGCCTGGGCCAGGGTGGCGCATGCAAGGATCCTGCCTTATCTCAGAGCCTCTGTCGTCTCAGCCCAGACGCAGAAAGCCAGTGTTCGTCTTTGTTAGGAATCCCTTCGAGTGAAAAAAATAAAATCAGGGGGAGGGAGGGATGGTGTTGATTGGCTGCTTTTTTCTGGGGGGGGGGGGGAGAGAGAAATATTTCCACAAAAGAAAACATATGAAAAGGCCACAGGAGTATGAGACAGAAGGGGGGGGGAGGAAGAGAATATAAAAATGCAAATTTTCTTCCTAAACTTTGGACTAAAAAAAAAAGAAAGGAAAAGAAACCCTAAGTGAGAACTTCAACAAAGCTATAGGAATAGAGAAGAGGAAAAAGGAGGGGGAAAAAGATGACAGGTTTGAGTTTCAGAAAATTTAAGACAGCTTCAAGGATTAGACACTCTAGGTTGTCTCTGCATACATTTCTTAGGGGAGTTAATTCCATTTGACATGCAAGACCAAAGTGAGATTACAGGCCCATAGCCCCATGGCGAGGTGTATGTTGGAGCTAAAAGCCGGGATTTGAATAATTGTGCAGGCTTACTCCAAGAATCAGGAGAGAACGGAATGAATGGATTATTAGAAGGAACTTTGTACATTTCTAACTGCTGGACTTAAATATATATATATATATATATATATATATATATATATATATATAGACAGACACACACACCACACACTTGGTGTATGACTGATGTTATGGACTTTTGCACATAGCCTTGCATTTGCAGGAAGATCTATCGAAAGCGAGGGTGGGGGAGAGCGAAAGAAGGAAACAGACCCTGTTAAAGAAGAATGCATAATGAAAGATGGGACTGGTGTGGCTTACAGGAGGAGAGCAAATCTTCCCGAACGAGGTGGCTTAACATATTTGGGGCCTCCTCTCCCTCCTCTTCCTCTACAGAACAGCAACGACAAAAAAAAGTAGGAAAAATAATGGCTGTGTTAAATAAACTTTTGGGGGGGGGGAACTGGTGAAAGAAAGGAACTGGGGAGGAAGGGGCAGAGTGGTTTGTTTATTTGTTTGTTTTGAGTTTAGCATTTCAGCTCAACTGCCACCATTTGAAAAACTACTAAGCCACATGTTTTGTTTTGTTTTTATTTTTAAATCATTTGACTCCACCCCTTTGTGTTTTAAAGTAAAGGTAAAGGGACCCCTGACCATTAGGTCCAGTCGTGGCCGACTCTGGGGTTGCGGCACTCATCTCACTTTATTGGCCGAGGGAGCCAGCATACAGCTTCCGGGCCATGTGGCCAGCATGACTAAGCCGCTTCTGGCAAACCAGAGCAGCGAACGGAAACGCCGTTTACCTTCCCGCCAGAGCGGTACCTATTTATCTACTTGCACTTTGATGTGCTTTCGAACTGCTAGTTTGGCAGGAGCAGGGACTGAGCAACAGGAGCTCACCCCGTCATGGGGATTCGAACCGCCGACCTTCTGATCGGCAAGTCCTAGGCTCTGTGGTTTAACCCACAGCACCACCTGCGTCCCTTTGTGTTTTACTTGTCTGTAAAAGCAGGTAATAGCTGACTGCTCCTAAGACTCAGATGCGCTTAATTAACAGTCCACCAAGAATTATTGAGATGATGACGTAATTCTTATTTAGAGCTTGTCAAACTGAGGGATGCAAGTGCTGGGCAGGGAGAGGTTGATGGAGTCAAATGGAGCTCACAAGTTAGGACCCAGGCGTGACAGCACTCCCCTGACCTCCAGTTTCCAGCAACTGGTATTCAGAAGTACACTTTTCACTATTGGGAGAATGTGGACACTGATTTCTAGTATTGTGAAAATGAAGGGGGGGGGGAATCTCAGCTGTAAGAACATGAAAACTTAAGAAGAACCCTGCTGGATCAGAAAATGTGCCCATGTCATCTTGTATTCTGTTCCCACGGTAATCAACCAGATCCCACAATCAGAAACTGAGCACCTATGTGACGTTAGCATATGAGAGTGCTGGAGGTGAAGTAGTTAAACAAGTTACCCAATCAGAACCCAGGGGGTGGAGTCAGAGGGACTATAAAACCAGCTCTGGGAGGGGTGAAAGGTGAGTTTGTTGGGAGTTGGGTGGTTGGTTGGAGTGGGAGTGAATTGGGATAGAGTCTGTGGGAAGGTTGAGTTAGTGTAGAGAAATAAGTTGCGTGAGGAACAGTTAGGAGCTAGGAAGACAAGTAAATATCTGAGAGGTGGTTTAGTGAGTGAGAGCAGGTAGCGGAAGTTATAGGTCTGGATAGGCACCCCATGATTGCAATTGACCGATACCGTTTATGAAACCACACGCTTGTTAAACTGCAATAAATAAACAAGTTTATGTTTTTGTTTATGTTCCAATTTAACCCTGACTGGACTCGGTATGTGTTGTGCTTGTATGAAACTTAATAAATACTATTGGAATAATATTATTGGAATAATAATAAAAATATTATTTTTTTCCTAATTCTCAATTAAAGCCATCTTAGTCGGTGCCTCTTGTGGTTAGAAATATTTGGACAGCCTCTACAGAAATGCAGGGTATAGCTCTTCTTATTTTAGGTTTGAAAACGAGAACTTTCTCTTGGTAATCAAATTCTCCTTCGGTGCATCTCTGCCCGAGCTTTCAACTCTCCTGTAGTTAATGCAAACACGCCTACCTCTTTCATTAAAAGTCTTTAGAGTGCCACACTTAATTGTGTTCATCGGCTCCAAAATCCCCGTCCTGTACCAATTTAAAAAAAAGGAGGTGATTGGGATAAAAGCTTTCTGCAAAAGCATCATTGCCCAATGCAACATTCAAGGGTGCAAAACATACCTGGGTGCTGGCGGTGTGCAAAATGGGACACTGCTCCCTATATAATACCTTAGTGTTCAAACACATGCATTTATGCACATTTAACTTAGAGTCTCCTGGAAGAGTGCTGAACCCTGAAAACCGAGAGCAATAGCACCTCAAATAAGTGCATTTAAACAAGGCAAAAAATAAGGACTGTGGGATCATGGACAGGGATCATGACATAGAGACTGTCCAGGATAAATAGGGATAGTTAGAGAGTGTACGCAGCTAAATTGCCACCCAGAGGTTTTCCTGAATATGCCGATTCAAAGGGCTGTGGAAAAGCTCTGAATTCTCCCCGTGTGGACTACTAACTTCTCATTATGGAAGCCACAGAAAAGAGCAATAGGAAACAAGGAGGCATCACAAAAATTGTGTAATTTAATCCCAACTGGGATCCAAAAGGGTGCGAATGAGATCAGGAGTTGCATAAGGAGTCATATTAACAAATGTACCGAGAAGGGAAATTTCAGTGGGAATACCAAGATGAAAGGAGATAAAATGTCCTTCCCCAAAAGGTAGAGGGGCTGGAAATCGCTGCTGAATGAATGTAATCCGTTAAAAAAAGAAAAGAAAGAAAAAAGATGAAGAAGCAGTCGTAAAATATACTACTAAGCCAGATGGCATAATATCCTGCGAAGAAATGCTGGTGTGGATGCTGTCCTTTCCAGTACACTGGGAGGTGGATAATTGAACATAAGATGAAGCAAAAATACAGAAAAGGCCAAATAGGCATTGAAGAATAAAAAAAGAAGATTCAGAATGGGGAGCAGCTCCTGAGAAGAGTGTTGCTGCTTGGGAGGACTGATTAATAACAGCAGCGACTGGTGCAGAGTGGATTTGCAGAGATTAGAACGTCGAAAGCTTTATCCAAAAGATTGTGCAAAGTTCGTATTGGGTTTGAATTTAAATAGGGCAAACTCTGTCTATCGCCATTAAAAGTTTTCCCCTGACCTTTTGGTACATGTCAGCAGAACAGCCTCTCTTTCCCCGTGAGAAAGGTCATTTCCATTTTTTGAAAATATTTATGTTCCATAATGAACCGCCAGCGTGTGCGTGTGTGTGCATGACAGTGTGCATGTGGGAAAGTAGTCGAGCGAGAGCCGGACAGTGCTATCACTAATTCTTGGCGTGATTGGACAGGTTCCCAATGCCACATGTACACACCAGGAACTGATATTCTGGAAGTTAAAAATGGTTGTTGACCTTTAAGGGTACTAGCACAGCTGAACATCAATGTTCTTAATAGGTTCCCCAGCAAGGTGACTTGACTTAGTGAAGGTAATATGTTCATACAGTCCAGTGTCCAGTCTGCTAGATGAAGGGTGTCTTCTTTTTCATAGCCAGCCACATTGTGCTCCTTTTATTAGCCTAAGAGATAGACGCCAACTTTGGCACTCACTCTCCCTCCCACCCAACCTCCATCCATGAATGGCCAAGCTCTATAATAGCACTTGCAATAGAAGCCTTGCAGGAATAGACTACATATGGCAAGGATGTAGGAGATCACAATGTGGACAGGGCTGAGGAACAAATATGATCCCTGAAAGCTAATCTCAAGAGGCAGATTGGCAGTGGTCATTCATCCATTTGTTTGCTTTGTCTTTCTTACACAAGAACAGAACACACATACACACACCCATATAAAATTTAGTCTGGTTCCATCTAGTGACTCAACTATGTAATGACATTATCCACCATATCCCTTAAAAAAACAATAATTCCCCCCAAAACTATAGTTGTCAAAGAAGCAGTTCAAACACAATTTTGGAACCAGATTTAAACTCATATCCTAATTTATTTTTATGAGAACTTTTCATTAGGTGCCGGAATTATTATCTGGAACCTCCTGCTAGCTTCCTTAGCAGTTGGACCTCCCTGATCTTTGGGGCTGAGTTCACCCCCTGGGCTCCAACTTGGTACACTCAAAGCGAAGAAGCTTAAGGTTTAACACAGACTTTACTGATAATGCAGCTTCACACAAGCAGAGGGGAATAATAAACTTACCCAAGCATATAAAGAAGATACGAAAGAGACATTTCTCGCAGAGCTAGCGGAGGTGGCCTGTCAGCCGGGATCCCAGTGGACTATCCAGCACAGCAACACAACCAATAATCTGATGAAATGCCGGAATACCCTGAAAGTCCATCAGAGTCCATGTCAAGAGATTCACTCTTAACTTTCTCTCTCTAAAGCAACAACACACATTTGTGTGAACCTTGACTCTGGACCTTTCATTCTCTGATCAGCTTCTCCTCCTCCCTTAATGATGACTGTTTAGTGGCAAATGGGGCTCGTCAGCCTGGGAAGGTAGCCCGTCATGGAGAAGGAAACATCTTATCTTAAACCTCTGCCGTTTTGCTGCTATACTCATTCATGAGAAAGGCTTTGGGAGGAAACCTCAAGGAGCAATCTGCACCCGCAGGCATCTTTGGGAGAAGAAAAGACTAAGGAGTAAAGCGTACACAAATCTGGAGTGGAGTCCCTAAGACTTTTGGATGTTGCCTTGTAAGTCTTCTTGCAACAACTCCTGCAGCCCAGCTGGTGCCAAATGTATTGCTCTGATTTCCTTTGGACCACTTCAGCGAGGCCAAGAGAGGGGTCTTGTCATCTGGGCAACCCAGGACCTCCATACTGCCCAGGCTTGCACCCCAAGAAGGTCACTTTGATGCTGCAAACACCGGAAAAACAACACGGGAGGCAGCAGCTATGAGTTACTGGTCTCTGCAGCCACAGCAGGCGCTGTGATTCTCCAGCAGTTTGACTGCACCCATGGAGGCAGACTCCATTGTCTTTTGAGACAGACAGAAGCCAGCAAGTGCCTTGAAGATAGATGTACAGTGGTACCTCGGGTTAAGTACTTAATTCGTTCTGGAGGTCTGTTCTTAACCTGAAACTGTTCTTAACCTGAAGCACCACTTTAGGTAATGGGGACTCCTGCTGCCACTGCGCAGCCGCTGCACAATTTCTGTTCTCATCCTGAAGCATAGTTCTTAACCCAAGGTAGTATTTCTGGATTAGCGGAGTCTGTAACCTGAAGTGTATGTAACTTGAAGCGTATCTAACTCAAGGTACCACTGTATACAGTGTTGGAAGTGAGGCATTCAGCTTTTAACTTGAGTGTCCATTCTGTTAATGCTAGAGGTAATTTCTTATTTATTCTATTACAATAACAATAATTTATTTATACCCCGCCCATCTGGCTGGGCTTCCCCAGCCACTCTGGGTGGCTTCCAACAAAAGATTAGAAGTACATTAAAACATAAGTCATTAAAAACTTCTCTAAACAGGACTGCCTTCAGATGACTTCTAAACATCAGATAGTTGTTTGTTTCTTTGACATCTGATGGGAGGGTGTTCCACAGGGTGGGTGCCACTACCAAGAAGGCCCTCTGCCTGGTTCCCTGTAATTTTACTTCTCTCAGGGAGGGAACCACCAGAAGGCCCTCAGTGCTGGACCTCAGTGTCTGGGCAAAACAATGGGGGTGGAGACTCTCCTTCAGGTATACAAGTATACTAGTATTCTGTATTAAATTTCTATACTGCCCTTTATGCAAGGCTCTCAGGGTGGTTTGCAATATAAAAGCACATAAATTTACAACATAACTACAAAACCAATACCGCCTTCCAGTTTAAAAGGTCATGGATTGTTTAATTAGCCAAAGACCTAGGAGAAGAGGAATGTTTTCACCTGGAGCCTAAAGATATATCATAGAATCATAGAATCATAGAGTTGGAAGAGACCACAAGGGCCATCGAGTCCAACCCCCTGCCAAGCAGGAAACACCATCAGAGCACTCCTGACATATGGTTGTCAAGCCTCTGCTTAAAGACCTCCAAAGAAGGAGACTCCACCACACTCCTTGGCAGCAAATTCCACTGTCGAACAGCTCTTACTGTCAGGAAGTTCTTCCTAATGTTTAGGTGGAATCTTCTTTCTTGTAGTTTGGATCCATTGCTCCGTGTCCACTTCTCTGGAGCAGCAGAAAACAACCTTTCTCCCTCCTCTATGTGACATCCTTTTATATATTTGAACATGGCTATCATATCACCCCTTAAACTCCTCTTCTCCAGGCTAAACATACCCAGCTCCCTTAGCCGTTCCTCATAAGGCATCGTTTCCAGGCCTTTGACCATTTTGGTTGCCCTCCTCTGGACACGTTCCAGTTAGTCAGTGTCCTTCTTGAACTGTGGTGCCCAGAACTGGACACAGTACTCCAGGTGAGGTCTGACCAGAGCAGAATACAGTGGCACTATTACTTCCCTTGTTCTAGATGCTATACTCCTATTGATGCAGCCCAGAATTGCATTGGCTTTTTTAGCTGCCGCGTCACACTGTTGGCTCATGTCAAGTTTGTGGTCAACCAAGACTCCTAGATCCTTTTCACATGTACTGCTCTCAAGCCAGGTGTAACCCATCTTGTATTTGTGCCTCTCATTTTTTTTTTGCCCAAGTGCAATACTTTACATTTCTCCCTGTTAAAATTCATCTTGTTTGTTTTGGCCCAGTTCTCTAATCTGTCAAGGTCGTTTTGAAGTGCGATCCTGTCCTCTGGGGTGTTAGCCACCCCTCCCAGTTTGGTGTCATCTGCAAATTTGATCAGGATGCCCTTGAGTCCATCATCCAAGTCGTTGATAAAGATGTTGAATAAGACCGGGCCCAAGACAGAACCCTGTGGCACCCCACTAGTCACTCTTCTCCAGGATGAAGAGGAACCATTGATGAGCACCCTTTGGGTTCGGTCAGTCAGCCAGTTACAAATCCACTGAGTGGTAGCATAGTCAAGTCCGCATTTTACCAGCTTCTTTACAAGAATATCATGGGGCACCTTGTCAAATGCCTTGCTGAAATCAAGGTAGGCTACATCCACTGTGTTCCCTTCATCTACCAGGCTTGTAATTCTGTCAAAAAACCAGATCAGGTTAGTCTGACATGACTTATTTTTCAGAAATCCATGCTGACTATTGGTGATCACAGCATTCCTTTCTAGGTGCTCACAGACTGTTTGCTTAATGATCTGCTCCAGAATAACAAAGGTGCCTGGTGAGGCTCTACAACTAGACATGAGGAGGATGGCTGTTACTTAGCAACCAAGCAGAGTGGCATGATCTTAGCTGAGATAGCACATGCTCTGACTGACTGCACAGTTCTGAGGGAGTTTTGCTCTGTATGTTTGGTTGACTGTCTCCCTGCTATGTACAAGGCCTGAGCTAATAAGGGCAACCTTTCTCATTGAGTTGTACAGTGGTACCTCGGGTTAAGAACTTTACCTCAGGATGAGAACAGAAATTGCATGCTGGCGGCATAGCGGCAGCAGGAGGCCCCATTAGCTAAAGTGGTACCTCAGGTTAAGAACGGTTTCAGGTTAAGAACGGACCTCCAGAACAAATTAAGTTCTTAACCTGAGGTACCACTGTATGCTGTTTTTGGTTCAGCTGGCTCAGTAAAGAGTTATCAGGGCTTTTCTCCCTGGACTCCTTTCTCATTAAGTAACTTTGCTGATATAACCCACGTGTCCAACCCAGATGTCCTCCACACGTTTTGTCTATGAATCAAATACTTCATACAGTTCCTAGAAGCTTCCTTATTATTTCTGTGTTTGTATGTGTCACACCTGTTGTCTTTGTCCATGGAGTTTTCTTGGCAGGGATACTGGAGTGGCTTGCCGGTTCTTGCTCCAGGTGGATCACTTTTGGTCAAAACTCTCCACTATGACCTGTCCATCTTGGGTGGCTCTGCACGGCATAGCTCATAGCTTCTTTGAGTTGTTCAAGTCCCTTTGCCATGGCAAGGAGGACACGACTAAACAACAACAAATGTGTCACACCCTTGTGTAGCTTCTCCCCTATGTGGGCTGGTTCCTCTTTCTCGCTTCAGTTTGACCTTATTCTATGTTTCCTGTCCTCACACAGCTAGGTTCTTGCTGTGCATGTGTTGAAACAGCATCTGAAATAAAATTATCAGGCGGAAATTTCTGCGTTTGGCCTGTGGGCTGCCAGGGGGCCAGCTTTGCTAGACCACACCAGCTGAAAGACAAAGGGAGGCTGCAATTTAGAACCTGCCATATTCCCTATAGCCGTTTTAAAGTGGAATTTTACTTTAATATGATTGTAATGCGATCCAAAAAAATGACAGTAAGAAATGCATTTAGAGGATGTTAAAGCCTCCCCATTAAAAATTCTGTATGCATTTTATATTCTAATTCATGTACAGTCAGAAGCCCCTGATAAAATCACAGCGCTGATTTGACTGCTGCACTCATCATATTAATGAGGATACTTTGTGCCTTTTAAAAATTGGGATAGCGCCCATTATGTGATTGTACATGATGTGATTGTTATCGGATCACTTTGTTATTCAAACCCACCCCTCCCTTCAGTCAGCTTTGTATATAAGAAGAATTGCCAGCCATAGCACGCTGGAGGCTGCAGAACCAAACTCAAAATACTGAGCTCCTTATTTCTCATTCTTTGTTCCTTTCTTGCATTTTAAAAGGGCTGTCTCCTTGCGATGAATCTCGACATTTTCCCTTTTGGGCAGGGAAAGAAAAACTGGAATTCTACAGCAACTTAGGAAGCTACCTTCTACCCAGTCCACCCAGACAGTTGGTCCACCTACCTCAATATTTTTTACATGGACTGGCAGCATCTCTCCAGGTTTTCGGGGAGAGAATCTTTCCCAGCCCCACTAGGAGATACCAGGGATTGAACCTGCGACCTTCTGCACCCAAAGCAGATGATCTACCACTGACCTATGACCTTTTCCCAAAGAGGAACTAAGGGCATAAGTCCAAGGCATCCCTTCCAGGGTCATTTTTTGCCACCCCATTTTCAGGAGGCAAAATGTAGGCGTCGTTTGGGGAATTTTTTAGAGGACGAGCAAAATTCAAAGGGATACAATGGTACCTCGGGTTACATATGCTTCAGGTTACATATGTTCAGGTTACAAACTCCGCTAACCCAGAAATAGTGCTTCAGGTTAAGAACTTTGCTTCAGGATAAGAACAGAAATCGGGCTTCGGCAGCGCGGCAGCAGGAGGAGGCCCCATTAGCTAAAGTGGTGCTTCAGGTTAAGAACAGTTTCAGGTTAAGAACGGACCTCCGAAACGAATTAAGTACTTAACTTGAGGTACCACTGTAACCAGTTAAAACTCCCTGCCTGGCTCTTGGTTGCTAGACATCCTTTTGCTCCTCCCAAAGTCCCCATTGGGATGCGGGTGGTGCTGTGGGTTAAACCACAGAGCCTAGGACTTGCCGATCAGAAGCTTGGCAGTTCGAATCCCTGCGATGGGGTGAGCTCCCGTTGCTCGGTCCCTGCTCCTGCCAACCTAGCAGTTCAAAAGCACGTCAAAGTGCAAGTAGATAAATAGGTACCACTCCGGCAGGAAGGTAAACGGAGTTTCCGTGCGCTGCTCTGGTTTGCCAGAAGCGGCTTAGTCATGATGCCACATGACCCGGAAGCTGTACGCCGGCTCCCTCGGCCAATAAAGCGAGATGAGCGCTGCAACCCCAGAGTCGGCCACGACTGGACCTAATGGTCAGGGGTCCCTTTACCTTTAAAGTCCCCATTACTTAACATCCATCTGGCAAGAGTCTCTGGAGTTGAGAATGGCAGCCCTGATGGACCACGTCTTTCTCCACAACATTTCTCGTCGCCAAGCCCCCCACTTTCTGCCAATCCTCTGTGCCTCTGCATCAGGTCCATAAGCTTTTAGCCAAATGGATATCTAGAAATCTAGGCACACTTTTTTTCCTTCCGTGGAGGTTCCTTGGAAATTAACCCTCCTTGCTGAACGGCCTCGGTCCAGTATATCTGAAGGAGCGTCTCCTCCCCCATCGTTCTGACCGGACACTGAGGTCCAGCGCCGAGGGCCTTCTGGCGGTTCCCTCATTGTGAGAAGTGCGCTTACAGGGAACCAGGCAGAGGGCCTTCTCGGTAGTGGCGCCCGCCCTGTGGAACGCCCTCCCATCAGATGTCAAAGCGATAAACATCTACCTGACATTCAGAAGACATCTGAAGGCAGCCCTGTTCAGGGAAGCTTTTAATATGTGACATTTTAGTGTATCTTTCATCTTTGTTGGAAGCCGTTCAGAGTGGCTGGGGAAACCCAGCCAGATGGGCGGGGTACAAATAATAAATTATTATTATTATTATTATTATTATTATTATTATTATTATTATTACTATTACTATTACTATTATTATAATATAACTCCAGGCACACGACTAAAGTCACATTTGCAGCCTACATTTTGAACACTATGATACCACATTAAATAGTCACTGCTTCCCTCAAAGAATCCTGGGAGCTGTAGTTCCCAAAATGGTTTAACAAGCAGAGAAAATTGGCTGTTGTGTCTCTGTGAGACAATTGGGGGCCTCCTAACAACTCTTAGCACCTGTAACAAACTACAGCTCCCAGAATTCTCTGGGGGAAGCCATGAATGCTCATAGTGGTATCATAGTGCTTGAAATGTAGGGTGTGAATGTGGACCAAGGCTTCCCCCAGAGAATTCTGGGAGCTTCCCCCAGAGCCTGTTCCAGCAGGCATTTTAAAGTAGTGATCTTATCATCTTATCTATCTTATCGTATCTTATCTATCATCTTATCTATCTTATCTCAAGCTTTTTTTCTAGCTGGAACTCACTGAAACTTCCTTCCGGCACCTCTCAGGCAGCTGCCATTGCCATTATAAGAGAACAAGGGAGGCGTTCATGGTGAGTTCTGACGCCTCTTTTTCTAGAACAAAAGCACTGGTAATCTATCAATCTATCTAGTTATTGACCCCTTTTCAATAGACTGCTTTTATGTACCCTTCTTGGAAATGTGGATAATGAAGAAATGTCTTAAAACATTATATTTTAAAAACACAAAACCAAAACAAAGCTTTCATTGGCCATCAGTAGCCTCAGATAGCAGGATATGGCCTGGTTTAAGGTAAAGGTAAAGGGACCCCTGACCATTAGGTCCAGTCGTGACCGACTCTGGGGTTGCGGTGCTCATCTCGCTTTATTGGCCGAGGGAGCCGGCGTACAGCTTCCGGGTCATGTGGCCAGCAGGACTAAGCCGCTTCTGGCGAACCAGAGCAGCGCACGGAAACTCCGTTTACCTTCCCGCCGGAGCGGTACCTATTTATCTACTTGCACTTTGACATGCTTTCGAACTGCTAGGTTGGCAGGAGCAGGGACCGAGCAACGGGAACTCACCCCGTCGTGGGGATTTGAACCGCCGACCTTCTGATTCGCAAGCCCTAGGCTCTGTGGTTTAACCCACAGCGCCACCCACATCCCATGGCCTGGTTTGGTAAGCAGCAAATTGGTGAAGGGGAAAGTCACCAACTCTGATTTGAGTTCTCTCTCTCTATATATATATATATTTGCGTCTCCCTACCCCCTTGCTAGAAACATAACTTGCAATGCTGAATTTCCTTCTGTTTTGTGACTCGGGTGCACTTTGAAGATCCCTAATGAGAGGCCGCTATCAGCTAAGTTTTAAAGCGGGGTGCGGGGTGAACTCGAAATTGCCTGGGGAAGGTTAGCCACCATTCCTCTTTAAAGTCCCGGGTTTGAATTTACAGCTCTGTTTGCCCACCTCTGTGGTTCGGCAAGCGTATATTATAAACCTGATCTTGGCTTGCATGCTAAAAGATACGTGTCCCTTTGCTCCACTGCCTTCCTGATTAGGGCCTGTTGGTATTATTATTTCTGATCCCCGCCCATTCCCCCACTCCCTCCCCTGATTGACATCTGCGGGTCTCTTTTGATAATGAAAGCCCCCAGAGAGCGGGGAGATAAGGCTGAATCTCAGACGTCGAGAAGTTTGCAATCAAAGATGGTTTGTTAATAATAAAGTAAGGAGGGCGAAGGAAAAGGAGCCTTTCTGCTCCTTTCTGCTGCGAATATGGCGCTGACCCTTCCTTGGCCCTGCTAGGCCCGTCTGAGCAGCAGTAGAGGTCAGTGGTAATTAAAGCAACACAGTTGCAGGGAAAGTGCGAATTACTTTTACAAGAAGGCTTGGATGTTGCTACCGACTGACAAAGCACAGTGGGGGGGCTCAGCTGGATATTAAAGAGCGACGGTAGCCTCAACATTGTGAGGTTGCTTTCCAGCACAATACAAAAAAAAATGTGACTTTTTATGAGTTTATATCTCAGGAACCATTCGAGTTAGCGGGTGGGGGGGGGACGGATGTTTGGGGAGAAGGAGATCACCATTTCAGGCTTTGCTGGGGTGGGGGATTCAGTAAGGCCTTGTGGGTTCCTCTTGCACACAGTTTGTTTGATTTTTAAAGTGCATGTTAAGTGCATCTTTCGCAATTATCTCCTTGCTTTCCTATTTCCTTTCTTGGATGCACACAAAGATATCCTTGCTTGTTGAAAGCCGGAACATTGTGGTTCAGGCTAGGTTTCAACGGGCTCTCCTGACCAGCTGGTTTGCTAAGCAAATGAAAAATGTCCTTTCTGCTTTGAAGGAACCCTGACGGGTCAAGTCACAGGCCCGTTTGGTCTCTTGTTCTCATCAGATGCTCAAAGGCAGGACCAGAGTGCAGCTACACTCTCCCCACTTGTAAATTCCTGCAAAATCCACACCAACTCTTCACCCCACTCCCAATTATTTGAAAAGTAACAATGTTTGCATACAAATGTATGAAACTGTCAATTTCACATTCTCTTTTTTTTTTCTAATCTTCAATTCAGTTCTCCACATTTCCATGTCAATCTGCAATTTTCATGCATCCATATTTTATTGCTAATTTCTCCTCAAATGCATATTTTGCATGCAGTTTTCCCTAATATACAGTACTGGCCCGAATATAAGCCCCAATTTCCCCACCCCCAAATTCCGACCACGTAAAGTTTAAGTGTGGCTTATGTTCATGAACTTACAAAAATGGGCTTCTACAATATCACTGCTGAAATAGCTCCCCTAGGTCCGTGGCCCTGCCTTGTCTCCCAAGGCTGGAATGAAGATCACCCTCTGCCCACCCCATGCCCAGGATGCCACCATGAGGGCCATCCGTGTGGGACAACAGTGCCGGTCCTGACCATGGCTCCCAAGCCTCTCCTGAACCGCCAGAGGGGGAGACTGCCAGCAAAGCAGTGGGAAGCAGCCCGGAAGCGTGGGGGAATAGTACCCATAGAATTTTCTTCTACATTTGCAATTTATGGGTGTGAGCACCTGAGGAATTTTAAGGGAGCGGCTTATATTCGGGTATTGTCTTTTTCCTTTTTTTTTTATATATAATTTTTATTAAAGAATTTTTATAACCACAAAAACATAACAATACAATACAATAAACACAACATACAAACAAACAAAAACAAGTACAAATTCAGATCTTATTTTCATATACCTTTCTTCTCCGACTTCCTCATGCCTCCCTTTTCTGTATTCCAATTTCTAATCAATTATTCAGCAAATCTTCCCTTATTTTTAATTTAGTTTAATCTTCCTTATTCTCCTTATCTTATCCATTACTAATAGTAACCAATTATTTTCTAGTCCAACATCATTCTAACTTTCGTTAATTTTGTAATATTTCTTTAAATAGTCCTTAAATTTTTTCCATTCTTCTTCCGCTGCTTCTCTTCCCTGGTTTCGGATTCTGCTCGTCATTTCTGCCAGGCCCATGTAGTCAATCACCTTCATCTGCCATTCTTCCAGAGTGGGTAGATCTTGTGTCTTCCAGTACTTCGCAATGAGTATTCTTGCTGCTGTTGTAGCATACATAAAGAAAGTTATATCCGTCTTTAACACCCCTTGGCCGACAATACCCAAGAGAAAGGCCTCTGGTTTCTTAGGGAAGGTATATTTAAATACCTTTTTCAGTTCATTATAGATCATTTCCCAGAATGCCTTAATCTTCGGGCACGTCCACCAGAGGTGAAAGAATGTGCCTTCCTTTTCCTTACATTTCCAACATTTATTATCAGGCAAATGGTAAATCTTTGCAAGCTTGACTGGGGTTATGTACCACCTATAGATCATCTTCATAATATTCTCTCTTAAGGCATTACATGCCGTAAATTTCATCCCGGTGGTCCACAACTTCTCCCAGTCAGCAAACATAATGTTGTGACCAATGTCCTGAGCCCATTTAATCATACTTGATTTAACCGTTTCATCCTGTGTATTCCATTTCAGCAGCAAATTATACATTTTTGACAAATTTCTAGTGCTGGATTCTAACAGTTCGGTCTCCAATTTTGATTTTTCCACCTGGAAGCCAATTTTACTGTCCATTCTAAACACTTCATTTATTTGATGATAGTGCAGCCAATCTCTCACTTTCCCTTTTAGTTTCTCAAAACTCTGCAATCTCAATCTGTCCCCTTCCTTTTCCAGAATTTCCCAATATCTTGGCCATTTAGACTCCATATTTAACTTTTTAACTGCCTTAGCTTCCATTGGCGACAACCACCTTGGGGTTTTGTTTTCCAACAGATCTTTATATCTAGTCCAGACATTTAGTAGTGCTTTTCTGACAATATGGTTTTTAAAACCTTTGTGTGCTTTAACCTTGTCATACCACAAATATGCATGCCACCCAAAGATATTATTAAAACCTTCTAAATCCAAGATATCTGTATTTTCAAGAAGTAGCCAATCTCTTAGCCAGCAGAAAGCTGCCGCTTCATAATAAAGTTTAAAGTCTGGCAGGGCAAATCCCCCCCTTTCCTTTGCATCCGTTAGTATCTTAAATTTTATTCTGGGCTTCTTGCCCTGCCAGACAAATTTAGATATATCTTTTTGCCACTTCTTGAAACAATCCGTCTTATCCATTATTTGCAATGCTTGGAACAGAAACAACATTCTTGGCAATACATTCATTTTTATAACCGCAATTCGACCTAACAAGGAAAGCTTCAAATTTGACCAAGTCTCCAAATCTTTTTTCACTTCTATCCAAGTTTTTTCATAGTTATCCTTAAATAAGTTCACATTTTTAGCTGTCATATTTATCCCCAAATATTTCACTTTTTTAACCACAGTCAACCCTGTCACATTCTGAAACCTTTCTTTTTCAAACAGTGTTAGATTTTTCTCCAATACCTTAGTCTTTGACTTATTCAATTTAAATCCTGCCACTTGACCAAACTCTTGAATTATTTCCAAAACTCTTTTCGTGCTAGCTTCTGGCTCTTGTAGTGTAAGTACCAGGTCATCTGCAAATGCTCTCAATTTATATTGTTTAGCTCCGACCTGAACCCCTTTAACCAACTGGTCCTTCCTAATCATATTTAGCAAAACCTCCAGGACCGATATAAAAAGTAGTGGGGAGATAGGGCACCCCTGACGTGTCCCTTTTTCAATCTTGAACTCTTCTGTAACCACATTATTTACAATTAATTTTGCTTTCTGTTCAGAATATATTGCACCTATACCATTTTCAAACCCTTGACCTACCCCCATCCCCCGGAGGTTCTTCAGCATAAAACTCCAAGATATATTGTCAAAGGCTTTCTCGGCATCCACAAATATCAAAACTGCCTTAGTGTTTATATTCACTTCCAACTTTTCCAAAATGTCAATTATATTCCTTACGTTGTCCGACAAGTGCCTTTTCGGGAGAAAGCCCGCTTGGTCCCCATGAATCTCCTCCATCAAAACTCTTTTCAATCTCTTTGCTAAAATATCAGCAAAGATTTTATAATCCACATTTAGTAGCGAGATGGGTCGGTAGTTCTTAAGTTGGGTCTTTTCAGTCTCTGTCTTTGGTATAAGTGTGATGTAGGCCTCCCTCCACGTATCTGGTGCCCTTCTCCCCTCCATAATTTCATTACAGACTTCCTTCAGGGGTTGTAATAACCCTTCCTTCAAAACTTTGTAATATTTGGAAGTCAGTCCGTCCGGTCCGGGAGATTTGCCCAACGTCATACTTTGGATGGCACCTTCTATTTCTTGTGCTGATATTTCCTGATTCAAAATTGTCTTACTTTCCTGAGAGATCTTTTTCAGTCCATTTTTCTCGAGGAATTGTTGTATATCCATTTCTTTCTGCGGCCCTTGTGTATACAGTTGTCTAAAGTAGCTCTGAAAACAGTTCCTAATCTCCGCTGGGTTAAATATGTTCTTTCCATCCACTTCTAGGTTTATTACCGTGTTGAGTTTTTGTCTCTTCTTTATTTGCCAAGCCAGCAACTTGCCACATTTATCTGCAGATTCAAAAGTCTTTTGTCTCATTTGTTTAATTTTCTATTCTATTTCTTGATTCATCAATTCCATAAATTGTGTTTGGTATAATTTAATTTCTCTTAAAATCTCTTGCGATTTTGGTTTCGATCTTAGTTTCCTTTCCCCTTCTTTTATCTTTTCCAAGATTTTCTCTTTCCTCTCATTTTGACTTCTTTTCTTTAGTGTATTTTGTTGTATCAAAAATCCTCTCATCACGGCTTTACTTGCGTCCCATATTATTCTTTTTTCTACTTTAGTCCTCAAGTTAATTTCAAAATAATCTTTCAAAGTTTTTTGGGCCCTCTTGCAAATCTCCTCATCTCCAAGTAAGGTGTCATTCATTCTCCATCTGAAGGAACCAGTTGTTGTTTGCTTCATCACCATCTTTACTGCGTTATGGTCGGAGAAGGTTTTTGGGCAGATTTCCACTTTCTTTATACTCGGTGCCATACCGCTAGTCACCCAGATTTGGTCAATCCTTGTCCATGTCATTTTGGCTTCAGAAAAGAAGGTTCCCTCTCTTTCTAGTGGGTGTTTTGTTCTCCAAATGTCAATCAAATCCATATTGTCAGTCATTTCAAAGAAAGTTTTTGGTAGTCTTCCGTCATTTGTAACTACCTGTCTTTGTGATTTGTCCATATTTGTTGAAACTACTCCATTCATGTCTCCCATCATAATTAGATTATAATCCATGTAGTCCATCAAGGTCTCATGCAACTTCTTAAAAAACTCAGCTTTCCCCTCGTTTGGTGCATAAATTCCCACTATCAAAAACTTTTCTCCTTGAGATTGAATTTCAATTGCCAAATATCTTCCTTGGTCATCTTTGAAAATTAGTTTCGGTTGCAATCTTTCCTTTGCATAGATCACCACTCCTCTCTTTTTTACTCTGTCTGAAGATATAAATTCTTGTCCCAATCTTTTATTTATCAGTAATTTTCTATGTGCTCTTGTCACATGCGTCTCTTGTAAGCAAATCAAGTCCAATTGGTCTTTCCTTAAAGCATGAAATATATTTTTCCTTTTTCTGGGGATATTTAGTCCATTACAATTCCAGGTTAGAAGTTGCAGAGCCATGATGGGGCTATTTGCTCTTTCCTCCTACAGCTCCTAATTGTTGTTCCTCTTTTGTCGGTGATTCCGTATCCGTGTCTAATGGTCCCTTGCTTGAAGGATGCCCTTGTCCCGGAAACACCTCCTTCTGTAGGTCTTCTTCGTGTTCTCCTAAAAACTTGTCTTTATCACTCACTGTCTTTATTCTTCTTTTCTTCCCCTTGTATTTAAAAGATAAGCCTTGAGGAAACTCCCACCTGAATGGTATCTAGTTCCTTTTCAGCAGTATCACCAAGTCCTTATATAGGCCTCTTGCATCTAGAATGTTTTTGGGAATATCTTTAAAAATCTCAATGTGAAAGTCTTCAATCTGAAGGGTTCTTTGGTAGTGCAGGTTCAGTATTTTATCTCTCTCCTCCTTTGATCTCAAAGTTATTAAGCAATCTCTGGCTCTGTTCTTCCTCTGCCTTGTTCCCAGTCTGAATGCGCTCTCTATCTTAAATTCTTCCTTGTCCAGCTCCTGCTTCCAAAAGTCAGACGGGTATTGTCTTTTTCCCTCCCCCGTCCCCAAAATTTAAAAGGTGTGGCTTATTTGCTGGTGCGGCTTATATTTGGGCCAATACGGTATGTGTTTTTGCAAAGAAATTTCCCCATATATCTTCTTTTCTTCTTTGGCGATCACTCATAGCCGAGTAAGATTGTCTTCCGTAAACACGGTTTTAACAATGAGTCCGTAAGTGACTGTGGAGGCCAGTTCTGGACCCACACATCCTTCCACAGTGGGGACATAGGTTTCTGGGCGGGAGTTGATCACGGTGTGGATTTGCCAAGCATGTCTTCCTCTTAGCACGTTTCTCCCTTTCATCCTGAGTTCGAGTGTCTTCAAAGCCCATGACACCTTTGGTAAAGGCTGTTCTCCAATTGGAGCGCTCGCAGGCAAGTGTTTCCCAATTGTTGGTGTTTATACTGCTACTAATATAATGCATTTCTCTGTGTTATTTACACCAATACAGTGGTACCTTGGGTTAAGCACTTAATTCGTTCCAGAGCTCCACTCTTAACCTGAAACTGTTCTTAACCTGAAGCACCACTTTAGCTAATGGGGCCTCCTGCTGCTGCCATGCCGCCAAAGCACAATTTCTGTTCTCATCCTGAAGCAAAGTTCTTAACTTGAAGCACTATTTCTGGGTTAGCAGAGTCTGTAACCTGAAGCGTATGCAACCTGAAGCGTATGTAACCCGAGGTACCACTGTATATGGTTTTTGTACACAATTTAGCACATGCAGTTTTGTACACATCTCTTGGCTGGAGAAAGCCAAGCCTCTCATTACCCATTAGTGGCAATGGTGTTCATCTAGGATGGTTTTTGCCGAGGGTGAAAAATGGGGTGTTTCCCTCCTCGCTTATACTTCGCCCATCAGGCAGGATGACTGTCTGCGGATCCTGACCTTGTATGAACAAGTATAACCTTTAACCGTATATATTGTCCCTTGAGTCTTCTTCTGGATGAGCGGGCAATGAAGCTACAAGCTGGAAACAATGGCAAACAACCATGCACTGATGCAAAAATCCCCGGGTCAAGCCAGAATTTAAGCAGAGTAGAATACAAGAGAGAGCCAAGCCACGAAACAGCCATAAAATGGGATGGGAAACATTTGTTCTTCCCCATTTGGCCAAACAATGATGGAAATATCAAAGTGTGCAGCCTGAAAAGGACAGATCCAATGAATTTCATTCTGGCTCCCCATGTAAATGCTGTCCTTTACAGGCTGCAGAATCCACTGCTAAACTCTAAATCCGAAGATCCTCTTTAGAGCAGAAAGCAATGAGGAACTGACCCACGAGACTATCCAATTAACGACAAGACTGACAAGCTTTGTGGCGTATTTCATATACCTTTATCTAAATGCAAACATAACTGATATGGATGCTTGTGACATGTCAACCTTAAAATCCCAGCAATTGTCTAATGGTGTCAATTAAAGCACAATTAAATCATAGTTATCTCCCAGACAGGCGGGAATGAAATCACAGTCACTTACCGACTGCACTGTCTCAACCACACTCCTTAGCAGTTAGCTGTCCCTTGCTGAGGCAGCTCGGCGCAATTATTTCATTGTGTTATCGTTTCATCCAGAGGGCACTGACACTGCAGCCAAGTGAGAGCTAAATCGTGGGAAGAGGCAGTCAATATGATCGGGGGGCCTAGAGCGTTTTCCGTGGAAGAAACAGCAAATGTGTTTGTGAGTTTTGAGTTTAGGCACACTCAGAGCCATGGCTTGGTCAAATGGTGTAGACAGAGTGCAGCAACTGTCTGATGAGGAAAGCTCACAACACCTGCGGGTCATTGTTTTTTAGCTTAGGTGAAAAGGTGACTAAGGAGTGTTTGCAAAGGAGGGCGACCAAGATGATGAAGGGTCTGGAAAGAGAGCCTAATGTGGAACGGTTGAAGGAGCTGGGTATGTTTAGCCTGGAAAAGAGAAGACCGAGAGGAAATATGAAGGATTGATAATTAAACCACTTGGGGAACTGTACCTCTGGGAGGGGAATAGAGGATTCCTAAGAACTCTCTTTTCCCAGTAGTGATGTATGGAAGTGAGAGCTGGACCATAAAGAAGGCTGATCGCTGAAGAATTGATGCTTTTGAATTATGGTGCTGGAGGAGACTCTTGAGAGTCCCATGGACTGCAAGAAGATCAAACCTCTCCATTCTGAAGGAAATCAGCCCTGAGTGCTCACTGGAAGGACAGATCCTGAAGCTGAGGCTCCAATTCTTTGGCCACCTCCTGAGAAGAGAAGACTCCCTGGAAAAGACCCTGATGTTGGGAAAGATGGAGGGCACAAGGAGAAGGGTACGGCAGAGGACGAGATGGTTGGACAGTGTTCTCGAAGGTACCAGCATGAGTTTGACCAAACTGCGGGAGGCAGTGGAAGACAGAAGTGCCTGACGTGCTCTGGTCCATGGGGTCTCGATGAGTCGGACACGACTAAACGACTAAACAACAAGAAGAACTCTCTGCACACATAGCAAACGACAGATCCCAGAATTATTTGGGGAAAGCTGTGGTTCAAAGTGGTGTCATAGTGCCTTCACTGTATGATGTGAATGCGGTCAACCTAGTAATGTCCACAGAACTGTCGGAACTGTGAGATGAGCATTGCAAGTCTCATCTCATTTGCCCGATGATTGTTTCTAAACATGAAACCTACGCCTTCTTGTTTTCTAGAAACAGAGATCTAATTCCAGCCTGAGATTTCTAGACTAGAGATTAATAGAATACGTGTCTTCCCAAACAAGAGTTGATTGCCCGATTGTGCAAAGTTTAATTAGTATGTAAATAACACATTCGTTTACAAGAGTGACATTCTCCCACCTCTTCTCACGCTAAGCTGTCAGGTCTGCAATACTGCAAATGTCCTGACACTAAACATTGGTCTTATAAAAGGATCCTTCAGGAAAATAACTTAACTAAAACTGAAAAGGTGGGAAAGGTGATAATTGCTTTCCCCACCAACCACTTCACCCACAGTGCAAGTACAGAAAATGTCATGCCGAAGGGATGACACTATTATAATATCAATCTAACTGAAAAATGTTTTGAAAAGGGAGGGAGGAATTAACACCTGTTAAAGTGTAAATGCTAAAAAGTTGTTGTGGCGCTCAACCTTCTCCACTGATAGGCCTGGCAACCAGCACAGTACTTTACTGGTCTCAACAGTAAAGCCTTGTTCAGTACAATAACCAGGATTGAGGCTGAAGGAGTAGAGGACGTCCATTGACAAAATAGCCTGAGACCAGGATTCCTGAACCTCGTCCACTTTGAAGCTCTCCATCTGCTGGAATCATCTCTGAAGGCCCACTTCCGGTTCCCTGTGGATGTTAAAAGTGTGGTTGCGCCCTGAGGCCCCCAAGCCCTTCCCCTGAAATAACTTCACACTGACACGTAATTTTAGTTTAAGTTATTGGGCAAAATTTAGACCACAACTTTATTGATTACAGCAAAGTGAGTGGTGTTGGCTTAGGCATTGGCAACAGACTATAACTGACTCCTGCCTCTCTGTCTGGAAGTCTGGAAGGGTAAACACCAAATGAGGGAGCAACATCGATGAAGACCAACGAAGCTCACCCCGGGGTTCCTGTGGTCCTGGCATGGCCCTAGCCCCTCAAGCGGACTCCGGAGATCCAGGACCCCCAGATTCTTTTACCGGAATACCCTTCTTCATGGAAGGGCAGGTGATGGCTGCACCTCCCTCCCACACACTTTAATAAGCCAATGCCTAACCGCCAAACCTTACAAAGTTGTGACGATTGCCAAGGGGGTAGGCGAAAACCAAGTGGCTACATCCAGTCTGCCAAATAGAAAAATTCCTACCCAGCCCCTGCTCCAAAGCAGGCGACCCAATCCAAAACAAGGCCAAAGCAGCAGCACCTAAAATTAGGGAGGGAGGGCGGGTGTTCAGCAGCGTGATGCAAGTTCCCCCAGTTACGCCATGCTGCTGCTTTTATAGGCCCCAAGAATCGCGCCAACTGCCCCGCTTGGCCCAAACAGCCCGGCACGATCCCGGGGCCCAACGGTTAAGGCTTGGGCCATGCCTGGCAGCAACTCTCCCTGTGGGGGTGGCTTAGGGGCCCGCGCGCAACCAGGACCCTCATTAAGGAGGATCCCATTTATGTGAATAAATGCATATATTAGCAACGGCAATGCACGAACGCAGATTGCAGCTGGCAAAATTGCATACAAACATGAGAATAATATGAATAATTTGCACTAAAATGGGAGTTCCTGGCTTTAGTTATTTGGCTTAAGTATGTTGTTCCTTAATGGAATAGGATAATTTGTGAGGACTGTCTTTATCCACAATTTAGAACTGAGCAGATGTATTTGATCCTGCTTGAGGAGTAACGACCTTAACTTTGCTCTTGTAACATATTGCTTATGAAAAGTCAAGCAAGGCATATAGCTCAGATGTAGAGCATGTCCTTAATTTATCTGCAGAAGGACCCAGGTTCAATTCTTGGGACCAAGAGTTCAAAGGATCATTTCAGAAGAACCCGTCTCCACACGGAGGTCATCAACTGATGAAATGTGCTGAACACCCTGGAGCAAACACTGTCAGGATGACAAGATTGTGGGTCTCACCAGCACAAAAAAATCTCACAGGAACTCTAAGTCCCATTTCACATCACCTTTGCCCTAGTAATGTTCAATATTAGCAGAACCTCCACATCCATTTATTATGGATTTTTCTGATGTTCAGGTTCTATCTGTTGCCGTTGACCAGATCTCAAGTTACAAAAAAAGTTTCTTCGCAGTAGGCCAGGTATCTGAATTCTGAAACCATATTTTTTGCCATGTTCAGTTCTTGAAGGTATCTTATATACCAGCTTAAGTGGTAAGTAAAATAAAGAGAATGTGATGACATTCTTCAAGAAACAGCTTTAGGTCCTTGAAAATGATTATTTCAGTTTGCCTGCAACTGTAAAAATGAGTTTCAGGTAATAGCTTTTTCTTTTATATAGCAAATGATGAATGAGCGCTTAAGCAGCCACTCATCCACCAACAAAGACATAAAGAACATAAAAACTCCCCATGCTAACAGGGACTTGGAGGACTAAAGTCTCTTGATTTTTCAACCTGACGATTACACCATAAGGATGGTCATTTATCGTCACTTCTGTTTCAAACTATATATAGATTTTCACAATGAAAATCAACCCCTTCGGCACTTGCTGTTTTGTAATTCTTTTTGGAAACCCAACCCGCCAAAAATGAGTTCTGATGGTTTTTGTTGTCCACATGCCATGTATCGTTAAATGACTGGAAGAGGTGAGATCCTCCTTTAACATTCCACCCGACTTTTGGCAAAATGTGACTTGCGGCTAACTTTTAAGATGCAGAAAATTCACCATGAGGGGTCTTCACTAGATCCCTTTCCATGTGGTGTATATGCAGTCTGCAGACTGTGCCATTGCATGGGAAAAGCATGGACTTGGAGAATGTCATCCGTCTCACCATAGGAAAAGTTACAGCTTTTGGTACTTTCTAGTATAGCAAATTCATCATGCGAAAGGCTGGGCTGGATGAATCCCAAGCAGGAATTAAGATTGCTGGAAGAAAAATCAACAACCTGAGATGTGCAGATGATACAACCTTGATGGCTTTGAGACTCCTTGTTGTTGTTTAGTCGTTTAGTCGTGTCCGACTCTTCATGACCCCCTGGACCAGAGCACGCCAGGCACTCCTGTCTTCCACTGCCTCCTGCAGTTTAGTCAAACTCATACTGGTAGCTTCGAGAACACTATCCAACCATCTCGTCCTCTGTCATCCTCTTCTCCTTGTGCCTTCAATCTTTCCCAACATCAGGGTCTTTTCCAGGGAGTCTTCTCTTCTCATGAGGTGGCCAAAGTATTGGAGGTTAAGTCCAGTCAAAGGCGACTATGGGATTGCGGCGCTCATCTTGCTTTCAGGCCGCGTTTCAGACAGCTTTCCGGGTCACATGGCCAGCATGACTAAATCGTTTCTGGCGCAACAGGACACCATGACGGAAACCAGAGTGCATGGAAATGCCGTTTACCTTCCCGCCGGAGCGGTACCTATTTATCTACTTGCACTTTGACGTGCTTTCAAACTGCTAGGTTGGCAGGAGCTGGGACTGAGCAACGGGAGCTCACCCCGTTGTGGGGATTCGAACCGCTGACCTTCTGATCGGCAAGCCCAAGAGGCTCAGTGGTTTAGGGGGATTGTGATGTAAGGCAATTGTTTCTGCTGTTCTCTTTTCACAGATGAGTGTCCTGAGCATATGATGCTGAATTGTGGAAAGGTGATATATCCCCATAAATAAAGGGCTGAATGACCCTAATCATAATGCAGCATTTGCATGTGGCCACTTTTCCCAGCAAGAGGTAGAACTTGAATTCCTAATCATCATAATATCAACTTCCATCTTAAATAATAAAATACAGATTATGGTATCACATTTGTTTTTTGTTTTTTAAATCATATGTCTTCCACATTTCCAAGCTATGGGTGATCTGGATAAATCTTTTAATTGCTGTGGATCCCTGCAGTTTGAGTCTGAACGGCCTAAACATTAACTAATTCAGAGGCGAAATGAAACCTTATAATGCAATATTCTAAATATGTTTAGGCATGCTCCTCCCCCCCCCCCCACAATAATCAGATAATTATACATAACTAGTCATCATTGCTGCAAACGAATTATGCTCTGTTGAAGCATGAAAAGAGGGATCTTGGCACTCTTTGGAGTTCAGCAACTATTATTATTATTATTATTATTATTACTATTACGACTACTATTAGACAAAAAAGTGCCTGCGTTTTAAACTTGTTAACGGCAGTTCGTGGTTTATGAGGATGGCATCTCATTTCAGCTGGGCTTCTTGGTAACTCCATCCTAATGATGTGGTTCCTTTAAATAAACATTGGTATCCTTTATCATGAAAGAGCTCAAGTTTCCCACAACTTGGCAAGTATAGAAGCTTGGCAAACATGAACGTTTCAGTGCCCAATGTGTGGGTCTTTGTTCTTCAGCAGACTCAAATTGCTTGTGCTGGAGTAGCCTCAGAGTTCTCCACCACAGCATCTATCTATCTATCTATCTATCTATCTATCTATCTATCTATCTATCATCATCTATCTATCTAGGAACCAGTGTGGTGTAGTGGTTAAGAGCGGTAGACTCGTAATCTGGTGAACCGGGTTTGCGTCTCCGCTCCTCCACATGCAGCTGCTGGGTGACCTTGGGCTAGTCACACTTCTCTGAAGTCTCTCAACCTCTCTCATCTCACAGAGTGTTTGTTGTGGGGGAGGAAGGGAAAGGAGATTGTAAGCCGCTTTGAGACTCCTTAGGGTAGTGATAAAGCAGAATATCAATTCCAAACTCTTCTTCATCTATCTGTCTATCATCTATCTATCATCTATCTATCTATCTATCTATCTATCTATCTATCTATCTATCATCTATCTATCATCTATCATTTGTGTGTGAAGACCCCCAAATCCCCTCCAAAATAAATCACACAGGACACAGAATATTTGTTTAAGATTTTTGGCATTAATTTGGCCACAACTTTATTGATTACAGCATGTGAGTGGTTGCTTAGGCATTGGTTCGGACTACCTGAACCTGAACTGGAAGGAGCAGGACTGACAACTGGAACCTCCAGAGGTCAGTAAGGGAAAACATACTGGGGGAGCACAGAGGCAGATTTCCACCTCTTAGTTCACCCCAGATGCTCCCAGGAACTCTGGCATGGTCCTACCCCTGAGAGGGAATCAGACAGAGCAAATCGAGCCCCTGGATTCCTTTAATGGAATTCTCTAGCAGCAGCAACAAAAAATGAGGGCATAGCCAATCCATAATCCCCTCCACCAAAGAATGAACCAATGCCTAACCGCCAACCTTACAAAGTTGTGACGATTTGCTACACGGTAGGCAAAAACCAAATGGCACCAGCCAATCAGCCAAGTGGCAAAATTCCTGCTCCAAAAACAGACAACCCCTAGATAGGCATAGCAAGGTCAAAAACACAACCTTAAATTATAGGGAGGGAGGGCGGGAGATCCGCTGCGTGATGCAAAAGAGAAAGTACTTCGCTTCATGCAGCCCTTTAGTTGCCAATCAAACCCCAACTGACAGAAAATTTCCCCCAGCAACAAAGGGGCAACCAATGAGGTGCGGAGGACATCCAAACGGGCCCGCCCCAGCAACAAGAAGGCTGTTTGGTGATCTCACCACAACACGTAGCTCTCCATGATTTGGAGGACATGATCTATCTATCTATCTATCTATCTATCTATCTATCTATCTATCTATCATCTATATCTATCTATATCTCTCTCTCTCTCTCTATCTATCTATCTATCATCTATCTATCTTTCTATCTTTCTATCTTTATCTATCATCTCTATACACACAGAAAGAGATGGACTGATAAAACTCCGTAAATCAGCAAAGTGTAATTTTTAAAAATTAATTTATAGACAGATCATGAAAATAAACCAATCTAAAACAATCTAAACATTCCAAAGTTTGTTTGTTTGTTTGTTTTATTAGATTTATATACTGCCCTAGGGATGCAGGTGACGCTGTGGTCCAGAACAATGAGCCTCTTGAGCTTGCCGATCGGAAAGTCGGCGGTTCGAATCCCCACGACAGTGTGAGCTCCCGTTGCTCTGTCCCAGCTTCTGCCAACCTAGAAGTTCAAAAGCACACCAGTGCAAGTAGATAAATAGGTACCGCTGCAGCGGGAAGGTAAATGGCATTTCCGTGCTCTCTGGCACTTGTCCTGGTCCTCCATGCGCCAGTAGCGGTTTAGCCATGCTGGCCACTTGACCTGGAAAGCTGTCTGTGGACAAATGCCGGCTACCTGTCCTGAAAAGTGAAATGAGCATCGCATCTGATAGTCGCCTTTGTCTGGACTTAACAATCCAGGGTCATTTCCCTTTATCTTACACTGCCCTTCAATGCAAGATCTCAGGGCTGTTCACAAGATAAAAATGTCATGTAAAAGCACAAATAAATAGTTAAAACAAAAAACAACAACAGGACAAGCCCAGGCTCATTCTCCTCTCAAAGTTTGGTGATGGTGGCACTAACAGGGGAAATAGGGGCATTGCGGAATCAAATCAGAAACCGGCATGGCTTTCATAATTCTGGGACTGTCTGTAGAAAATTGGGACACTTGGAGGGTATGCTAACATTTAGACCAGGCATAGGCAAACTCGGCCCTCCAGATGTTTTGGGACTACAATTCCCATCATCCCTGACCACTGGCCCTGTTAGCTAGGGATCATGGGAGTAGTCCCAAAACATCTAGAGGGACAAGTTTGCCTATGCCTGATTTAGACTTATGACTTTGGTAGGAGGGTCACTGCTTCCTGAATGATGGCAGTTAACCTATTGTGCCTGGTTCAGATGTTATGGAATATAAACAGAGCCTTGTTGGGTCAGACCAAACACCCATCTTGTGCAGGATCCTGTTCTCAAAGTGAGCAACCCATTGGAAGCCCACAAACAGGATCTGAGTGCAGCAGGGCTCTCCCCTCTTGTGATTCTCAGGAACTGGTGTATAATAAAAATAAGAATACAGTGGTACCTTGGGTTAAGTACTTAATTCGTTCCGGAGCTCCACTCTTAACCTGAAACTGTTCTTAACCTGAAGCACCACTTTAGCTAATGGGGCCTCCTGCTGCCACCGCGCTGCCGGAGCACAATTTCTGTTCTCATCCTGAAGCAAAGTTCTTAACCTGAGGTACTATTTCTGGTTTAGCGGAGTCTGTAACCTGAAGCGTCTGTAACCTGAGGTAAAAAGGTAAAGGGACCCCTGACCATTAGGTCCAGTCGTGGACGACTCTGGGGTTGCAGCACTCATCTCGCTTTATTGGTTGAGGGAGCCGGGGTACAGATTCCGGGTCATGTGGCCAGCATGACTAAGCCGCTTCTGGCAAACCAGAGCAGCGCACGGAAATGCCATTTACCTTCCTGCCGGAGCGGTACCTATTTATCTACATGCACTTTGACATGCTTTTGAACTGCTAGGTTGGCAGGAGCTGGGACCGAGCAACAGGAGCTCACCCCGTCATGGGGATTTGAACCGCCGACCTTCTGATCAGCAAGTCCTAGGCTCTGTGGTTTAACCCACAGCGCCACCCACATCCCGTAACCCAAGGTACCAGTGTACAATAAACTATTATAATAATTCATAATGTTTCCTATAAAAAATGAAATCAAGGTCAGGACTGCCTGCAAGTTCTTTTCAGCCTTGTCTGGACAAAGTGCTCAGAAATTATTGTCTTATACAGACTTGCCTGCAGAGCTGATATTCTGGCTTATTTGGGCTCCCGTCAGAAAGAAACAAACAAACCCCAGCCGTCAAACGTTGCCGCCATGTTATCCCTTCAGATGTAAAAACCCTGATGGCAAAATATATGTGCACATAAGTTTATATGTCACACCAGTGAGTATGAAAAATAATACAATTGCAGTAAATAATATCTCCTGTATATTGTTTCTCCAGCATGGCAGTCACAGCAGAGTCTTTTGTGATGCTCTCTTGTGCATTATGACTTCCATAAAGGAGCCTCCGTCATATCTGGGAGCTACCATGCCTACTGTAGAGATTATAAGAGCTTCTCAGTCCTACTGAAAAGGGAAATAGCAGCAGTTTACAACCTGTGTCTGTCAAGAAATAGAAGAAACTCCAGATGGCATTAGGCAGGTGCATGCCACTGGTATGAAGCTCTGCATCAGATTTATTGTAACGACAATGCTATGCTCACTGCCTTGTCTTTTCCAGATGGAAAGAGAAGAATTGCATACAGTCTAGGAGACGGAGTGCTGGCCCTTCCCAGCCTCCTCTGCTCACATTTGAATAAACATGTGTGTGTGTGAACCAGTCCTGAGAAATGACTTTCAGGGAGCTTCACCACAACTGAGATCCACCTCATGCATCAGAGCAGAGCTTTGCAAACTTTTTATGTTGGCAACACACTTTTTGGACGTGCATCATTTCGTGACACAGTGAATCAGTTTTACTAGCACACCACAGGTTAAATTAGCCCTTTATAAAAGATACAGACACATACATACTGCAGCCAACTGTGATGGCCTGGGACCTGGGCTCAGACTTGGAACCAGAGGAGATGCAGTCTGCACCGGATCCTTTGCCTCAGGCATCATCTGAACCAAGTCTGGGGTCTGATCCTGAAGAGTCCCAGTCTGCACAGGTGCCCCTGCAACAAACACCAGCTGGGCTGAGTCAGGGGCCTGAGCCTGCCCTGGCTCCAGATGCAGGGATTACCTCGTCGCCTTCAGCTGGGCCATCACTTACAGCTGCTCCACTACCGGTTTGGTCAGGGGAAGCTGAGGCAGCCCCTGGGTCTAGTCTCCCGAGCTGCAGAGACTAAGGTCTGAGAGAAGGAGAGACCTGAGCACTTGCAGGAGGAGTGCTTGCCTTCGGGTGAAACAGGGAGGTGAGTCGCTGGGGGATCAGGACCGGCCGCTACCCCTAGAAAGATAAAATGCTGTCGGATCCTGCCCCAGGTTGTGGGAGCAACATTGCTGTATGCTAGTTCCTGCCTGAGATCCTGTGTCTGTCCTTGCCTGGTTTCCTGCCTTGTGTCCTGCCTTGGCCCGGTCGGACTGACTCCCAACAGAACCTTCGGATTCTGAACCAGCCCTGGAGCACGTTTCATGGGTTACCCCGGGCCCAGCACACCAACACACTAACGTGTCACATGTCTGTTTACATTCCAGTACAGTATGCTGGGAACTTCCATTTGTGTATAGCTTTTGTTTTTCCTGTTCTCTCTGAGACGACATGTTTCTTTGTCCTGATTTATGATTAATAAATCTGTAGTTGTAGTACGACTTCACAAGCCTCAAGCCTATTCTTTTTTTTAAAAGATATTTATTAAAGTTTTCAATTTTTTATGCAAACAAAAAACAAAAAAAACAAAAAAACATATAGTTCATAATACATACTTTTCAATAACATATGTCAGGGCTGCCCTAGGTCCCAGCTCACAAAGGACCAACGCTGCTTCGTTGTTAAGTATAAAAGTCTTTATTGAAGTTCAGTTTCACTTCCAGAGCCGCAGCGCGCAGCCCCACGTCTAAAGTGTCAGACCACTGATGCTCCGTCTGAGTCTCCTCCCCCCTGACACCAATTTAAGATCCTAGCCTTGCTCCACCTTCTCCGCTGCTCCTTCCTCCTCTGGGTCCGCCTGCCCGCCGGGGTTCCGCCCTTTCTAGCCTCTTCTCCCGCTGATTCCCCTGAGCCTTCTCCCTCCCTCCGGCGGGCTTTAGGAGCTGGTTCCCCATCCGGGTCTCCTGCTGTTCCGCGCGCCTGCACATTTGAACTTGGCGCGCGCGCCCAGCCAGCAGCTTTCCTCCTGACCGTTTCACTGCTGCTGCCACTGCTTCCCCCTTCGGGGGGGCTAGCTGCAACTGACCTCCCTTCCGTTCCCCCACTCTCCGATGGAGGCGTGGTCAGCCCTGACTCCCTCTCTGGAGGAGACGCTGGCCCTGACACATGTGACTCCTCCCCCCCACTATGCTCTGGTGGGGAAACTGGTCCCGATCCTCCACTGCTGCTTTGGGGTTCCCCTCTGGCTCCTTGTTTCTGGTGCGTCCCCCCTGGGACCCCCCTTGCCCTGACCATCGGCGCCCCCTTCTGGGAATCTTCTGATTCGCTGGAGAAGCTCATGGAATCTCTCGGGCCACTGTCATACTCCCCTACGCTGCCCTCAGATTCTTCCCCTTCGCTCTCCCAATCCTCTCTCCCCAGTGCTCCTGCTCCTGATTCCCTGACAACATATTTCTCTGACCTCCTCATACTTCCCCTTCATGTATTCCAATTCAAATTATTTGTTCAGCAAATCCTTAACTTAAAGCATTACAGCTTATAATAGCACCTTATTTTCTATCCAATCCTTTTTTTATCGTATTCCTTTATATCATTACAGCTAGAAACCACTCAATTTCAATCCAGCATCATTCAACATTCCTTAATTTTACAATATTTCTGTAAGTAGTCCTTAAATTTTTTCCAATCTTCTTCTGCCGACTCTTCTCCCTGGTCACGGATTCTGCCAGTCATTTCTGCCAATCCCATACAGTCAATCAGTTTCATCTGCCATTCTTCCAGAGTGGGTAAATCTTGCGTCTTCCAATACTTTGCGATGAGTATTCTTGCTGCTGTTGTAGCATACATAAAAAACGTTCTGTCCTTCTTTGGCACCACTTGGCCGACCATGCCCAAGAGAAAGGCATCTGGTTTCTTCAAGAAGGTATATTTAAATACCTTTTTCAATTCATTATATATCATTTCCCAGAAAGCCTTAATCCTAGGGCACGTTCACCAAAGGTGAAAGAATGTACCTTCAGTTTCCTTACATTTCCAACATTTATTATCGGGCAAATGATAGATTTTTGCAAGCTTGACTGGGGTCATGTACCACCTGTATATCATTTTCATAATATTCTCTCTTAAGGCATTACATGCCATAAATTTAATCCCGGTGGTCCACAACTGTTCCCAGTCAGCAAACATAATATTATGTCCAACGTCTTGTGCCCATTTAATCATTACAGATTTAACCGTCTCATCCTGAGTATTCCATTTCAGCAGCAAGTTATACATTTTTGACAAAGTCTTAGTTTTGGGTTCTAACAATTCTGTTTCCAATTTAGATTTTTCCACCTGGAAACCAACTTTCTTATCCGAATTGTAAACCTCCATTATCTGAATAGGCCTCAAGCCTATTCTGTGTGCACAGTTCTATCTGCGGATTGTGTGCCCTGGCTCTGAAGCCCGGGTCGCTGATTTTCATCAAAGCACGGGCCGATGGAAGGAGATGGCCCAGCTGGGGCTTGCCAGCTGGCTTCCCAACCCTCTGCATGTTGACAACAACATCCTTCCTTGAGACCCTCATTCTCTGTGATGATGGAGGAGCTGCCCCTCTGGGTGGGTGGGATACCACCTTCACTTCCTCATATACCACTGTTGTACCCCTTCTCTCCCCACCCCAGTGTCTACAGCCCCTCTTTACGCCCACATTTCCATCTCCATCTTGAGGTCGCTGATCCCCTGAAATCTACTTAATTGAGCCCCCTTGTCTCTTTTAAAAGAGTGGCTCATCTGCATTTCATCAGGCACTGCTATAATTAAAGCCTGTTGTAAAGAGAGTTATTACAGGTATGTTTTATGACTTGCCAACAACCGGCCGGACATAATAAGGAGCCTAAATGAGCTTTCTTCCATTGTACGTACTTTGAGCCTGCATGCTAGCACCGAATGAACAATTCAGCCCCATCCTTCTAAATGGGGAGGCCCGCAGTTCACAAGAAACAGGTTCTTCCAAACCAACCTGTGTTCCGTTTGGTTCGCTTAAAAAACAATATCAATGATTTATTTTAGAAATGGTTATTGCTGATTTATTGTGGATAATTTGTGGAGTAACTTCACTTGCAGACATTGCAAATGTAAAAATATTTCACATGCAGGAATTGGCAGGGGGAGAGATAGTTGATGGTTAAGGATAAATACATTGAAAAACAACACAAAACTATTGTAATTTAAGGTTAACTGTAAGGAATGGAAAGAACTAAGAAAACAAAACAGCAACAAGAGGAAACCTTGGATGTATCAAGAACAGAGTGCGGGAAACCAATTTTTGGAAGGAAAAAATGCATTGCATTTGTCTTAATCTGTGACTGATTTGGTAAAATTTGGAAAATCAATAAAAACAAATTGGGGGGGGAATCCACACAAAGTATAAATATATCTCCCCACAGAACTACAGTTCTTAGAGTGGTTTAATAGTCAGTCAATCTTCAAAGGGAACTCTCAGAACTTTAGTCTGTGAACCAAATAAGGGCCGACTTACATCTCTCAGCATTCTTAACAAACTACAGCTCCCATAATTCTTTTGGTTGTGGGGGGAAAGGTGGGGAGAGATGACTGTTTAAAGTGGTATCACGGAGCTTTAAATTTATGGTGTGACTGCGGCCTAAGATGGACCCTCCATTTCCATATTCTCCAGCTACCGCCACTTGCTGCTTCAGGGGACTATGAAACCCTGGTGGTCTCTTGGCATCTCCTCTCCCACCCACCACCCGCCCCTGAAAAGAATAATATCCTAAAACCAGCCTGGTGGATAATTCTTCCCCAGATAAACTGGCCCCTTTATTTCCTCACAATGAGCCATTGTGCGGCCGCCTGAGGTTTTATTTCCCCTTCTTTCCCCCCTTTCAACACATCTGCAAGCGAGGGACGCACTGCATCACAGAGACAAGTACATCGAGGAGTCATTTTCCAAGGAGAGGTCACCGGAGGAGACTCCAATTCGAGTTCCTGGCTTCCCAGGAAAGTGATCTGCCACCAAGCGAAAGAAGCTGTTCTAGTCGCTCCGCCATGCAGAGCCTGCATAATGCTTAAACCACGAATTCTTTTACAGGTGCTTTGTTGCCTACCAGCAGATACCATCCATTATCGCGGCAGACAATGGGATGTGGAGGAGACGGACGCAGCGGTCACGTCGGCAACATGCATTATCTCCTGATCCTGTCCTCTGGTAACGTTTGGGCCGCCAAACACCCCACTTTGAAAAGGAGTCGGGAACTGGCTGGCTGGCACACACACGCAGAGAGAGAGAGAGAGAGAGACACACACACACAGTCACCTGTTCTATGATTCTATTCCCATTGTTGGATCAGGTAGACAATCTATAAATAGCCCTCCCTCTCTGTACACACCTTTCTCTCTTTGCATTTTCCTTATTAGGCACTGAGGCAAGTTTCTGCCATGTGTCAGGGGCAGATGGTGCTCATCCACCTGGGAAGGTAGCCCATCTAGGAGACGGAAAACTCTGATCCTAAACCTTGCTGGATATCTTTAGGAGAAGACCCTATACAAGTCCAGAGTGGAGTCCCTAAGAAGGTCAGATGGCATCTTGCACACCTCCTTCCAGCAACTCCTGCAGCCAGGCTGGTGCCAAATGTATTGCTCTGCTTTCCTTTGGACCACATCAACAAGGCCGAGATGAAGGTCTTGCCATCTGGGCAGCCCAGGGCCTCCACACACAGGGCCTTCTCGGCAGTGGCACCCGCCCTGTGGAACTCCCTCCCACCAGATGTCAAAGAGAAAAACAACTACCAGACTTTTAGAAGACATCTGAAGGCAGCATCTTTAGGGAAGCTTTTAATGTTTAACAGACTATTGTATTTTAATATTCTGTTGAAAGCCACCCAGAGTGGCTGGGGAAACCCAGCCAGATGGGCAGGGTATAAATAAATTATTATTATTATTATTATTATTATTATTATTATTATTATGACTAGGCTTATGCCCCAGGGAGGTCACTTTGGTGCAGCTAACACAGCAACTTGCCTTCACCCTTGGAGGTTGCACTCCATTGTCTCTTGAGACACCTGGATACCAAACAACAAACCAACAAACCAGAAGTTATTAGGAATGCTGCTGCAACGAGAGCATCTTAAAGAGCAAGGAACACCAGCCAGCACTGGTAGGAATTTCACAAGGAAGGAAGAGATTTTGTAGGTGTCTCTGTACACAGAGCCTGCAGTGAGGCCCTGTGCCTCCTCAGATATCCATGCAATGCATGAGAGACAGAGAGGGAGAGGGGGGGGGGGAGAGCACTGTCTGTCTGTCTATCTCCATATACATATTTGTGTGTACATCTATTAAGCGCTGGAGCCTGGCCTGTTAAAGGCTACATCTGGCCACTGCTGTATGCATACTAATAGCGTCATTACAGCCTAGTGGCTTGGAGAGGGTGTTTACTTTGTTATGGTTCCCATCACCTTCTAGAGCAGAATTGTTAATAGGAGGTTTTAAATTCAAATAGCATACAGGGCTAATTTTCTTGTATTTGCCCAAAAAATTAGGTTACACGGTTCATCTCATTTCTCCCGTCCATTTCCCTCCCCCCTCAGCTTCTCTACCATATGGGGGTGGCGCTCCTTCCTGGAGAGTACTTCTTTTTCATGACATTGAACTTGACCCCGTCTGACCTCCTTATAATGAGTGAATTGAAAACATCTCCCTTTGGAATGTGGCTCGCAGATCCTGGCTGTGCCAAAAGGCTTGCTGCCCGCCCCTCCCTACACACCCACCCACTGGCATTTGAAATATTAAAGGGGCAGGATCCTTTTTGGAGACCAGGACCAGAGTGACTACTCAATCCCACTGAAGACCCGCAGACCCACAATTCCTTGTTAGAGAGTCACTTTTCTTAATTAAACATCCCCTCTGCTGGAGATTATAGCTCGGGGTCCATGCATTGTGAAAGCATTCCCTTGGCATTTGATAGTCAAATAGAAGCAAGCAAATATATCTCTGTATTTAAGGACACCCCCCGAAACACACGCAAATTTGCAAGAGGGACATTCCAGCCTTTCACATGGATATGGAGAGCCTTACTACTGGCAAGATAACAACTTGGATCCTGGTACACGCAGCAAATGTCTATTCACAAACAGAGATGGGGGTTAGTCTACACTACTTAAAACCCTACATGAACCAAAGCACAGCTAGCCTTTAAAATCTGCTGCACAAAATTTCTTTTGTGCAAGAAATCTGTGCACAAAAATGGGGTGTATGTGTGCATATATTTGCAAAAATAGCAAACCAAAATGCATCATGTGAGTACTGCATAATATGCATAATATTATGTATTAAAACTGGATATGAATTAAGAGAAATGCTCCCAAGAATGCTGACAATTTTTTAAAATGAATTTTTATGTGGCAATGTGGAAAACTGAAAAATGAGGAACCGAAGACACTTCCAGACACCTTTTTTTGTGGGATTCACATACCAGCAAATTCAGGTTGTGCAATTATAGATAAGCAGGTGGTCTTTCACACCTTTCCTAAGCAACTGGATTTTTATTTTTGCAGTAAGGAAAGTGATGGGGAAATGCACCCGGAAATGTGGGAGAACACTTGCTTTGATGCGACATCATCTAATTTCCCTGAAAACAAACCGGAATGAATGGTAATTAAATAACCGATGTAGTCTCATTTCCCTGCAAACAAATCAGGATGAAAGTTCAATAAATGGATCATCTGGAATTGCTCAGAGACAACCAGTATTGACGGAAGCATCCAAGCCCTATCCACACATATCAGGGAAGCTGTTGCAGATGTATCTGCACTTATCCTCCTTAGGGGGGCAAAGGCCCCTGAAATTCAATATTATTATTGTTCTGAACTTGTCTACTTAAAAGTTCTGTGTGTACAGTGGTACCTCGGGTTAAGTACTTGATTCGTTCCGGAGGTCCGTACTTAACCTGAAACTGTTCTTAACCTGAAGTACCACTTTAGCTAATGGGGCCTCCTGCTGCCGCTGCACTGCCAGAGCATGATTTCTGTTCTCATCCTGATGCAAAGTTCTTAACCTGAAGCACTATTTCTGGGTTAGCAGAGTCTGTAACCTGAAGCGTATGTAACCTGAAGCGTATGTAACCCGAGGTACCACTCTATATAAAGGGTCAGATGAGGGGCCAACTCTGAAGCTGAGTTTGGTTAGAGGAGCTGAGGCTTCTTGCTAGCAACTTTTCAGCCTGCTGTGCTGATTCCAAACTATCAGACAGGGGATTCAGTTTCTGGAAGAATAAGACCAATTTTGATGTAGGGGGAAGGTTAGTGCCATAAAACAGGACGACACACTTGGATTTTGTAGGTTTTTTAAAAAAGGAAAAGGACCCCTGACAGTTAAGTCCAGTCGCGAACGATTCTGGCATTGCGGCACTCCTCTCGCTTTACTGGCCGAGGGAGCCGACGTTTGTCCGCAGACAGTTTTTCTGGGTCAAGTTGCCAGCATGATTAAGTTGCTTCTGGCAAAACCAGAGCAGTGAATGGAAAAGCCGTTTACCTTCCTGCCGGAGTGGTACCTATTTATCTACTTGCACTTTGATATGCTTTTGAACTGCTAGGTTGGCAGGAGCAGGGACCGAGCAACGGGAGCTCACCCTCTTGCGGGGATTCAAACCGCCGACCTTCCAATACCTGTGCAATAAAACAGAGATTGCCTCCATGTGTGCCCCTTCATAACTGGGATTAATATTGAACCCATGATGCAGTGCGACCATGAGGGACATAGTCATGCTACATGGTGCAACTATGAATAGATAGGCACCAAGGTATCATATGACCTGTGCAAATGGGCGGTCTACGACAAGGAAAATAGATTTCCCAGAAAAGCAGATTTCTAGAAATAAGTTCTGCTAGAGAGTTTGTGCACCAATAATCATCACTTAGAAATTCTGCTGAAATTGGACACTGAATTATTCCTCCTTTGCAGCAAGTGCAAAGAACAGGGATCTGCAGAGGGTGACTGACCTGCAACAGAGCAGCGCCTTCCCTTTCAAAGTCCCCCAAAATCTGAGCTGGACCCCCTATCTGACTATTGCAAAAGGTTTCAGTGTAGGCTCAGCTTTTGGTTATTTATTTTAAAAAGCCACCTTTCCTCAAAAAGGAGTTCAAATCAGCTTGCTATCAATTAAAGCTTGCTAACTGGGGAATAGTTGAGCCTGCATCTTTTGTAGCTTGAGGTTCGATTCTGAACTTCTTCTCTGTGTTTAATAACTCACCCTGAGCCTTTTGAACAGGGCGGGCATCAAATCCAGCATGGCTCCAACATGTCGAACATTGTCAAAGCCCCACTGATTTCAATGGGAGCGAGATTTAAACTCATGTGTAATCTCAATTCAAAATGCATCTCTGTGATTCTTTTGTGCCTGCCACGATTACGTCAAAACTGAAATTTCAGTGTTGGTGGCGTTCTCAATGTTCCAATGGCCAATAAACGGCAAAGGTGAACATTTTTAGTTTATCTCTGTTGTTCACCGTTCCCCCAGCTTTAGGTATCAAAAATTCAAATTTACGGTACTTGAGTTCTCCTGTTACCGAAATTATTTTGGGATTGCATATCTGTTCCATATCTTTCTTAGAAGACAAGTCTTTTTTAAAATAATAATAATAATATAAAAACAACAACAACAACAACACACCCCAAATAAATGTTTTTTTTCCTTCCTTCCGTTCTTTTTTTATTTATCCCTGTGGGTGGGGGTGGGCTTGTGTCTTGTTTTACGTAAAGTACACAAAAACTGGAGATGAATCCAGGACTTAGCAGTGCCAGGCAATCGGAGAGCAAATTCTTCCTTTTTAAGGCAGAGACCGCAAGCCTGTTCATGTTTCTTTCATTTTTAAAAAATAAAACACACACACATGCACACAAAGGCTGCGACGCAGAAGAGGAACTGATGGGAGACAGCTGAAAACAGCCAGCCGTTACAAGGTCCAGCCCGGCTGGCATCTGATCTTAATCATAATATATTCTATGTCTGGTTTGTCAGAATCTATCACTCAAGAGTCCCTTCAATGGACAGTAATTTGAGGTGTGGCTTATTAGATCACACGATCTTATGAATAATAAAAAGTTATGGAAAATTGCGCCTGGGCCCTGCTATCCAATTTCCACCGGTGTCACCCACTTTAGAGGCGAAGCGGCATGTTTATGCATGATTTTCTGTTTCATATGTATTGACTAGATCATTTTCCCTGTTGTCCTGAGAATTGATGACACACACTGTATTAAGAATGATGACCTCCGCGAGGGGGATAAGCACTTTCTCCAGATTACACTATTGTCAAAACATATTGAAATTTCTTTTACACATGTTAGGGCTGTATTTTTCTGCCTGAAAAAACCCAGGCTCGGGTAGATTCTTGTCAGATTCAGCAGATCCTGAGGACTGCTGGTTTGGCTCGTATGTGTGTGTGTCTGTGGGGACATTTCTGTGTGACCAATATCATCAACAGCCCTTCTGAGACATTCGGGAAATGCCTCACAGACAGGCGGAGGGCACGAGGGGTGGTTTCCCCTCCTTTCCACGTTTTCACCACACATTGAAAACACTACAACACCATTTAAAAATCATCATGGTTTTCCCTATACAATTCTGGGAGCTATAGGGTGTTGTTATTGTTTTGTATTGAATTTTCATTAAATTTCAGAAATTCTAACGAATTACCTTCAACGAAGATACACATTTCCCATAAACAGTTTGACTTCCCACCCTTACCTCCGGAAGGTGGTACCTCGGGTTAAGCACTTAATTCGTTCCGGAGGTCCGTTCTTAACCTGAAACTGTTCTTAACCTGAAGCACCACTTTAGCTAATGGGGCCTCCTGCTGCTGCTGCTGCGCTGCTGGGGCACGATTTCTGTTCTCATCCTGAAGCAAAGTTCTTAACCCGAGGTACTATTTCTGGGTTAGCAGAGTCTGTAACCTGAAGCGTATGTAACCTGAAGCGTATGTAACCCGAGGTACCACTGTATTATTAACCCACCCTCCTGCATTATGTAGCATACTTGTATCTCATCCTTTTCCGATATTGCAATTGCTGTCATTTATTTCCCTTCCTCTGCTTAAATTTCAAATCCTGCTCGCAACTTCATTTTGGCTAGAATACTTCCCCAGAGACTCCAAAAGGGGATCTCCACTCTTCAATAAAAAGTTTGTAGTTTTGGTCTTTTGCTCTTGCTGTCAGTTTTGCCATTTCCACATAATGGATCCCTTCTTCCTTGTTTGGAAGTTCTCCTTCCTTCTGTTTCTGTAGTTTGTCGAAGGAGCTGGGAGTTGTTAGGAGGTCCCTATCCCCCCCCCTTCCCTCAAAGAGCCACCATTCCCAAAGTTCCCTGTAAAGAAGTATGGATGGGCATCTTCTTCTTCTTTGGTGATCACTGGTAGCTGAGTAAGATTGTCTTCCATGAACACGGTCTTAACGGTGCATCCGTAAGTGACTGTGGAGGCCAATTCTGGATCCACACATCCTTCCACAGTGGGGACATGAGTTTCTGGGTGGGAGTTGATCACAGTGACGGTTTGCCAAGCGTGCCTTCCTCTTAGCACGTTTCTCCCTTTCATCCTGAGTTTGAGCATCTTCAAGGTCCATGACACCTTTGGTAAAGGCTGTTCTCCAACTGGAGCACTTGCAGGACAGTGTTCCCAGTTGTCAGTGTTTATACTACATTTTTTTAAAAAATTGCCTTGAGACAGTATGTAAACCTTTTTTGTTGACCACGGATATTGCGCTTTCCATTTTTAAGTTGGGAATAGAGTAGTTGCTTTGGAAGACGCTAATCAGGCATCCACACAACATGACCAGTCCAATGAAGTTGATGTTGAAGAATTGTTGCTTCGACACTGGTGATCTTTGCTTCTTCCAGTACACTGGTATTAGTTCACCTGCCTTCCCAAGTGATGTGTAAAAAATTTCTGAGATCATACCCCATCTGGGCCCCACTCCCAACAGCATTGCCCAATGAACAATGCAGGATAAGACGTCCAGTTCAGTCCAGTCCAGTTCTCCATAGAGGCGGCTGGACCTCTCAGCTTCGTCTCTGGACCCACCTCTCAACGGAACTGCCCAATGAGAAATGTCCATGCTGCATTAGTTTGGCACAATTCAAATATTCAAAGTCCTTCAGCACCTTTGTGTGAGCATGGCCATTGGGGTACAGCTTGCAGAGGCCACATTGTGGGGCTCAGAAGGCAACCCTGCCCTATCGTACATATGTTAGCCCTCTAATTCCAAGCACCAATATTCCTCAAGAAACAAACTTTGCATGATATTTGGGAGTTACAAAAATTGATGAATTGATTTGAGGGCAAGCTCTCTTAGCATCTCGTTCATTATGGAGCACTAAGAAAAGAGAGAACTCCACTTTTGAACTGATTCAACAACCTCCCACCCACCGCCCATATTTTCCTATTGTCTTGCAGCCAAATTACACTAGTCAGTGTGTGAGCTGTTATCTTATGACACTTATATCACCACGAGCAGCATAAATAGCTTTTTTTATATAACAAAAATCAGATTGAAGAGATTCTATTTTAAGTGAATTATGCAAACAAACTTCTTATCCGAAAAGCCAGTAACGAAATCCAAAAGCTTAACCTAACGGTACATCGAAAGTGTTTATGTGCATGTGTGTGTGACTTATACTGAATATTCAGGTATTTACCTAAGTCCTGAGATAAGCACTACTCAAAGAACAAATAGAACGTTGGAACAGTGACGCTGTCCATCACTTCTTCCTTTGGAGGAGAGATGCTTCATGGGTTAAGTTATTTAACTAATGACTTTGTTATATACAGTGGACTCTTGGGTTGTGAACGTGATCCGTGCAGGAGGCACGTTCGCAACCCGCAGCGTCTGCAACCTAAGGCGCCGTGTCTGCACACACATGGGTTGCAATTTGGTGCTTCTGTGCATGTGCAAAGCGTCAATTAGTTCTTCTGCGCATGTGCGAGTGCCAAAACCCAGAAGTAACCTGTTCCGGTACTTCCTGGTTTCGTCGTGTCCCTATCCCGAAAACGCGCAACCTGAAGCGTCTGTAACCTGAGGTATGATTGTACAGGGGAAAAGTTACATTAGGCAACATTACATAGAATACAAAGAGGTGTATTTTAAGATTTTTAAACATGGGTTGGGGTACACGTGTGTGAGACCAGAGTTCTTCTAAACGAACAATGCCAGCCCTCATCAGAATGAGGCCCACCTCAAGAAGCTTTTAAGATTTTGGGGGGCCATCAAAGGGTGGGACATGCTCAGTTATTTAGCTGCTTATTACAAACCCTTCAAGTATCCTGATTTTCCAGGGACAATCCTGGAATTACAAAAGCCATCCCGGCTTCCTGCCTCCTCCCTTGGACAGCTCATAACAGCAAGGAGGAGGATAGGCTGCAGCCAGCAAAGCCCGGCCCTGTGTGATGCGCTAACCCTAAGATGTAGGCACAGGGCAGGGCTGTCCTGGGTGAGAAGAAAGGAGGGGCAGAGCAGAGCAGAAGAAACCTCATTTTTTAAAAAATGCTTTGTGCATCGGGGTCTAATTTTGCCCCTTTCAGAAACTTGTTCATTGGTCTGTGTTTTACTTTTGGTAAATCTGCCAAAGAATAAAATCAAATAAAACCAGGATTGAAGGGTTTACTGCGGACACTGGAGAGCACGTGCGCTGTGCCCCATTGAGACAGTGGTGGCGGGACTTTTCTGGCAGGAAATGATTTTTATTTTGGGAGGGGGGGAAAGAGGTGTCAAGGAGGGTCAGTTGGCGGGGTGTCAGAAACATTCCATCTGAGGAATGTTGGAGGGTGTGTTATTATAATTGTGACACCGTGCAGGGAAGGCGCCCAGTGTCGTGGGCTGCTTTGGAGTAGGAGAAAGCACAAATCTCAGGGCTCTTCCCCCCCCCCATCCTTTTTCTCTCCCTTTTTCAATCCCTCTCTCCTGAACGGAGGCCTCTTGTTAGATCCTTGCACGAAAGCGCCAGGTGAGAAAGCTTAAGCCGGCAAGAGATATGCAGAGGCTTCTAATTGAAATTAATTACATACCCTTTTCCATTTTCCATTTCCCCCTTTTCTTTTCTTTTTTTTCGAGAAAGGGAAGGGGGGGGGGAAGAATCCAGACAGGTGGAATCACTCCTGACTCTTAAGTTACCGAATCAAGTCCGGGCCCCTGTAAATCCATTCCAGTCAAACGCTTGACTCTCGGTCTCACCTCCCCCAAAGTCAAGCTTTGTCCTCCTCCGGAACATTCCTTCACGACCTTCCCCTGCTTCAAATCAGACGCCGGGGGCCCTCCCTCCCTCCCCCCCAGGTCATCCTGGCTGGGTGCCCATCCACACATTTGCGTCTGCCTTTTTGAGTGTTTTCAGAAGCCCATTAAATTGTGCCTTGGCAGGCCAGACATATTCAACTCGCCCTAAGACCCGACGAGAGAAGGTTATCGAATTCCCTCGTTCTTGCCAGATGCATAAAAAAAAGAAGAAGAAAAGAAAGAAATCCTCAGTGCAGCTACAAAAAGGAGAAAGAAAGTGGTGTGGGGAGGGGGGAGAGAATAGCTTTGCTGTTGTACAGAATAAGGCCATGGGGCTTGTAAACCTGTCTGTGGCTATGCCCATGGGGCATGGCTTTGTATAGAGCTTTTAGGAGGGCCTGGAGATCAGCGCTTGCCCTCCTTGACGGAACCATACTAATGTGCATTATGATAATTGTTAGGTCCTTTCTAGAGTGTATTTTGGAGGAAACAGGGTTGGCGTTATTTGTGGAAAAGGGCTGGCGCTGGCTTTAAATCTCCCAGGCTCTGACAGCTTCCTTTTGATGGGGGTGGCCGTTCTGAAATAGAGGCCTTGACACGTTACCACAGGGCAGTGGATGAATCTTTCCCAGCCCAGGGAAAGAGAGATAGAGAAGGAAAAGGCAGAGAATGAACAGCGCAATTCTGTAGATGTCTGCTCAGAAGTGAGGACCTTTAAGTTCAGTGGAACTGTCTCCACCCTCTCTTGTTGTTGTTGTTGTTTAGTTGTTTAGTCGTGTCCGACTCTTCGTGACCCCATGGACCAGAGCACGCCAGGCACTTCTGTCTTCCACTGCCTCCCACAGTTTGGTCAAACTCATGCTGGTAGCTTCAAGAACACTGTCCAACCATCTCGTCCTCTGTCGTCCCCTTCTCCTTGTGCCCTCCATCTTTCCCAACATCAGGGTCTTTTCCAGGGAGTCTTCTCTTCTCATGAGGTGGCCAAAGTATTGGAGTCTCAGCTTCAGGATCTGTCCTTCCAGCGAGCACTCAGGGCTGATTTCCTTAAGAATGGATAGGTTTGATCTTCTTGCAGTCCATGGGACTCTCCAGAGTCTCCTCCAGCACCATAATTCAAAAGCATCAATTCTTCAGCGATCAACCTCCTTTATGGACCAGCTCTCACTTCCATACATCGCTACTGGGAAAACCATAGCTTTAACTATACGGACCTTTGTTGGCAAGGTGATGTCTCTGCTTTTTAAGATGCTGTAGAACCTATGACTACAATCTTCTGTACACTGTTTGGAAGCAAGGCCCACTTAACACACTTCAAAAGAAGACTTTATAGGACCAGCTACAAGAGACGTAGCTGAATAGGGTGTAGAATGAGTGGCAATGCTTCTAACTGCATCTGGGAGATCGTATGTCTGGACGTTCTTCAAAAATCCCTGCAAGCAGGAAGGGTAGCACAGTCAGGCTAGAGCCTAGCTGCCTGAGACACTAGCTTTCTATTTGCACAGAGGGCTTTTTGTTTTGTTCGTTTGTGTTGGGAGGCGTTTGAAAATGGTACGATTCACCTGTATTTTCATGTGGACAGAAAGTTCGAGTCAGTTCTGGAAAAAATAATAATAATTAGGAGGTCCCCTTACAAAGAGGGTTCCCTGTTCTCAAAATCAGCAGCTCTGCCAATGAGTCTTCTGGGCTCAGTAAAGTTCAAAGTCCTAGCAAACCTTACAATGGATTCAAATTACAAGAAAGGAGATTCCGACTAAACATTAGGAATAATTTTCTGACAGTAAGAGCTGTTCAGCAGTGGACTCTCCTTCCTTGCAGGTTTTCAAGCAGAGGTTTAATTCTTAATTCCTTTCAATTCTATGATTCTGTGAGACGGGGAGCAAGGAGCCAAAGACCATAGGAAGCTGATGTTTTTGTTTTAGTCCATCCATGGGTGATAGTCCTGCCTGCCCTAGAGAGAGAGTGTGCCACAATTTGTGACCTACTGTTGTTAGAATGATCTTTGGTCAACCCAAGATAATCTTCAGCTCACCTGATCGGGATCATATTTGACCGGGCTTGTGGTTGTTTTCCCCCCACGTTCCTTTCTGTCAACACCCTAATCCGGCCTTGTCTGTGTCATGAGAAATGCATGCAGGTGAGTTCCCTGCCAGAAGATGCACATAAAAAAAAGATACGCCTCCCTTTCTGTAGCAAGACAAAAGACCGACTCAACTTTGGAACACTGAGCAGAATCGCAGTCTTCAGAAAGATGTCATTCATGCACACAACCTCACAGTCAGTGCGGATCAGAGTGCAAATTCCAGATGACAGCAATTTGGACCTTCAACATTGTTTGGCTGTTTACATTTAAATGCACCAGCCCCTGGCACCTGGAATCGTTGCAAGTTGATGCAGGAGAAGATCTGTGAGCAAAATCATGGGAGGAAGAGGTCTTTCAGGACCAAGATGAAACTCTAAAGCTCTCCTGTTATTTTTTGCTCTTGGATGCTGGATGTCATTTACATAAGCTTGTTCTATTTATAGCATACCCTCCAACATTTCTCTGATGAAAACAGGAACACCTTAGTCTCTTCTTCTTCTTCTTCTTCTTCCATCTTCAGATACCTAAAAGGCTGCCACATGAAAGATGGAGCATGCTTGTTTTTGTCATGCCCTCACCCTACACTTGAGTAGGACTCTGGTAGAGACACATGCCCAACTGGCATGTTCTCTCCCTCCTGGTCATTCGTTCAGGAGCTTCAAAAGCTTTCTTCAGCCCGAACATCACAGAGACCGACGCCAACAATCACCAGCACACTTAGGGATCCGCAGAGTCTTCGCAGCTTGCGTGAGAGACCTCAGCAACTCAGCATTTTGGCTAATCTACTTTTATTTACATATAAACACACATGGAGCACTGCAACATGGCTCCCTCTCTCTCTAGCATCAGACAACAAAGAGAAAAAGAACAAAGGACAATAGTCCCACTTCAAGGAACACAGTAACAAAAACATCCTGTCTCCGTCACTTCCCACTCTGTAGAGTCAAAACATATGCTGTCATGTGATAGACAAAAATCCCATGACTGCAGTCACGGAGCAGGAATTCTAACAGTTTTCTCCTGCTCTGGAAGGTAGGACTCAAACCAATGGCTTCAATTTACAAGAAAGGAGATTCCAACTAAACATACAGAAAAAGCTTCCTGACAGTAAGAGCTGTTTGACAGTGGAAAAGACTGCCTCAGGAGGTTGTGGACTTTCCTTCCTTGAAAGTTTCTAAGCAGAGGTTGGATGGCCACCTGTCATGGATGCTTTAGCTGAGATTCCTGAATTGCAGGGGGTTAGAATAGATAACCCTTGGGTTCCTTCTAGCTCTAAGATTTTATAATTCTATGACCCCACCCACCTGACTGGGTTGCCTCAGCCACTCTGGGTGGCTTCCAACATACAGTGGAACCTTGGTTCTCAAACTTAATCCATTCTGGGAGTCCGTTCAGCTCCCAAAACCGTTCGAAAACCAAGGCATGGCTTCCGATTGGCTGCAGGAGCTTCCTGCACTCAAGCAGAAGCAGCATTGGATATTCAGATTCCCAAAAACTGCAAACCAGAACACCTACTTCTGGGTTTGCACCTTCAGGAGCCTATTTGTTCAGCAACTAAGCCGTTCGGGAATGAAGGTTTGACTGTATATAAAAAACATAATTAAATATTAAATGTCTTCCTTTTTCAGGGCTGCCTTCAGATGGCTCAGGGGTCAGATAATTCCCTACCCTCCAACCTTTCTCTGATGAACATAGGGACATCCTAAGGAAAAACAGGACATTCTGGGGTCAAATCAGAAACTGGGACAGCTTCTGTAAATCCAGGACTGTCCCTGGAAAATAGGGACACTGGAAGCGACTGTTATAGAGTGGTACCTCTGGTTGTGAATGGGATCCATTCTGGAGGCCCGTTCACAACATGAAAAGAGCGCAACCTGAAGCACCGTATCTGCGCAGGTGCGCAGTGTGATTTAGCACTTCTGCGCATGTGCAAGCGGCGAAACCCAGAAGTAACCCTTTCCGGTACTTCCAGGTCACCGCAGGATGTAATCTGAAAGAACGTAACATGAAGCAAATGTAACATGAGGTATGGCTGTAGTACTGAAACGTTGGGTGTTTTTGTACATCATTATACAGTGGTACCTCTAGATGCCAACGGGATCCGTTCCGGAGCCCCGTTCGCATCTAGAAGCAAACGTAACAAGCGACGGCACGTCTGCGCACGCACGCGCTACTTTTTGCTGCTTCTGCACATGCACGTAACGTCATTTTGAGCGCCTGCGCAAGCGGTGAAACCCGGAAGTAACACGCTCCGTTACATCCGGGTTGCTGTGGATCGCAACTCGAACGCGCTCATCCCGAAGCACATTCAACCCGAGGTATGACTGTAGTTGCCATTGTTTTGGTATAACGAAATTGCTTTTGCACTGTTTGCTTTTGAAACCCATCCCTGCTTTCTTCGCTTTAGCCATTTTGAGCGTGATTCTTTTGTGGGAAAGTAGCATACAAATAAAACGAAAGAATGAACAAAGAAAATAATTGTGCGGGGGGTTCGGGGTCTGGATTCGAGCAATGGAGGAAGCCACCAAAGGATGGAATGCAGCAAAACAATAATTTATCTCTTATTTTTTTCCCTGGGATCCTGGACATACACTTCCTAGTGATTTTTTTTTTTTAAAGAAACAATTTGCTTGAGCAGTGATCATATGAGAGTGGGAGGGAGAAAAGGGGGAAAGAGAGACTCTGAGTCATTTCTCCTGCCATTATGGAAATGAAAGGGCCAAGGCTTCAGTTCGTTGCTGACACCGCAGAGGAAACACGCGGCTTGCTAACCTCCAGTACAATGTACCCATAAGGTACCAGGCATCAAAGCATATTAAAAGATATTAACTGCATATTTGCTTATGAACAAGATAAAAAGCAGTAGGGGCCTCCAGCTTCTCAAGCTGTGAGTGGAACAGCTTTGCAATTTGCCTGCAAAACTGCATTTTGATCTTAATGAATATAAAATGGGTACCATTAAAAGTAAAACAGATTATTCCAGGCCTTTCAGGGCCCATCGCTCTTTGACGGTCATGGAGGGCCACTATGATCTTTCATTAAAATCTCACAGCAGGCCTCCCTCGCTGGCAAATCAAGGCTTGGCTGTCGAGGCGATTGGCTACATTTAAAAGTAATTTCCCCGAAAATCTACACAGATTTTCAATTTGGTAATGAAAGCCGTAAGAGAATGCAGCAGGCAGCGTTCTGTCGAATGTCGTTACTAATCCGGCGCTCGCATTCATTAGGAATTCAACTGCCCCCGTAACTATCCGGCGGATGGCAGGCTGCCATCGTGGCTCCGTTGTAATCTCCATTTGTTAATGAGTAGCATGTGTTAATTGTTGTCGGCATCTCTGCTACACATCCCTTCCATAACAACATATTTTACCTGCTGAAAGGTGACGGCAAGGCACAGGCTGTCAGCGTGCTGTCTTCCCAGGGAAGCGGGGAGTGGGGAAGGCTGGAACAAGGAAGGTTCGAAATCTTCTGGGACCAGGGGGATTGGGCCGGTCTGGGGCAAAGAACTGGACCTGCAGATGTCCAGCAGAGCTGCTGCCTTGTGGATTTGTCCTCCCTCTCACTTTTGGGGTAGTTTTCTGGGGGGCAGCTATACAGCATGGGAACTTAAGAGGTTGCCTTGTACCAAGTTAGACCGCTGGCCTAGATAGTCCAGTATTGTCTGCACTGGCTGGAAGCAGCTATCCAGGGTTTCCTGCAAGGACCTTTCATAGCCCTTCCCTACAGATATACAGTCGTACTTCGGGTTAAGAACTTAATTCGTTCTGGAGGTCCATTCTTAACCTGAAACTGTTCTTAACCTGAGGTACCACTTTAGCTAATGGGGCTTCCTGCTGTCGCCGCCACGCAATTTCTGTTCTCATCCTGAAGCAAAGTTCTTAACCCAAGGTACTATTTCTGGGTTAGCAGAGTCTGTAACCTGAAGCGTCTGTAACCTGAAGCGTCTGTAACCCGAGGTACCACTGTACTCAGACGCCTGCACTTAGATTACATTAGATTACTGCTTTATATGTGGGGCTGCCTCTGAAGATTCAGAAACTTTGGCTGAAAAGAAGAAATGAAATATTATATATATATATATATATATATATATATAGTGTGTGTGTGTGTGTGTGTGTAATTCACTATTTGTTTTGTATAAGTTTTTGTACATTATCATGTTTTATTTGTACTTTTTTGTTTTGTGTCTTGTTGTTCGTTTCTTTTTTGATTCTGTAGTATTATTTTCATGTTCAGTTTGACAGGTGTGTGTGTGTGTGCTGTAAATAAACTTAATAAAAGAAAAAGGAAAAAAGGGAAAAAAACCAGAAACTTTGGCTGGTGCAGAATTTGGAGGCTAGGTTGCTCACTGGGGGCAAGATGGTTGGAGCATATTACAGCAATCCTGGCCCAACTGCAATGGCTGCCAGTTAGTTTCAAGGCCCAATTCAAAATGCTGGTTTTGACCTATGAATCCTTAAATGGTTCACTCCCACCATAAGCACCAGCTTATTTTGTTTTGTTTTTTTGTTTAGGGGGTCAGGGACCCTCAGTGTCCAGAGAATGTCCAGCTCTGCCCCCCGGCTCCTCTTGATGTCATACATGTGACATCACAATGTTGCGTCGGGCCCCCTCAATCATCTTGAAAAGATGGCGGCTCTGAGGACAGCAATAGTTCAAGGTCTGCCGACCCAGAACCAACCCAAGCCATCTGTGGGGGAAGGGCATGGTGTGAGACTGGGGCACGCCACTGGAGTGACCCCCCACCTACTGGACCGAAGCAGGGCCATGCTGCGCCACCTGCCCAGCCACGCTCACCAGTATATGTTTTGATTCCACAGAGTGGAGACAGGATGTGAGTGTAGGTCTGCATCCTGAAATGAACTCTCTGGATCTGCCCCTCCAAAGAAGCTGAATGTTGGAAGATTCCCAACGGATAAAATCTAGAACTTCCGCATGCATCCAGCTAGATAAACGGTTGAACTCTCTTCCCCAGCAGGCACCAATTTGGGTGGCTTGAAAAGAGGAGTAGACAAATTCGTGGCGGAGATGGCTATCTGCCACAATGGCTATGCTCTGACTCCATGGTCAGAGGCAGTGACACTTCTGAACACAGGGAGGAGAAGGGGGGCAAAAGAAGAATGAGTTGACTGTCTCTTGTTAGCTCTGGCGCCACCTACTGTTGGCCTCCTTGCCTTCTTCCCTACCAATCCCAACGCATACTAGCCACCCCTACCAGGGACTGAACCAAGTGCTTTTGCATGGCCTCCCCTGAAAAATTATAATTGTGTTCTTTGTTAACAGTTATGATACGTTAATGTAACAAAGAGAGAGGGGGGAAGCTGTGGCGCTCTTAACAGCTGAGGTTGCAACTGAGGCAGATTTTACAAGACGGCAGTGCGATCTGCGAGTGGCCTCTCTTGGTGAGGGGGAAGCTGAAACAGGACACTGTTGAAAGGCAGACCCGATGTGGTTATTTTAAAAGGTGGGGGAAACTACCCCTGAAAAGAGGAAACCTCTGAAGAGCAGGCTGCTGCAGCCGCAACCCAGTCAAATTGGCTGGAGGAAGGGAAAGTTACATCTTCAGCTCAGCCAAACTTTTGCTGGGAGGTGAGAGCCATGCTGCCCTCAGGTGGCTTTGTAAAAGAAAGATTACCCAAATCGTTTCTTCGTTTTGTTCCAAGTGGAGGGAAACAACAAAGCAAAGGAGGAGAGAATGGATGCCGGTAAACAGATACACAAACATGTATGAAACCTGCCTAATGAAGAAAACAAAACACACGCAGGGTGAACCTACCAATCCCAATTTCTCTTCGCTTCTCATTCTTCCAGTCTAAAGTTCAGTTCTCTACATTTCTACAGCGGTTTGCCTTTAAAAAAAAAAGTCCTCATGAAAATGTGTCAGCAGTTTCATGCAAATTTCTCCAGAAGCGCACCTTTGAGTAGGAAATTTCCCCCCTACATAAACATTTTCCAAGATGTTTTCCCCAATACACTTAACTGTTTTTCAAGGTAAATTATAAATTGGTGCGATCCAGTCTGGGACTTATTGGTGAAGGACAGCTAATAAATTTAATAAATAAGTACAATAATAATTGTGTATTATTTCCATGAATTTATGCAACTTTATGTACCCTTTACCCCTGGATATGCATTGCTCTGAGACATGATTTGGCCAGAAAAACTGCACTGCAAGATTTGGAGTAGTGTGGAGTGAAACAAAAATGAGAAAAAGGGGCCTTTGCATGCTGAAAAAGGAGTGTTTCAAATATCACACATTTACTGGAGGGAAATTGCTTTCTGTGGATTATCAGCTCTTTCCCTGCACTTTGGAAGAGAGGCTTTCCTCCCATTACATTGCTTTATTCCCCCCCCCCCCGCCACCCCCAGTTCATTCTGCCCTTTGTTCCATTCCTCCTGAAGTCCTGATGTCCAGATTAATGAGAAAGAATTTCTTAAAATCAATTCCAGAATTGGAGATGTGCACTTTGCTGTGGCTTTAAGTTCCGTTGTTGTTGTTTGTGTTCTTTTCCTCGCCTGTCCTACTGATAAGCATCTAGGTATGGATAAGACATGGAGTGAAAAATGTCCACCTTGGTGTGATCGTGATTATGGTCGCATCAGTATTAGTTTGATGCAATGCACAAGTAGAGAACCTTACAGTAGGTCTAGGAACTGAATCTGGCCCTCCAAGCCCCTCCATCTGACCAGGGGGGCTCTGCCTAATCCACACACCCCAGGCTACACCTCTCACTGCTGCAATGAGGCCTCTTCTTGACTTGGTGTGTGTGTGCGTGTGTAAGCCTCCTATTTTTGCATGCCTGGAATTTAGCTTACTATTGCTGGCATCTTCCTATCTCGAGAGACATGGAGTGCGCCTTCCGAGGTTAAGTCAAACCACTGCGTTGGCAGCAGACCTCTCTGGGACACAAGCCTGGGCAGTATGTCTGGAGCTCCTGGGCTGACAAGACTCACCTCTCAGCCTCACTGATAATAATAATAATAATAATAATAATAATAATAATAATAATTATTATTATTATTATTATTTATATCCCGCACTCCCCAGCTGAAGCCAGGCTCAGAGCAGCTAACAACAATAAAAGTAAACCAGCATTCTAAAATCAATTCATTTTAAAATCAATTCAAAATCAAATTAATGGCAACCATTGGGCTAGAGTTCTGTGAGGATTACCAAAGGAGGTAGTCAGACTGCGCCTTGGCCAAAGGCCTGGTGGAACAGCTCTGTCTTGAAGGCCCTGCGGAAAGATGTCAAGTCCCGCAGGGCCCTAGTCTCTTGTAACAGAGCATTCCACCAGATTGGAGCCACAGCCGAAAAAGCCCTGGTTCTGGTTGAGGCCAGCCTAACCTCCCTGTGGCCCGGGACCTCCAAGATGTTTTTGTTTGAAGACCGTAAGGTCCTCCGTGGGACATACAAGCAGAAGCGGTCCCGTGGGTATGAGGGTCCTAGGCCGTATAGGGCTTTAAAGCTTTAAACCAGCACCTTAAACCTGATCCTGTACTCCACTGGGAGCCAGTGCAGCTGGTATAGCACCGGGTGAATGTGATCCCATGGCAAGGACCCCGTAAGGAGTCTCGCCATGGCATTCTGCACCCCTTGGAGTTTCTGGGTCAGTCTCAAGGGCAGCCAAAGGAAAGCTGAGCAAGACATTTGGCACCAGCTTGGCTGTAGGAGTTGCCAGAAGTAAGCATACAAGGCGCCATCCAACTGTCTTAGGGACTCCACTTTGGATATGTGTCGGGTTTACTCCCTAGCCTTTTCTTCTGCTGAAGATGTCCTGCAAGGCAGAAGGTACACTAACATCTACATATCTCAGTAAATGTGCCTAAACAAACATGTTTTAAGCAAGCACCAAAGAGAGTACAGCAAAGGTGCCTGCTTGGTGTCAGGTTATTCAAAAGCATAAGTGCTGCCACACTACAAAACCAATTTCTTACAAAGGTGGAATAGGTCTTATGTTGCAAGGGAAGCCACACCTGTATCAGTGCCAATTCCAGAGATTGAAACGTCTGAGTAGGTAAGGTGGTCCTGCAAGTAAACTGTTCTTATGCTGTTAATACAGTCGTACCTTGGAAGTCGAACGGAATCTGTTCTGGAAGTCCGTTCAACTTCCAAACGTTTGGAAACCAAAAAGTGGCTGTTCAGCTTCCAAAAGAACGTTAGAAAACTGGAACAATCACTTCCAGGTTTCGATCATTCGGGAGCCGATTTGCTCGGGAGCCAAAGCGTTTGAGTTCCGAGGTACAATTGTATACTAAAAGAAAAAATCATGAACTTGGCCCGGTAACAAATGAGCAATCAGTGCAGCTCTCTAAGCACTGGTGTTATGTTCTAACAAGGTCTCCCTCCCGTCAGCAATTGTGCTGCAGCATTCTGCACTAACTGTGGTTTCCTGGTCAAGCACAAGGGAAGCCACACATAGAGTGAACTGCAAAAATCCAGTGGACAACGGAATAGCCATTGTGCACATACCTCTGTGTTCAACAGGCTGTCTTGCAGGACACCTGCTTGGGTGAACTTCAGAGGTGATTGGTCCACTGGTACTGCCCCACCAACATCCATCTGTCCTCAACAGTGCCCCACCTGCCTTCTTTCTTACAACCAGCCCAGGGAGTGGCACTGGTTTTCAGCTTCCTCCTCCTCGGTCTCAGTTTTGCCCTGGTAGAACTCAGCCATGAGGAAGATGGGGACAAAACGAGCATCAGTTTGCTCTGCCTGCCATGGGCTCTGGCGCCACCTACTGTTGGCCTCCCAGCTTTATGCCCTACCGGTCACTTGCCATCACTGGTGAGCTGGCCCTTATTTCGGAGACCCCTGTTCTGCCTGGATTTATGGGGCAGAAGGGCCTTCTCTTGACACTGAGCATCTCTAACAATTTTCTTCCCTCCTGCTTTCAGTCACTTTGTTACAAACTTATAAACGGCTTCAATAAAAATGATATCTCTCTCCCGGTCTCAATAATGTTTCAGAGAAAGAGGGAGGGAGAGAGAGAGAGGCAGCAGAGAGGCTAAAAGGTACGTGACATTCACAGATTTCTTCCCCGGAGCCACAAAATCCTACACGAGCAATTTCTTCATTTGACCAAAATGAATGGTCATCACAAAAACAAATGTAAGTTGGGTATCACTGATTTGGGCTGAGACAGCTTAGGGGCTTGAATTTAATAGACTTTCTCTAACGGATTAGGATCTCCCAGAGACGCCTGCATCTTCCTGTCAAAACAGATAGTCGCGTCCAAAGCACAAGCTTTGGGGTCGCCCTTGATCCACGACCTCAGAATACAAAATAAGAGGCGCAAGGACAGAGAGAGGGAGGGGCTGCACTGGAACTTTCTTTGATGCTGATTCATTTTAACACGATGGCCTTTTAGAGAGGGTGGGGTTGTGGGCGGGGGAGAGAGGGAAACGGATGGCAAGAAGACAATTAAGCATTAAAGGCCTGATTGATGCTTAGACAGAATGCCTAGCAGTGAAAGCCCATTTTCTCTCTACCAAAAGGACGAGACAAAGCTATCCCTAAGAAGGGATTAACCGCTATCAGATGATATTACTATGGGATTACTGATGTTTTGCATTCACTATATTTATGAAAGAAAGAAAGAAAGAAAGAAAGAGAAAGAAAGAAAGAAACTCTTTCTCTTTTAAGGTTGCAATAATTTACTTGTACATATCCCAAATGCCGCCACCCCAAATCGGTTCGATTCTTTTGTTCAGTAGGTTGATTATTATTTTTTAATGCTGTTAAATATAACCACTATTTGAACTGATTTTGGATCTGTGGCTAGGCATTCTCTTCATGTAAGGAAAAAGTTAAAAGCAAAGGACCCCTGGATGGTTAAGTCCAATCAAAATTGACTAGGGGTTGCAGCACTCATCTCGCTTTCAGGCCGAAGGAGCCGGTGTTTGTCCACAGACAGTTTTCTGGGTCATGTGGCCAGCATGACTAAACCGCTTCTGGTGCAACGGGACACTGTGAGGGAAACCAGAGTGCACGGAAACACCGTTTAGCTTCCTGCCGCAGCGGTACCTATTTATCTACTTGTGCTGGTATGCTAGCTCGGCAGGATCTCCGAAAGAACAACAGGAGTTCACCCCTTTGTGTGGATTCAAACTGCCAAGGGGCTCAGTGGTTTAAACCACAGCACCACCCATGTCTGTTGCTCTTCCTGTAAGGCATTTCTACGTGGGCTCTATGGCTAGTGGCACATTGGAGGTGCAACATGTCCACTGAATGATCCACGGCAAATGATGAAATATTAGCCGGGTGGTGAAGAGGCTGAAAGAAAACAAAAGAAACTGTATCAGAATTGTCCCGGCAGAAATACAGTGCTCTCTCCTCAGTGTGATAGATGGGGATAATCATTCCCAACAATTATCAGATTATTCTGCGGATGTTGATACGGTGATATACAATGCAGATGTCTTCCGTAGGTACGCGTGTGTTTTTAAATCTCCTGCATTAGAATTCTCTGCTGGGGATGGAGGGGGGGATTAATCGGCTGTATTTATTATTTTAAAGCTAAAATAAGATTTTCCCCCTCCTCTTTTTTTTCCAAAAATAAAATAAAATAAAAGGCAAATAAGGAGTATAATATAGTTATAAGTGAAATACACCATAAGGAGCCAGGCTAAAATACATGCCTCATGCAAGAGAGATCCGGTGTTGCGGGAGATTAACAATTATGACCGCCAGTCTTCTTCTGTTTCTGTAATACACCACACAATCTTTTTTAAATTACTTTATTAACCTTTCCTCCTACCACAGAAGTGCCCGATTATAGATAATATTTCAAAATCATCTGAGGTGTAAGTGTGTTTGATTTGCTTGGTAATTATTTGTCTACTTTATTACAGTGGCCAAGCACACAGGCTCCTCGATCAAGACTCATTTTCAAGTCCAGTTAAGAACTGGGTCAGATCACTTTGTGCGATCGGAGCCCTCGCCCCTCCCCCCAGGGGACACGGGATTTTGCACCGGAGCGCGTAGCACAGGTAACTTACCAGTTACTGAGTCAAGCCAATAGCCCATCTCTTGCCCCAGTATTCTCCACATTCACTAGCAATGGCCTTCTGGGAAGCGTCTTCTACCACAGGCATGGACGCAGCAGCCCAGTTCCATTCTACGTCAATTCCACATGTGTTAAGAACTTAACAATCTAAGAAGACCTTGCTAGATCCAGCCAATGGCTCAACTAATCTAGGGTTACCAGATGTCCCCGATTCCCGGGGACAGTCCCTGGATTTGCAAATCTGCCCCCAGAAAAATTCCGTCCCCGGATTTCACTAAATGTCCCCGGGAAACTTGGCAGTGGCAGCGGCAGTCTCAGCAGCCTGGAGCCAGGCTTCATTGAAAAAAATCTGGTAACCATAGGCTAACTGGATGCGGAAGAAGGGAGTTGGGGAGAGGAAGGCAAAAGTTCTCTACCCGCTCCCCCAAGGAGATAAGTAACTATACAAGCTTTAGAAGACATCTGAGGGCAGCCCTGTATAGGGAAGGGTTTTTTAATGTTTAATTATGTTTTTATGTATGTTGGAAGGCATCCAGAGTGGCTAGGGCAACCCAGTCAAATGGATGGGATATAAATAGTATAATAATAATAATAATAATAATAATAATAATAATAATAATAATAATAGGTTGCCCCTATTTTCATTGGAGAAATGTTGGAGGGTATGTAACTGTGTTCTGTGTCCAGGCCGTTCTGCCTCCACTTTGATCTGCTTTTTGAAATATTCAAAAATCCACATTTAAATGTGTGCCTTATAATCTGTGTTTAAATATAGATATAAGGAAAGCCCTGCCTGTTCAAGGCTCACAGCAGCCAGCCAGATAACAATGGAAAGTTTGCAAGCATTACCCAAGTGCAACAGCTGTGCTCTTCTGTGATTCCTAGCAGCTGGTATTCAGAGTCATACTGCCCCGGCAATGGAGGCACAGCGGCATGTAGTCATCCTGGCTAGTAGCCACTGATCACCTTATGACTTGGTCTGATCCTCCTTTACAGCCATCCAAATCAGTGGCTATCACTACACCTTGTGGGGTGAATTCTATAGCTTAACTACCATATTTTTTGCTCTATAAGACTCACTTTTTCCCTCCTAAAAAGTAAGGGGAAATGTGTGTGCGTCTTATGGAGCGAATGCAGGCTGCGCAGCTATCCCAGAAGCCAGAACAGCAAGAGGGATTGCTACTTTCACTGCGCAGCGATCCCTCTTGCTGTTCTGGCTTCTGAGATTCAGAATATTTTTTTTCTTGTTTTCCTCCTCCAAAAACTAGGTGCGTCTTGTGGTCTGGTGCATCTTATAGAGTGAAAAATACGGTAGGTGTTGTTGCCTGTCCTGAACCTTTCTATATTCAGCTTCATTCAAAATTTCTGGGTTCTAATGCAAGTGGGTTCTTCACTTTCTCAGTACAGTGGTACCTCAGGTTAAGAACTTAATTCATTCCAGAGGTCCATTCTTAACCTGAAACTGTTCTTAACCTGAGGTACCACTTTAGCTAATGGGGCCTCCTGCTGCCACCGCGCCGCCGGAGCACGATTTCTGTTCTCATCCTGAAGCAAAGTTCTTAACCTGAAGCACTATTTCTGGGTTAGCGGAGTCTGTAACCTGAAGCGTCTGTAACCTGAAGCGTCTGTAACCCGAGGTACCACTGTATAATGCAAGTGCTGCACTTTTAACCTTTATGTGGGAGAGGTGCCTGTACTGCATTACCATTAGTACCCCCTGGAAAAAACCACTGATAATTCTATATACCTATATCAGGCCCCTCCTAACTTGACTCTCTTCCTCAAATGTTGTAATCTGGACACTTCCCTGTGTGCCCCTTCCAAGGGATGTTCAGAGGGTGGAAACAAGAGAACAGGCCCATTTTATGGAATGCTCTTCGAGATCCTCCAAGTGTCCCTATTTTCCAGGGACGTCCCTGATCTGGAGAAGCCACCCCAGTTTCTGATTTGATCCCAGAATGTCCCACTTTTCCTTAGGATGTCCCTATTTCATTGGAGAAATGTTGGAAGGTATGAAGTTATGTGAACCCTGAGCTGTCTGAAGGCAATGCTGTATAGGGAAGTGATTTTTTTAATAAAAAAATTCTTGATGTTGTATTATGTTTTTATATATGTTGGAAGATACCCAGAGCGGCCGGGGCAGATGTGTGGGGTATAAATAGTAAAATTATCATTATGGAATGGGACATCCCTATTTTCATTGGCTAAATGTTGGATCGTATTCTCTCCCAGGAAGACCCATGTTATTGTTTTGGCACCAGGAAAATACAAGAACGTTTCTCCAGGCCTTTGGGCAACACCAATGATATTACGCCATGTTGCCAAACCTGTTTTTAATATATGTTTTGGTGATGTTATTGTTGTATTCGGGTTTGTTTGTTTTTCACTTGCAAATTGCTTCAGGACTTCTAAGTGGGAAGCAGTATACAAATTTAATAAACACAACCCTACAACTTAGTGTAAAAGCAGGAAGTGGAGGAAATGAGGCACGCTCCTCCAAATCTCTCTATAATTCATGCCCATTAACATCACCAAACTTCAAAACCTGCTTATGGGAGCAGTGAATAGCAATTGAAACATCCTTTTCAACCCAGGTGTTAGGGAAAAGAAGTTTCTGTTTCTGTTTCTTAACTTTGCAGGTTGAAGGGAGATATATTTACATATCTTTAAAGATGAGAATGCAGTGACATGAAACATAGAACAGAACTGGTTCCTGAGGGCCACCGCCAGGATAAAAAAATAGTACAAAGCCTAGGGACTTTGTTTGCTGCCCACAAATCAACAAATCGCAGCTATCTCGATATAGCTCCCAGGTTTCTGGAGGTTTTAGATCGTGACACTGCCTATCGCTGGTCAACTCAGTCATCCACAGACTTGTAGCAGAAGCTAAGGGTGCCTGGTGTTCAGATCCAAACTGCACATTCTTTTTTTAAAAAAAGAAAAGAAAGAAAGGGAGAAAAAAACAGCCCACAAAGTAAAATTCAATGTCAGCACAAAGTTGACAGCGAATGATTATAACAGCTTCGGTGCTTGAAAAAAGAGTGTAAATAACTCGGATCCCCTGCGGGCTCTGTGAGCCTGCATGCATAACAACTGTGATGGACAGCCAGGACTGTAAAGCAGAGGAGGGAGAGGGAAAGAAGTCGCCGAGAAGATGCAAAAATCTCTCCTGCTTAACTGTCACCTTTCTGACTAAATCAGCTACTTTTCGTAGCAAGGGAGCATTCATATTGCAAACAGCTCATTTCCAGTACAAGCTTCTGCTTTCAGCTGCTGGTGTGGGGGTGCACTTTCCATACTGTAACACAGCCATCATCAGTAGCAACTGCATGCGTAGAAGTGTAAATACACGGCTTAGCACAGATTTCCTGCAGGTTGTTCTACAGACCGCAGAACCGGTTGAAAGCAACAAGACATTCCCGCCCCCAATTTCTCCATTGAGAAATTTTCCCTGTTGAATGTTCTCCAGATGTTTTCGGCATGATCAAATATTTGTCAATTAAAAAACACACAGTTCAGAAATTTTGTTGCATCACCAACTATGCATCGCAGGATTAGCTGCTACAAAATTATTGTCCAGTCCAGAGTTGGGATGCCTCAGACCTGGTGTGTGTGTATGAATGCAGCCTTATAAGATTCTCTATTTAGCACCTACAACTCTCTCCCTAGTCATACCCTCTACTTCTTCTAGGATATCAAGGTTGCAAAGTATCTTGCATCTGATGCAGGACTAATGTATTAGTGATCCACCTTTCTTCTGTTTTTGTTTTACAGATTTTGTTTGGATTGCTGTGCAATTGACTGTAGTTTTCAGTTCCTACCTTCGTCTTTTCCCCTTATAGGTTATTGATGTGCACCAGCTAATACCATCTTTTTTTAAAAAAAAAAGGGGGAAAAAGTCATAGCACAAAAAGGAAATTTGATCTCTTCAAGCATCCTTTCTGTACTGATTGACCCAATGTGATTGACCCATGGCACATCAGCAACATGTGGGAAAAGCAACGTGTGTGTGTGTGTGTGTGTGTGTGTGTGTGTGTGAGAGAGAGAGAGAGAGAGAGAGAGAGAGAGAGAGACAGAGACAGAGAAAGACAGAGAGACCTGGAAAATTAATTATAGGAATTCCACATTCCTGGGAGAGAAGCAGCATGTATGAAAGGTTGGGAAAGAAATGTAAAGAAGCAATAACAGAATGAATGGAGTGAAATGATCACCTCCCTAGATTTTGTCATGTTTGATGACTTTGAACACCAAAAAATTGGCATGGATGAGGAGTGTCCATCCCACTTACTGGGTCCTTCCAGAGTAGAGAATTTGGTGTTACTGTATCACTGGAATTTTTAACAGTAGTGTTAGAGAACCTTCTTCTGGTGTATTCCCCTCCTCCCCCTCTCTCACTTCTTGTCTTTGTCATTACTGCTTGTTATGTACTGAGTTGAATAGGATCCAAAATGCAGCAGTCTGATTGGTCCTAGAACAATAGGACCCAGAATGCAGCAATCTGATTGGTCCACAGGAGCCACCCAATCCAGCTCCAGGTGGGAATGCGTCAGCAACCTGATTGGCCTACAGGAGAATCCCAGAATTAGCCAATCACGTGGGGCCCATTGTGTAAATAATATATGAAGCAGACATTTTGGGGGAACTTCCATTCCTCCTCACCACTATGAGCTGAATAAAGAGCATGAAATCCACTCTCGACTCCGAGTATATTTCACTGCTAAAGATGATTTAATAAGGTAATGGCCCTTTAAGATCCTAATGGTGCCAGAGCCAAAAGCGTTACAAGGCTGGCCAATCATTTAAAGATTTCAAGAGGCGTTAACACCCTGCTGAAGCAACAGCTTCCCTTGCAGTATAGGCAAAGAGTTTTCAGATAGTGAGCTGTCCAAGGTCCTGATCAGCTAGTTTTAACCTGATTCTGCTCTACCCACTGAGTCTGGACCTTGCAGACTGAAAGGTCACATTGTCCAAGCTTACCTTTGTTTTACTGCCTGAAACATTGCTTCAGCCTCTGCTCTGAAGGCACCGGAGAGACTATATGATATGACAGACACATTTGATCAGTCTCGATTGATGTGAAAGCTTGAACTGTGGACTGCATGAATGCCCAAGCAAACCTCATCTCTATGTGTAAGGCCCATCCCCAATGCCTTTGCATGCATAAATCCTGTCTGCTTGGTCCAATAACCCTTTGCATGATTGGGAACCCTACACTAGATAAGGTCCCCAAATGCTCAGAGGGTTCTACTTGTGTTGAAGCAAATATGAGAAAAGCTCCTAAAGACTACCTGCACTAAACACAAGAAGTCGACTGGGGCCAGTTGCAGGGAGCATATTACTTCCTTGTTAAAACAACTTCACTAGCTAGTGGTCTGTTTATGGGCAGAATTCAAAGTGCTAGTTATGAGCTATATGGCTTTGGCCCAGGTTACCTGAAAGATTGTACACATTATATCAGGCATCCCCCAACTCGGCCCTCTAGCTGTTTTGGGGCTACAATTCCCATAATCCCTGTCCTCTGGTCCTGTTAGCTAGGGATGATGGGAGTTGTAGTCCCAAAACAGCTGGAGGGCCGAGTTGGGGGATGCCTGCATTATATGAATCTATCCGGGTGCTAAGAACCTCAGGTTTCAATGCTTCAAGTCACCTTGAATCCCAATGTGATTGTCCTTGTCACTGGTCACTGTGCTGAGGAGCCATAGACAAGGGGTGTTTAAAATGTCTAAAATATAGACATTGCAACTGTAATGCAAGCTTACTGATATCTTGAATCCACAACCTATTAAACAAGGATGACTTAGCAATTAAGTTGACCATTCATCATTCTCCATTGTATGTTGATACTAGGGAGATAGATATAAACAAGACACATTATCTTCTTTTGAAAATGAATTATAATTCTAATCAATTATTCAATTATATGTCTTTTTATCCCCCCCCCCTTAATATGTTCCATTTGAGATTTCTATCTGCAAATAACAATGGCAAGCAACTGGCGTTTTCCCCCTCTTTTTTAATGTCTTTCAAAGAGTTTGTTTTAATTGGTCTATACTGAACAGTTGAGCTGTAACACAGCTGGTCTGTTGGATCTGGGCTCTTCTTAGAGGCATGATTAACCTTTGATAATTCATGAATGATCTAGGCAGTGGTTTCCAATTGGTGGTCTGTGGGCCCCAGGGGGTCCACATAACCCACCCAGGGGGCCTGTAGCTTCGTTCACATAACAAAAAGGACCATAGATATACAGAGATTTTAAAAAGTTGTGTTCCATGGTTTGGCTTCTGAAAAACAGGGTGTGTGCAGTACTTAGCTAATTGGGAGCAAGTGAATTCTAGGGTGATCTGTTGCAATACAACAAAATAAGATAATGCCCAGCTTTTATCCATTGTTATGGAAAAAGGTAAAAAGATCACCAGTGTTGAAGCAATGATTCTTCAACATCAACTTCGTTGGACTGGTCATGTTGTGCGGATGCCTGATTATCGTCTTCCAAAGCAACTACTCTATTCTGAACATAAAAATGGAAAGCGTAATGCCGGTGGTCAACAAAAGAGGTTTAAAGACTCTCTCAAGGCAAATTTTATAAAAAGTGTAGTATAAACACCAACAATTGGGAAACACTTGCCTGCGAGCGCTCCAATTGGAGAGCAGCCTTTACCAGAAGTGTCATGGGCTTTGAAGACACTCAAACTCAGGACGCAAGTGAGAAACGAGCTAAGAGGAAGGCATGATTGGCAAATCCACACTATGATCAACTCCCACCTGGAAACCTATGTCGCCACTGTGGAAGGATGTATGGATCCAGAACTGGCCTCCACAGTCACTTACGGACTCATTTTTAAAACCGTGTTTATGGAAGACAATCTTACTTGACTACGAGTGATTGCCAAAGAAGAAGATTTCCCTCTTCCTTTCATTCTGCTTCCTTAACTTGCTCTCAATGATGTAATCCTGTTTGCTTATATTTGATCATTCCAATTATATCCCGCCTTTCCTCCACGGAGCTCAGAGTGGCATACATGGTTTCTTGCTTTGCCTTCTCTCCTCACGACAAACCCAGTGAGGTGGGATAGGCTGAGAACGTAAGAACAAAGAATCATCTGCTAAATCAGGTCAGTGGCTCATCTAGTCCACCATCCTGTCATCACAGTGGCCAGTGATGGCCACCAACTTGGATGGGTTGGACAAATTAACAGAGCAGAAGGTTATCAATAGCTACTTTCCACAATGGCTATCCTCTGCCTCCACATCTTTTGAATACCAGTTGCTAGAATATCCTGGCCTCCTTGCTGGCCCAAATAGGACTAATTTTATTTAGCTAGCCCTGGTGATCATCTAATGTTTATTTGGATGGATTTTCCCTCAAATTGATTTCAGAACTTTGAATTTATTGTTATTCATGCATTTATACTGTATTTTATGCTGGGTTTTTTGTTGTATCACAATTAAGTGTTTTAAATTTGTTGTTAGCCGCCCTGAGCCTGGTTTTCTTAACCGGGAAGGGCGGGGTATAAATAAAAAATTATTATTATTATTATTATTATTATTATTATTATTATTATTATTATAAACCTCAGGAAGGGAGAGAGCTTTTGCACTCCAGTCTTCCTTGTGGGCTTCTCACCAGTATCTGGCTGGTCATTGTGAGAATAGGATGATGGAGTTGATGGGGCATTGGACTCTTATGTTCTTACCTAAAAAGGTAAAGGGACCCCTGACCATTAGGTCCAGTTGTGGCCGACTCTGGGGTTGCGGTGCTCATCTCGCTTTATTGGCCGAGGGAGCCGGCGTACAGTTTCCGGGTCATGTGGCCAGCATGACAAAGCCGCTTCTGGCGAAGCAGAGCAGCGCACGGAAACACTGTTTACCTTCCAGCCAGAGCAGTACCTATTTATCTACTTGCACTTTGACGTGCTTTCGAACTGCTAGGTTGTCAGGAGCAGGGACCGAGCAACGGGAGCTCACCCCATTGCAGGGATTCGAAAGGCCGACCTTCTGATCGGCAAGCCCTAAGCTCTGTGGTTTAACCCACAGCGCCACCCGCATCCCTATGTTCTTACCTAGTGTACATTCATTCATTTAATTGCTACAAGAGGCTTCAGTGTCAAGGCAATTTTGTGGGGAGGGGGAATTTTTCATTTTACATATGCGTGCAAGTGTGTACGCTTATTACTCCTTCCCAAATGTTCCCAGTTCTGCTCTTGAGCGCTGGAGAATATGATGTTGTGATCAGAAGCAATTTAAAGTCAGAGGAAGCCTTGTTCTCTCTGAGAGTCTCTGCTTCACTCCGGAATGGGCTTAGAAAATTAACATGTTATGTAATTAACAGCAAAACCAGGGAGTCGCATTGGTGGCATAAAATCAATACAAACAAGGACCTTCTGCACTGAGTCACCTTTGGTTCATTCTCCATGAGCACCGCTAGTTACCCATACTAAGGGCTGCTGAAATTGGAATTTCACCCAAAAATAAAAGCTGCATTTTCTTCTCGCAGAATTAGCATAACCCAGCACATCTGAATATTAAATTTTAAAAAGGGAATTCAAACCGCCCCTGCGTTATCAGCGGAGAGCCATGACATGGGGCTGTTGGTGGGGGTTTTTTTTGTTTTTTGTTTAATCGGTTCTGCTGCATAGATGTAATTGTATCAATATTTTAATGTGTGATCCATATTGCCCATGATAAATTGGGCACATAAATAAAACCTACCCAACAATGCCAAAATGAGCAAATAGCCAATTGCTGATGAAATAATTGCATGTGCTAGATCTTTATTACACTATGCATTATTTAATTACAATGATCAGAATCCTTTGCCAAAGTTTTTTTGGGTTTTTTTTTTTTAAACACGATTAGGGAAAAAAGGGGGGTTTCAGTATAGTGGATCTATATATTTGATTTACACTTTCGATGTTAGCTTTACATTAAGAATTTATAAGGCATCCATTCAAAATGGTGATATTACGACGAGTTTATTCCTTTTGTAATTAGTGCGGTCCCCTTAAAGTTCTCTGGCTACAGGAGATAATATTTCAGGGTTTTAATGAGCTTTTTAAGTATAATTGATGTAACAATCGTCAAATTACACATTTCTACCTGTAGAATAATGAAAGAAACAATTTAATGAGAAATGCAATCATTATTAGCAAATGAGCTGCTAAGCCACCGCTGATGACATTAAAGAAAAAAACATGTAATGGTAGAAAACTAGTTTATACATCCACAGCTTTACAGAGTAATGGCACATCTCAGGTTTTCTATTTCCATTTTTATTTTGTTTAGGGCTGCACTCAATATTCTCTCGTTTCAATTTTCAAGTTGAAAATAGCTATTCTCGTGCAGTAGAAGAGAATCATAATGTTGGAATGGACCTCAAATGGCATCTTACTCCAAGCCCCTATCCGTGTAGGGGGTATCCCACACCATGATTTGCTTTTTAAAAAATAAAATTTATTTTTGCATTTTCTATTTTACATAAACAAATGAATTAAATACATAAACATATAAGCCCTTTTGACTTACCTCCTCCACATTATGGATCCTAATGTAATGATTTCCCTCTCTGCATCTCTTTCATAAGTCTTTTTTTAAAATAAATCCTTTGTCAATCCATAGTTCAATTTTTTTACTACAAGTTTTCTGTCAATCCTTCCAACGTATGTAATTGTTTACAATAGCTTTTCAAATAAATTATAAACTTTCCCCATTCTTTATTAAAGGCCTCCTCTTCCTGGTTTCTAATTCTTCCTGTAAGTTTTGCCATCTTGGCATAGTTCATCTATTTTGTCTGCCACTCTTCTTTGGTCAGAGCTGTATCATCTTTCCATTTCTGGGCTAACAGAGTCCATGCAGCCGTGGACGGGTACATAAATAGTTTCGTCTGGTCCTTTTGAGTCTCTGTTCCTATAGTACCTAAAAGAAAAGCTTCTGGTTTCTTAGGAAAAGCTATTTTCAACACTTTTTTTTCAGTTTGTTATGTACTATTTCCCAGAATATCATATTACGTGACCATCACATATGATAAAAGTACCATCTTTTTCTTTACATTTCCAGCACATTTTAGACTTTGATTTATACATCTTAGCTAATTTGCTAGGAGCTAAATACCAATGATACATCATATTTCATATTTCATATTTCATATTTCATATTTCATATTTCATATTTCATATTTCAGAGTGTTACATGCTGTATACTTTAATGCTGTTGTCCATAGTCTCTCCCATGCTGCTAATTCAATGTTCATGATTTGTTGACCTTGTTCAACTCTCTCTCTCTCTCTCTCTCTCTCTCTCTCTCTCTCTCTCTCTCTCCTCTTTTTTTTTTTGCTGGATGCTATTTTTCACCTTTTTTTTATTAGCCACATGGGTGATCCCAACCAATCAGATATCATGCCATTCAACAAGATGATTTCACAATGTAGCCAATCAGACCTGGCTACGTGATCATGTCACCCAGGGTAATGTCATGCAAGTAAGGATTACATAATGACACATGGGTGATCCTATCCAGTCAGGGAGCACAAAGTATAAACGGGACATCGGAATTATATTTAGCCAGTCACAATTGGCTACTCTGTGATGTCAGTGAAAGCACATCCCCTCCTCCCAAACTCCAATGTGGCTACACACTGGAGCTACACACTCCATGGGTGACACAAATACTTCTGGGCCAGGCCTGAGTCTTTGCGTGGCGAGTTCCCACCTCCCACCAGTAGAAATAACGACACAAGACACCATTATTAAGGTTAATGGGCTAAAATTGGCCACAACTTTATTGGTTACAGGTGATGAGCGGTATTGGCTTAGGCATTGGTCCTAATTGACTATCAGGCTTCAGTCTGTCTGCCGGAAGGCCGGAAAGGGTTAACACGAGCAGGGGGAGCCCTGCTGATGCACATCAACTAGGCACTCCCCCGGGGTCACCACTTGGGGGCCTGCCTTGGGTCCTGGCCTCCATAGGCTTCGGACAGGGCCACACCCCCCAGAATCCTTTACCAGACTACCCTTCAGTAACTTGGGTAGGTGATGGCGCTCCTCCCCCCCCATTCATCTACATAACAATACCCCAACCAATGCCTAACCGCCAAACCACGGAAGTTGTGATGATTTGCTACGAGGTAGGCGAAAAAACCAAATGGATGGTGCCAATTTGCCAAGTGGAAAAAATCCTACCAGGCCCCTTAAGTCCATAGCAAGGTCAAAAGAGAAACCTTGAAGGGTGGGTGGGTGGGAAATTCCCCAGTTGATCGGGGCAAAAGAGGATGCTCCTCTGTCGCGCTTGCCTTAAATGCGGCAAGCCACACCCCCTGAGCCAGCTGATTGGCTGGCCAGGGGAATGATGCGGCAGAGGATTCCCCTGATTGCACAGGGCTGGGAGCCAGCCTCTGCGTGAGTGTTGGGGGCGTGAAGCCTGCAACACCACCTCCTTCTGAGGTCGGAAGTTGCTTTGCCTGAAGACCAGTCAAAGAATGCCTCTTCTCCCCCTCCTTATCTGCATACCTACCATACCTTGTGTGGTCGGCTTCCAGGTCCCTTGCCTATATGCTCTCTTGCCATACGCCTACATCCATGTTCCATACTTTTCAGCTTAAGCCCAAGCTTGTGGCTGACCCTTCTGCCCTGTGTTCCTCTGGCCTCTTTCCTTACCTATTACCAATGTGGAGAGCCAGTGTGGTGTAGTGGTTAAGAGCGGTAGTCTCGTAATCTGGGGAACCGGGTTCGCGTCCCCGCTCCTCCACATGCAGCTGCTGGGTGACCTTGGGCCAGTCACACTTCTCTGAAGTCTCTCAGCCCCACTCACCTCACAGAGTGTTTGTTGTGGGGGAGGAAGGGAAAGGAGAATGTTAGCCGCTTTGAGACTCCTTAAAGGGAGTGAAAGGCGGGATATCAAATCCAAACTCTTCTTCTTCTTCTACCTCCTGTACAATTTGCCTCCCAAATGACCCTGATTCCCATTTTGCACAAACTTTTCCTTGCACCATGTCACATGCTATTTTGCCTGTGGCCCAGCATTGAGAGTTGTGGCCTCCCCAGTAGCGAGTGCACCAAAAGTGGCAATCGCCTGGTTTGGAAGATAAAAGATTTGCCTAGCTCCTAATGCTTTGATGCAATAAGAACCAAACGTGATTGGGGACGCATTTCCAAATCAAAATGGAAGGATCCTGGACATCATTATCACTGGCTGAGGATCTACCGATGACTAGTGACATTGGACAGCTTCCAGAAATGTGTGCCCTTAATTCCAGAGCAGATTAATTGCAAGGTGTCCTCTAATAAAGGTCTCCTTCAGGTCCATTAGCCATGGAGCCAGTTCAGACTGGTTTGGTTTCTCTGTGATCAGGCCAGCGGATAACAAAAGTTGAATGGTACAAACCTATCACAAGATCATACCAATAGAAGGGCCTTGGTGTCAGAGCTCACTAGGTGAAACTGACCTTAAGGGAGTAGAATCAAAACACCTGTGGTGTTTGTGTGGTTTTGAAACCCGAGGTGGTGATATAGAAGGGAGACCAATGAAGGAATCTGGGAACTGCCTAGCTGGTGTCATTTCTGGGGGTAATTGAAGGAGCTGTTACCACCAGTCCATTTAGCATTTCCCTTGCAACATCTTCTCCAGGCTTCCTTTATTGGCTCACGACAAAGATCTGCTGGTGGCTCACACTGAAAAACATTAGGATGAGATAAGCTGTCCCTGTGCTCATCTGTTGTGTTGACTGTGCTTATCGGTGAATATTTGCAAAATTAAAACAGCAACGCAATAATCTCATATGGGTATTATGCAAGTTCATCATTAATGGTTATCATCAGCCATGCTTATTCAGAGGCTCTGAGTAAAGGATGGTGGGACAGATAACAGGGAAAGGCTATTGCCTTTATGCCCTGATCAAACTATCAACACAGAATAATAGAATTATGGAATTGTAGGGTTGGAAGAGATACAGAGGGTCATCTAGTTCAACCCCCTACAATGCAGGAATCTCAACTGAAGCATCAGGAAACGAAAGCAATGTCAGTAGAGCCATGCAGCATGGATTGGACTGAAGGCCCATCTAGTTAGCATTCTGTTCCCACAGTGGCCAGTGAGATGTCTATGATGCCTGTAAGCAGGACATGAGCACGATAGCTCACTACCTCATTTTTCAGAGGCAAACTGGATCATTCTGATCGTTCCATCAGCACAAAAACTTCTGCTTTCCAGATGGGGGAAAAACCCCAATTTCCTCCTCCTCCCCAACCGCTCTAGGGGTTTTCTTAGCTCTCCAGAGTGGATTTGAAGTAGGAGAGGGAAAGTCCCATTGTGCTAGCAGGAGCCCTAGTGGCTTCCACTAGCATGTCATTTTGGTTGAATCTGGACCACTGTCTTTCACACCAGAAGAGCATCAGAAGCTGCCTCTTATGCAGAATCACATTACTGGTCCATCTAGCATTGTCCACCCTGCAGGGCAGCAGCTCTCTGGGATTCCAGACGGCCAGTCTTTTCCCAGTCCTACCCCCCCCAGCTGCCAGGCACCAAACATGGGACATTCTACGTGCAAAGCAGATGCTCTACAACTAAGATATGGCCCTTTGCTCTAGACATCGTGATGGCACTGACATGATCCAGCAGGGTTCTTCTCATTCTGCTATGATTTGTTGTTGTTTGTTGTTGTTTAGTCGTTTAGTTGTGACCCCATGGTCCAGAGCACGCCAGGCACTCCTGTCTTCCACTGCCTCCCGCAGTTTGGTCAAACTCATGCTGGTAGCTTCGAGAACGCTGTCCAACCATCTCGTCCTCTGTTGTCCCCTTCTCCTTGTGCCCTCCATCTTTTCCAACATCAGGGTCTTTTCCAGGGAGTCTTCTCTTCTCATGAGGTGGCCAAAGTATTGGAGCCTCAGCTTCAGGATCTGTCCTTCCAGTGAGCACTCAGGGCTGATTTCCTTCAGAATGGAGAGGTTTGATCTTCTTGCAGTCCATGGGACTCTCAAGAGTCTCCTCCAGCACCATAATTCAAAAGCATCAATTCTTCGGCGATCAGCCTTCTTTATGGTCCAGCTCTCACTTCCATACATCACTACTGAGAAAACCATAGCTTTTACTATACGGACCTTTGTTGGCAAGGTGCAGTTGTATCTGCTATGATACAACTGACCTTACCTGCAACCACGTCTTCCCTGCAACATCTGCCAAGGGCAGGGACGATGGGTGGGCAATAGAGGCAAGAAACTTCCAGCCCACCTACCACTATGCGTTTCCATTGCTAAGAAACAAGACCGTTAATTCTCATCTGCTTAATTCTGGCTCAGCGTCCCTTTTGATATATCTTTGATAATTTCCCCTCTAATTAGAACGAAAATAATTTTTCAGTGCACTTTTGCAATAAAAATATTTCCTTATTTCTCATTACCGGTGGAAGACAATCTCTCATGGTCCCTGCCGCACGCTTTCCCTTCTGTGTGGCTCACGCTTCTCCCCTTAGCATTTAATCTCTTCATAGTCTGCCAGTGTCAAGAGGTTCAGATTAAGCTTGTTAAAGATCTGCTTCACTCTTACTCACTGATGATTATTTATTTAGCAGTTTTATGTAACCCTGTCATTGATAAGCACTCTATTAATTTGCTGAGGGACAAATCAACTCTAGTTATTTTTCTACCAGCTATTAGATTCAGTTGGTGGCTGTTCGCAACAACAAAAAAACCGCTTGCCCGTTAATTATAAATTATGGGTCCTCTTTACCTATATTAATTGATATCTCCTCGGCTTTGTAATACTAGACAAATAAATTGAAGGCAAGATTTATTAGGCAGTATAATGTCTTGTGTCTCTTGATTAGTACTCTTTACTTTCACAACATTTATACTTGTTTAGATGGATTTGATGGCATCACACTTGGTTCAAGAGCCAGTCCCGGGGTTGCATTTTAATTCACGGGGTGCTGGAAGAGGAAAGAAACAAACGCAGGCATGTCACACGTTTCCTCAACCCACACACCCATCCTAAATGCTCTCTTTGCATTAAGAATATAAGAAGGGCCTGCTGAATCAAGCCAATGTCCTGTCTCGTCCAGTATCCTGTTCTCAAAGCGGACACCAAAATGCCTGTGGGAATCCTACAAACAGGATCCTACCCCAAGAGCCCTCTCCCTTCCAGTGGCTTCCTGCAACTGGTATTCCGAATTATTGCAGGCTCTGACTACACAGGCAGAGTGCAGCAACCGTGGCTGATGGTCATCGATGGCCTTCTCCTCCATGAATTTGTCCAGTCCTCTTTTAAAACCATCCAAGTTCCATCCGAGTGTAGCTCATCTCCAGCACCTCTCAGGTGGGCACCATTGTCATTCCAAGAGAACAAGGGAGAAGTTTGTGGTGAGCCCTGGCACACTTCTTTTTTTTAGGAAAATAGCACAGGATATAGTGAGCATCGAGGTGTGGGTGGGGGTGGTGATTTGGTGGTGGATCGAAATGGGAGAGAAGTTCTGTTTGGTTCACAAATGTGTACAGACCTGCTGAATTTTCACTCCCTGAAACAGTGGGCAAACCCAAGTGGAGCTTATCCTTCAAAATCCCAACCTCTCTGAAATTCACAATGACGTTCTCCAACCAAAAATGGTAAACAAAAAAGTCACCTGTTATTTATTCATTTCTTTGATTTCGCTCCCTCCCAAAGGAGCCCATGAGAGGAAGTATGTGGAGAGGCTAAATGCTAAAATGTGCATATTTGGAGCAATGCTCAGTAAAATGCTGATAAATTTCAGGGAAGACTTTTCTTTAAAAATAAATAAATCATAAACTGATGCGGAAATGCTCCACCTTCATTCACTCCTGGTGTGGGGCAATGAAGAACTGAGAACCAAACCAAAATTGACTAATTTTCCATTCCTAGTGGTGGGCACTAATGACCCGTACCTGGGAGTTTATCTATTCTCTGAAGTGTGTGGGGTGTGTGAGTTAGAATAGATTCTTTTTTATTTCCTCTTTCTCCGTTTCCTAGTTCCATTCAGAAGAGATGCAAAACGGAGGCCTTGACCACTCGAGGTCACTCCCCAAAAAATCCCATTAACCTTTGTAGAAGGTAGGGCTTAAGTTGGGTTAATTGCGCATTATTGCTTCATAGTACCTGAAAATGCTTTGATGTGTCAACAGGCTGGCCCTCCTTTCATTAGGCTAGACATTAAATATACCCCAAAACATGAGTAATGAGGAGAAAGTCCCTTTAAAAAGGGGGGGAGAGAAGGGGAGTGCACACACAAACAGAAACATCTTCCAGCACAGAATGAATTGAGGAGAGAATGTCCTTTCTCCCCACACCAAAGTCCATTACACATGTTTATTCGTGTACAAATGGACACATAGATGGAGCTGATGAAGGTTATGGCTGGTGGGTGATCAGTGTCTCATTTTTCCATGACCAAGCTCACGTTTATGGATGCTGGGAATCACAAGAGGGGAGAGTGCTGTTACGCTCAGGTTCAGCTTGCAGGTATGCTCATAAGACCACTGCCTTAAAAAGGTAAAGGGACCCCTGACCATTAGGTCCAGTCGTGACCGACTCTGGGATTGCGGCGCTCATCTCGCTTTATTGGCCGAGGGAGCCAGCGTTTGTCCGCAGACAGCTTCTGGGTCATGTGGCCAGCATGACTAAGCCACTTCTGGCGAACCAGAGCAGCACACAGAAACGTCGTTTACCTTCCTGCTGGAGCGGTACCTATTTATCTACTTGCACTTTGTGCTTTCGAACTGCTAGGTTGGCAGGAGCTGGGACCGAACAATGGGAGCTCACCCCGTCACGGGGATTCAAGCTGCCGACCTTCCTATCGGCAAGTCCTAGGCTCTGTGGTTTAACCCACAGTGCCACCCATGTCTTATACAATCACAATTCCTCCCCACTTCTCCATCTCTCTCTTCCAACTAGCAGTTTAGGGGCTCAGAGCCAATCCCCTGGCTCTCATCCTTCTTTCGCCAGGGGTTCCCCTCCTGGTTCCTCCCACCATTCCTCCAGTGTGGTGTAGTGGTTAAGAGCGGTAGACTCGTAATCTGGTGAACCGGGTTCACATCCCCGCTCCTCCACATGCAGTTGCTGGGCGACCTTGGGCCAGTCACACTTCTCTGAAGCCTCTTAGCCTCACTCACCTCACAGAGTGTTTGTTGTGGGGGAAGAAGGGAAAGGAGAATGTTAGCCACTTTGAGACTCCTTCGGGTAGTGATAAAGCGGGATATCAAATCCAAACTCTTCTTCTTCTCCGTCTAACCAGTCCCTGACACGCCTCGTCTCTCCAGGACACCTCCTCACAGGCTCTGCATTGTGCCCCCTCTCCCCTTGAGGGTATTTTTGCCTAGCTTGGAACATGTCCCTGATCTGATAACCCCTCTTGTTTCCTTGGGCAGAGGGGAGTGTGCAAGTGCAAAGAGAAACCAGCCACCGCCCCAAGGCAAAATTTACAGTGGTTGCTATGTCCATTTTGCCTCCGACCTAGATTCCCACCAGCATGTGGCCCTCAGGAGGCCATAGATCATAGAAATGTAGAGTTAGAAGGGACCTTGAGGATCATCTAGTCCAACCCCCAGCAAAGCAGGAATATGCAGCCGTCCCATACAGGGATCGAACCTGCAACCTTGACATTATCAGCACCACTCTCTAACTGACTGAGCTATCCAGGCTGTAGACTGCAGGACATAGCCAAGGTAATTTGTACCTTTATTCTGTTGATAGCAATTTTTTTCTACCACTACTGCTGCTGATATAGTTTGGAGAAGGTTTGCAAAAGCACATAGTAATATCTTAGTTTGGAGCAGGCAGGTCTGCCGGTCCATGAACTCCAGACTTTTTGTGATAATTTGGGTCATTTCCAAAAGGAATGCAACACCAGGTGTCAGTGGTGAAATGCCCAGAGGCAGTCAAAATACCTGGTGGTGTCACCTTGTCCTGCTAATGATCCTTATATATTTAAACATAAACGTAATAAAAATAAATAAATGCTTAGCCAAGCAGGACAGCTGCATATGCTTACCTGGGGATGAGTGTCTCTCACTTGCTGCTCTGAGAGGGAGAGAGGAGAGAAATAGATGTCAGCGATGGTTAAACCAAACAAAAAACAAAATAAAAACCCAACATATGGGATGTATTTGCAAACGTTTCCTCCGCTCCCCAGTCAAAACCTTATCAAAACTCGCAAGGTAATTGAATTTTGTTTTCATCTCTAGCAATTTCCCATTGTGGAAGTCTGGAAAAGGGAGTGAGTGTGTTTCTACCCTGAGGTACCCAAAAGTAATACAAAAGCTTCCATCCCAGTCTTATTTTTACCTGGGAGTAAGGCCACCCTTAAGGTCCGTATAGTAAAAGCTATGGTTTTCCCAGTAGTGATGTATGGAAGTGAGAGCTGGACCATAAAGAAGGCCAAAGAATTGATGGTGCTGGAAGAGACTCTTGAGAGTCCCATGGACTGCAAGAAGATCAAACCTCTCCATTCTGAAGGAAATCAGCCCTGAGTGCTGACTGGAAGGACAGATTGTGAAGCTGAGGCTCCAATACGTTGGCCACCTCATGAGAAGAGAAGACTCCCTGGAAAAGACCCTGATGTTGGGAAAGATGGAGGGCACAAGGAGAAGGGGACGGCAGAGGACGAGATGGTTGGAGAGTGTTCTCGAAGCTACCAATATGAGTTTGACCAAACTGCGGGAGGCAGTGGAAGACAGGAGTGCCTGGCATGCTCTGGTCATGGGGTCATGAAGAGTCGGACATGGCTAAACGACTAAACAACAACAAAGGCCACCCACTCCAATGGAGCTCATTTCCAAACAGACATGCATAGCGCTGTGCAATAACCCTGCTACAGGTGGGGGTGAAATTTGACAAGTTTGCATGTAGGGACAAACCTACATAATTTCCACTTTCTGAAACAATATGCAAACTGACAAATAGGCAGCCTTTGTAATTTGCACTTGCCAGATTTTTGCAGTACAGCTCTCCAGCCACGTAATCTGTCCAAAACTGTGCATACTAGGGTAAAATGTGCATATTGGTGCTAATATTAGTGAAAGTAGCAACATACAAACCTGCATCATATTAGCATTTGTAAGAATTAGATTGCTTAGTGTGGCAGCAGCTGTACTTTGGAACTCCCTGCATATTGAGATCAAGCAGGTGCCTTTACTGTGCTCTGTTTGGTGCCTGCTAAAAGCATTCTTGGGACGCGGGTGGTGCTGTGGGTTAAACCACAGAACCTAGGACTTGCCAATCAGAAGGTCGGCGGTTCGAATCCCCGTGACGGGGTGAGCTCCCGTTGCTCAGTCCTGGCTCCTGTCAACCTAGCAGTTTGAAAGCACGTCAAGTGCAAGTAGATAAATAGGTACCACTCCAGCGGGAAGGTAAACGGCATTTCTGTGCGCTGCTCTGGTTCGCCAGAAGCGGCTTAGTCATGCTGGCCACATGACCCAGAAACTGTATGCCGGCTCCCTCGGCCAATAAAGCGAGATGGGTGCCGCAACTCCAGAGTCGGTCACGACTGGACCTAATGATCACGGGTCCCTTTACCTTTACCTTAAAAGCATTCTTGCTTAGACAAAACTGCCCCTGCCTGAAACCCATTCAGTGTAGACAATTCTGAGCTACAGGGACCAGTGACCTGACTCAGTCTGAGGCAACTTACTATGTTTCTCCTGTGACTAATTTGTAGCTACATGGCTAAGGATGGTTCTTCTTTGCTTGAACATGGTGTTCTACCAACCACACAAGACTGGTTCAGGACTTTGGACAGAAGCCAAGAGAAAAACATTTTTGCCTATTCCAGAGTTCCAGCACAAGGCCTATACTGGAGGGAAACAACCTCAGAAGACTCAGTCAGGTGAGCTCTGTTTCCCCCCTCAAAAGAGTTTTGTTTCAGGGAGGGAGCAGGAGACCTGTGGCGCCGAGTGAGAAATGTAATTGTCCATATAATCACTGTTCTGAGACTATTTCCGGATATGACATTGCTCCATGCCCAAGACTTAATTGGGCTATTTGTATGCTGCACATTAATTCTTGCAACACCCCTGTTGGTTACGGAAGCATTATTATCCCAATTTGACAAGTAGGGGATTTGACAAAATCCCCCAAGGGCGCCCAGTAGGCCACTGGCAGAAGCCAGATTAGAACATGGGAGAGGCATCCGACCAGCCTGAGGTTCTCAGTGTCCACTGGATCGGACGACGTTTTCTCTCCAGATGACATCCATTAGAGGTTTCGCCTCCAACTGTTTCCCACACCGAGCAGGTGTTGCCCACCTTTTCATTACTCAAATAGCAAGAGGAGTCCCAAAGTTAAGATGCTATTCGTGAAGCGGGAGGTCGTGAGCTTGAGCTCCTTCCTCAAACAGAAAGGGGCTTCAGATTCTAGTAAACGTAAAGGGACCCCTGACCATTAGGTCCATTCGTGACTGACTCTGGGGTTGCGACACTCATCTCGCTTTACTGGCCGAGGAGCCGGCATTTGTCCACAGACAGCTTCTGGGTCATGTGGCCAGCATGACTAAGCTGCTTCTGGTGAACCAGAGCAGCCCACGGAAACACCGTTTACCTTCCCGCCGGAGTGGTACCTATTTATCTACTTGCACTTTGATGTGCTTTTGAACTGCTAGGTTGGCAGGAGCAGGGACTGAGCAACGGGAGCTCACCCCGTCACGGGGATTCGAACCGCCGACCTTCTGATCAGCAAGCCCTAGGCTCTGTGGCTTAACCCACAGCGCCACCCGCCGGTGCTATTTTTCTAGAAAAAGAGGTTCCCTTGTTCTCTCATAACGGCAATGGCGCCCACCTGAGAGGTGCCAGAACTGAGTTCCGGCAAGTTCCGGCTGAAAAAAAAGCCCTGACCCTTGTGTTCCGAGACAATGTCATGTGCTTGCTGACACGTTAACCAAAGGACACAGGTGCATTGGTTTCACCGTGGCTACAAACTCTTGAAATTAACGTAAGAACACAATAGGAGCCCTGTTTAATCATGGGAGGAATACAAGGTTTGGACATGTAGCTACCCAGCAGCTAAGCCATAGCTGTTTCCTGGGAGGGCGTGGGGAAGGAGGTCAATGCAACGCAGGAACATAATAATAATAATTTTATTATTTATACGCAGCCACATCAGTGGGAACACTGGATTGTCTCCATTAATGTGCAAACACAGCACCAACCTCATCACCACCTCATCCCTGGGCAGGAATTGAAACATAGAGACCCACACAAGGTCATCTTCCTTTTCCTGAAAACGTGAAATGTGAAATCCTAGTGGGTTGTGCTTTTCCCACTATATGCTTATCTTTTAGTTTTCATATTTCAGGATGTTGAAAACTGCTTTCTTTGAAATATGAAGGGGTGTAGAAAAAAATAAAGAGGGCTGGAGTGTGCAGGACTATGGCATTAGCAGACTATGAGATATGGCAGCCACCATGACTTTTAGATGGCTTTGAGAAATGATTGGACAAATTCATGAGGTGGTGGGTGGGTGTTTTAAAGCCCTGATAGTTTCCTGGAAGCTCCATGTTCAAAAGCATTATTGCTCTGAGTTCTGAACGAAAGGGGGGGGGGAGCAGAAGAGCCATTCTGGAATGATGTGTTGTCAACAACCCAACCCAGATAAGGAAAACACAGACAGATAGTTGACTCTTTATTGGCAACACAAACGCTTACAGCAGCTTCCACGGTGGACTGGATAAACAACTTCTAGCCTCTAGGCGACTGTCCACAGCAGGTCTGGGCCTTATGGAGCAGTTGCAGCAACAGGAGAACTTCTCCACTCTTCCGGCTTATATACCCTCGGCTCTGATGGGTTGTGTACTCGCAACCTGAGATTTCTGCACAAAAGTCGTAGCTGCTCTTCCCTTTTCAACCCCCTCCTAGTTTTAGGAAATAGTGTGGCAGGGGAAGGTGGGGAATCTACTGACCTGTCATAAAATCATAGAGTTGGAAGGGACCTCAAGCGCCATCTAGTCCAACCCCCATGCAGTGCAGGAATCTCAGCTAAAACATCCATGGCAGACCGCCACAACCCCATCGTCGCCTTTGACAGGACTTAACAGTCAGGGGTCCTTTACCTTTACCTTACGCAAGTTACACTCCAAAGGCAAGCCCCACCAGGTCCCCACAGATCTGGGAACCGAGGAAGAGAATGGGGAGCAAATCACTGCAGGTAGGATTAAGCCCTGCTAATTCTATGCTGAGAAAATGAACCGCTGAGTAGAAGCAAGTCCATAGAACAAACATTAAGAGGATAGAGCAAGGTTAGAAGTTATTAAATTAAGCACTTGTGAAAACAAGCCTCCAAGATTGTCGATGTGATTCAAGTGGAGGAAAGGTTTCTTTCTTTTCTCTCCCCCCCCCTTTTCTTCCTAAGGTGTAGGAAAGAAAAACCACATAATTTCCCAGGGTACTTGTTATTCTTGCATATACATATATTTCTTTAAATATGTCAACAGGATGTATCTTCGTCGTCCGCCGGGAAGCAGGTCTGCGAACACAGCTGCTGATGCAAACAGAGAAATTACTCCGGCTAAGTCCTTCCCGAGAGTTATTAAGCTGTTGACAATATGTGAATCAGATGAATTTACCACTGGTTCAGTAATTGTCTTTCATATATGAACAACTCTGCCTCCCTCCCTCCCACAACTTTTATGATTCATCATATTTATTTTTTGTTTCCTCAAGCAACATCTTTTATTAGTTGCACACTCACTACCGAAAATTTAATTTCTGCGAAAGAACAACAAAGCAGTTGATTATTATTATTGAGAATCTGGTACAACACACAGTGAAATAAAATCTATAAGGCATTAAAATGACAGATTAGGCGAGGGCTGTGCTCATTTACAAGTGTTAGAACATCATGTTAATGCCTCACAAGCACAACATAAAATGAAAATCAAGTCTTTCATGCTGCTTTACTAATTCCACAAAGCTCAGAGGAGCACAAACTGTGGGCCTTGTTAAAGTGGCAAGGTCCTCTTCTAATTTCCCCGGCAGAAGATTTGTCGCTAGCGCATGTGAAGCGACCTGGCATAGGCTACCGGTTTCTGACAACCACAGCAGTAGGAGCTGCTGTTATTATTATGCTCCAGCCCTGGGCAGAGGTGCTTGAAGCACATGCATATCAGAGACTTGGAGGCGACAGGGATCCCCGCAGGTCATCAAGTCTGACCCCCAACCTGGGGAAGGACCATAGCTCAGCAGCAAAACAGCTGCTTTGCATGCAGAAGCTCCCAAGGTTCAATCCCCAGTGACATCGCTAGGTAGGGCTGGAAGAGACTGCAGTCCTGGAGTCCAACCATCTCATCCTCTGTCGTTCCCTTCTCCTTGTGCCCTCCATCTTTCCCAACATCAGGGTCTTTTCCAGGGAGTCTTCTCTTCTTATGAGGTGGCCAAAGTATTGAAGCCTCAGCTTCAGGATCTGTCCTTCCAGTGAGCACTCAGGGCTGATTTCCTTCAGAATGGATAGGTTTGATCTTCTTGCAGTCCATGGGACTCTCAAGAGTCTCCTCCAGCACCATAATTCAAAAGCATCAATTCTTCGACGATCAGCCTTCTTTATGGTCCAGCTCTCACTTCCATACATCATTACTGGAAAAAAGCATAGATTTAACTATACATATTTTTGTCAGCAAGATCAACTCTTGAGTGATGTTTACCTTGTGGTCTACTAAAACCCCTAGATCCTTTTCACATGTACTACTGGCAAGTCAGGTGTCCCCCCCATCTCATATTTGTGCAGCTGGTTCTTCCTGCCTATGTGCAGAACCTGACATTCGTCCCTATTGAAATTCATTCTGTTAGTTTGGGTCCAGCTCTCCAATCTCTTAAGGTCATCTTGTATCCCAGTTCTGTCTTCTGTGGCATTAGCTAGCCCTCCCAGTTTGGTGTCATCTGCAAATTTGATGAGCATCCCCACTATTCCTTCGTCTAATTCGTTTTTAAAATACCTCAAACTACAGCGGGCCCAGGACAGAACCCTGCGGCACCTCACTTGTCACTTTTCCCCAGGATGATGAGGAACAGTTAGTGAGCACTCTTTGGGTTCAGTCAGCCAACCAGCTACAAATCCACGGAACAGATCTTTTCTCACCATATCTCTTTCTGTAGAACTATTTGCACAGGAATTGCTGGCACCCTTGAGATGCCAAACCCATGATGTAGTGCAATGGGGAGCAAACTGGCCCAAACCCAAAAGGCAGGTGGGTTCACTGTAGAAACTTAGTAGCCCTCAGCACACAGATCTTTTTAAACGCAGACTCTTCCTGTACCCTTTGCACAAGCCAATTGGGAGCCATCCCTAATTGTCCTTTTCTCGGTGACTCGAAGGGGCAATGCTTGCTCTCTTTAAATATGTGAAAACCATCCCTGTGTCCGTCTTCTGTATTCAGTGGTGGCTTGTGCCCATTGGGACTGATAGGGCGGAAGGCAGGGAGGCCAGCAGTAGGTGGCGCCAGAGAGCCAATGACAGGAAGAGTGCCTCCCAGACTGTAAGGAAGACGGCAGGGAGGTAGGGGCTAGCTCAGGCAGACTGAGACTGGCAAGTCAGTGTTTCACTTGCCCTAATGTATCAGCCTACATTACCGATGTTATCGCATAACCGTGCTCATTCTAGGCATATATCTAGGCGTATGTGGTGGACACCCAGGGAAGCTGAATGCTGGAAGATTTGCAACAGATCAAATAGAGCACTCCTTCACTCAGTGCATAGTTAAGTTATGGAACTCACTGCCACAGGAGGCAGTGATGTGTGCTGGGCCTGGGGGTTAACCCGAGCCACGCAGTCCAGGTCCAGTCCCGAATCCAAGGATTCCACAAGGAGTCAGCCCAACAGGGCCAAGGCAGGAAACCAGGCTATGTCAGGCACAGGGTAACAGGCAGGTTCCAGCAAGCAGCAATGTTGCTCCTGGAACCTGGGGGGGGGGGTGTCCAGCAGCCTTTTATCTTTGACGGGGTAATGGCTGGTCCTGATCCCCCAGTGACTCACCTCCCTGTCTCGCCTGAAGGTGAGCACTCCTCCTGCGAGTACTCAGGTCTCTCCTTCTCTCAGACCTCAGTCTCTGCAGCTCAGGAGATGTCATGGGTTCCTAGACCCAGAGGCCGCCTCAGCCTCTCCTGACCCAACTGGTAGTGGAGCAGCTGCATGTGATGGCCCAGCAGAGGGGAACGAGGTAATCCCTGCATCTGGAGCCAGGGCAGGTTCAGGCCCCTGACTCAGGCCAGCTGGTGCTTGTTGCAGGGGAACCTGTGCAGACTGGGGGTGTTCAGAATCAGGCCCCAGACTCGTCTGAGGCAGAGGATCCAGTGCGAACCGAGACTTCTGTTACGAAAAAGGAGCAATGCAGAAGCGAGCTCCAGGTGGCTGGGATGCAAAACAGGATGTTGACGTTATGGGACTGTACCATGGGAACCAGGGACGGTCTATTCAGTGCACTGAGCACCGGATGTTAGCTCAGAGTGGCACATGACCCTGTACTAGAAGTACATGGGTGGAGTTATTCTCTCTCTGCAGTTGTGATGAGAGGGTACAGACATGATTTCTCTGTACTGCTGGAAAGACAGAAACAAAGGCATGTAAATATATTTCTGTCTGTCTCTTTCCCCTCCCTGGGAGGGGGGAGGAGTGGTGTGTTCTTCTTCACGTTGGGAAGAATCGCCGAGTAAGACCTCGCCTTGATCTTGCCGGGAGTCGCAGACAGGGAGGTCAACAAGGATTCAAGCCGGGCACCTGGAGGGTGGCCAATTCCTCTGAACTTCGCTGGCTTTTGGTGGCTTGAATCAACAACTTCTCCGGTTCCGAGTCCGAGTCCCAGGCCATCACATGATGGCCACCAACTTGGTTGGCTTGAAAAGAGGATTAGACCAATTCATGGAGGAGAGGGCTATCAAAGGCTAAGCTCTACCTCCATGCTCAGAGGCAACAAGGCTTCTGAATAATGGTTGTTGGAACCACCGGAAGGGAGAGGGCTCTTGTGCCACTGTGAGAACAAGATGCTGGACTAGGTGGGCCATTGGCCTGATCCAGCCGCCACTTCTTATGTTCTTATGTTCATGCGGATTGCATATTAGAAACCCAACCATTCAGCAGCTCCTTCAGCATTTTCCAGATATAGCACAGACCCTTCAGTAAAGCACATTCAGGGTCTGCATAGTCCAAACAACATTTTTGGAATGAAAAATAAACAAATATTTGTGAGCCTACGTCTGGTGTCATTTATTAGAAGGGGCTCTAGCGAAATGGACTGTCTAATTAGCAGCTCGTTCCTGCCTTCTGTTTAGACCACATTAACCATTTGGTTCCTTCTAATTCTTAAAAATAGTGGTGTGTGTGTGTGTGTGGAAACAAGTCAGTAGCAACAGTTGCTTTACTGTAGCGCAGGATATGACTTTGGATTAAAAAAAAAAAAGAATTATCAAGGCTTCAGCCCCAGCCTTTAATGCCTACGCACTGAAAGAAAAACAAAGCTGTGGAAGAATAAACTGGAACTAGCATAGCCCTTGGCCCGACATTTATTAGCCAACGCTTGCGTCTTTGAGCTGAAACCCTCGGAGATGAAAGCTGTCCCGCAGCCTGGTCTGTAACAAGTGGGCCTGCTAATTCTCTCTCTGTCTTTGACATAATGGTGTCTTTAGCCATCAGAAGCACAAACTATTCAGCTGCTGGTCTGAGAGCCTTGAAATAAATTCAGGAAATGGCAGAGAGATGACACTGCCACAGCCAAACTCAACTCCAGGCTAGGCTTTTGATGGATAGAACTAAAAGGTATTAGGAGTTATATGAAGCACACCTGCAGGACCTACTGATCATCTCTTTTGCAGTATCTGTGCAACAGCTGGTACAATGAGGTGGTTAAGTGCATCAGCCATGAGCTGGGAGGGTCTCCGGTTCAAATCTAAACCACTTCAGCTATGAATTTAGTGACTGGTTTTCAGGAAAACATGATTTCTCAGCCTCATCTTACCAACCTATGGTCTCTAAAATGGGGATAATGGTAACCTACACAAAATACAGGTTTTCTTTTAACCAAGCCCAATTGAAGAAGACATATGAAATGGTGCTTTTCTGTACATGATAATCCACAATATGCATTTGGTCTCTTGTGCTGGCTGGGACATTGGTTTCCTTCCCACATGTAGTAAATCCAGTATGTTGTCATCAGCATATTGAAGCTCTATGATGGAAGTTATGGTAACCTTACTCTTTACTTTTGGCCTATTCAGATTAAAGAGCTTTCCATCTGTTCGATATATGATTTCTACCCTGGTGGGGAGTTTCCCTTTGACAATATGTAGGATCGTGGTGATGAAGATAATAAATAGAGTTTGGGCTGATAACTGGGAAACACTGGCCTGTGAGTGCTCCAGTTGGAGAATAGCCTTTACCAAAGGTGTCATGGACTTTGAAGAAGCCCAAACTCAGGACAAAAGGGAGAAACGTGCTAAAAGGAAGGCACGCTTGGCAAACCCTCACCGTGATCAACTCCTGCCCAGACCCCACTGTGGAAGGATGTGTGGATCCAGAATTGGCCTCCATAGTCACTTACGGACTCACTATTAAGACCGTGTTCATGGAAGACAATCTCTCGGCTAGGAGTAATCACCAAAGAAGAAGAAAGTAAATTCAGTGGGATTGCTAGGAATTTAAGGATTTAAAATGTCCATGTTTGTTTACTGAAAAATTGTAATTTAAAATCAAATGGATGCTTATTTTGATCAAATGTGCCATGGGTCAGGACTAAAGCTATAATAAAGAATGATGAAAACGTCATTTAAGACAACCCCTTCCTAGGGTGCGTATTAATGTATGCTTCCACCCCACACTGTATCCCAAAAAGGCATATCCTCATTAATGTCCAGAGTGTTAGAATTCCTGCTCCATGATTGCAGTCATGGGATTGTTGGCTATCACATGACGGTATATGTTTTGACTCCACAAAGTGGGAAGTGACAGAGATAGGATGTTTGTGTTACTGTGTTCTGTGAAGTGAGACTATTGTCCTTTGTTCTTTTTCTCCTTGCTGTCTGATGCTAGAGAGAGAGGGAGCCATGTTGCTGTGCTCCGTGTGTGTTTATATGTAAATAAAGTAGATTAGCCAAAATGCTGAGTTGCTGAGGTCTGTCACGCATGATGTGCAAACTCTGCGGATCCCTAAGTGTGCCGGTGTCTGTTGGCATCGGTCACTGTGATGTTTGGGCTGAAGAAAGCTTTCAAAGCTCCCAAAGAATCGACCAGGAGGGAGAGAACATGCAAGTCCTACCAGGGTCCTACTCAAGTGTAGGACGAGCTCCTGACACAGAGAACAGTTGTCCAAGGCAGGAATGGGAATGTCTGCTTTCATATTAAAATTACTCATAGAATCGTAGTATATTAGAACTGGAAGGGTCCCAAGGGTCATCTAGTCCAACCCCCTGCAATGCAGGAATCTCAGCTAAAGAGATTTACTCAGCAAATTGACCCTGAGAATTCCTTTCCAAACTGAAATGCAGAGCTCAAAGTCGTCTTGCATTGGTAGAGATTTACTCAGCAAATTGACCCTGAGAACCAAAGGCGGATAGCAAATTCAGGCACCAATTCTTAAAGTTAATTGATAATTATGATAATGACCAGTTGGGATGGAAACAAAGGAGGGTCCAAAAGTAGCTGAGCCATTGGTGCAGCCCTGATGCCGTCAGGTGACCATTGATGGACCTGGGCTGCTTTCACATGGCAGTTTATTCTGCTTTTCTGACATTTCCCTTTTGATATCTGCATTATATTTGTGCTTTCACACGATGGAAAAGCCCATTCCGGAACTATAGCACAACACAGAGCGAGTTTAGTGCTTATTTCCATGTTATTTGCAAATGGACTTTCCTCCCTGCAAGAAAATAACATGGAAACAAGCCCTAAACTTGCTATATTTCCGGATGTGGCATGTCATGTGAAAGCTGAGGTATAATGTAGAAATTAACCGTTGGGGAAACATCAGGAGATGCAGCCTTCTGCTACATTCCTCCGTATTTCTGGAAGTTGCTTTTAAGTCATGTGAAATATCAAATATAATGAGAAAATTAGCAGTTAGGGAAACATCTGGAAAGTGGAATAAAGTATCATGTGAATGCAGCCCCAGTGTGCCAGAACAGCCAAGGAACTGGTCCTTCTTCCCACCTGAAGCCTGATCTTCATACTTTACCTTACAATTTTTTGCTCATGGGATCAAGAAGAGGGGAGAAGTGGTTTGTGATATCAAGGGTACCTGTCATCTTAACATAGCACAAGTCATCCTCAGAGAAGAAAGTTACGGCCAGGTTTCTAATCATTATGGAAATCTTACAGCATAAAATACTGTTGAGTTGGGGACAAATGAAGAAATACATATTTTTTTTTTAAAAAAGGCTTGGCAAAGTTTTGTTTTTTATTGCAAATGATGCTAATGATATCCAGACTGTTCTAGCAAATTACGCCAGCTTTTGAAGTGCCTGATGCCTGCCAACCTAACACTGTTGATGGATGCTGACACTTTGGATCCCAAATCTCCTGTAAGAATATACAAAAGAAAGGAAAAATGAAAATGTTTAAATTTATGTCAACAGCATATTCATTCCCTGACATGCTAGTCACGGTTTGTTGGTCTTCTTTCATTTCTCTCTCTCTCGCTATTATTTCAGTTAAAATATGTATGTGTACCTATCCGATTATGGAAAAATAAATTAATTTTCTTTTTAAAGATCCCTGCATAACTCTTTTTTCTTGTTTGCTTTTCTAACCCCAAGAAGCATGTTTTGACAGTAGAAAAATGCCTGAAAGAGCTGCCTTTCAAAGGTGCATCTGTCTTCATCTTCAAAAGCTTTGAGGCAATGGGAAGTCATTTACCTAAGGTCCCATTAACTCCAAACATTTATAGCAGCATGGTACCACTTTAAGTAATCATGGCTTCCCCCAAAGCATTCTGGGAGCTGTAGTTTGTCAAGGGTTCTGAGAGTTGTTAGGAGACGCCTATGCCCTCAACAGAGCTACGATTCCTAGAGTTCTCTGGGAAGAGAGATTGATGGATAACCCACTCCAGGAAATGTAGCTCTGCGAGAGGAATAGGGATCAGCACCTGTAATAAACTACAGGGGTACCTCAGTTTTCGAACAGCTTAGTTCACTAACAACTTGGAGCTCGAACACTGCAAAACCGGAAGTTGGTGTTCCAATTTTCAAACTTTGCCTCGGAAACCAAACATACTCCGTTTTGAGTCCCCCTGTGTTTCCTGTTGCACTGCTAATTTCTGTCCCGTCCCCCCACTGTAATTCAAGCCTTCCGTTTCTGATTGCAGGGTACTAAGGTGATATTTGGAGATAATATTTGGTGCTTTTGTTTTTGCTATTTATTTTGCATTTTTTGTTTTGAGGATTTTTCAGTTAATTTGTTTTTCTGACTGTGTGGATCCCAGTTCAGCTACTGATTGATTGATTGATTGTGTGACTGTGGAAATGGATAAAAGCCCCCCATCCAAACAATGACTATCATCAGTGCAGGTAAGAAATTTTTTTAATTTTATTTTTTTATCCTCTACAATACTGTTTTATTTATTTTATAATACAGTACATTATTGCTTTCATTTTATAGATCAATGGTCTCATAAGATAGTAAAATTCATGTTAAATTGTTGTTTTAGGGGTTGTTTGTAAAAGTCTGGAACGGATTAATCCGTTTTGCATTACTCTCTTTGGGAAAGCGCACCTTGGTTTTGGAACACGCTGGTTTTGGAACAGACTTCCGGAACGGATTAAGTTTGAGAACCAAGGTACCACTGTACAGCTCACATAATGCTTTGGGGGGAAGCCATGATGGTTTAAAGTGGTATAATGGGGATTTAAATGTATGGTGCTTATGTAGCCAAAGACCCACCCTTCTTGATGGGGCCAGCACTTTGGCAGCAGTATGGGGTCTTGAGTGTTACGAAAAAGGAGCAATGCAGCAGCGAGCTCCAGAGAGGTACACTGGGGAAACCAGTGGCGAGGAGTTCCAAGGGTGGAACTGTAACAACAGGGGAGTGTTATGTGTATAACAACTGTTTGTTTTCTTCTCTGGATCACGCTTTGCTCGCCACAACATGCATTGATTCTTTTGGGGGAGGATGTTACGAAAAAGGAGCAATGCAGCAGCGAGCTCCAGGTGGCTGGAAAGCCAAACAGGATGTTGATGTTTGGGACTGTACCGTGGGAACAAAGGAACAGTCTATTCACTGTACTGAGCACCGGATGTTAGCTCAGAGTGTCATCTGACCTGTACTGGAAGTACAGGGGAGGAGTTTTTCTCTCTCTGCTGTTGGTGTTAAGAGAGTGCAGACACGTTTCTCTGTACTGCTGGAAAGACAGAAATAAAGGCATGTAAATACATTTCTGTCTGTCTCCTTCCCCTCCCTGGGGATGGCAGGGGAGGAGTGGTGTGTTCTTCTCACGTTAGAGGAGGATCGCCGATTGAGATCTCGCCTGATCTTGCCGGGAGTCGCAGACGGGGAGGTCAACAAGGAACTCAAGCTGGGTGCCTGGAGTGTGGCCAATTCCTCTGACTAGGCTTGATTCCTACATTGAGTCCTTGCAGACCACACCCAGCAACAAGAATTTCAGATCCAAAGTGGAGGAGAAGATAATCACTATTTTTTCCCTTAAAAAACAACAACAGCCAGTAGTCTTTTTCTTAGTCTGTCCCCGGCCACACACACACACAAACACACATGCACACACACACATCTTGGTTATAGGGGACTAACACGGCAGTAGCATAAGCACTTCTTCCCAGTAGGATGCCATTATGTGATTTCTGAGCAGCACTCTAAAAATGTGTAGTGATTACCTTTTACGAGTCATGCTAGCAAAGCGCTATATTTAAAGCAGGCACATAAGAGACACCTGCTGTTCAGGTGAGCACATTAGAAATACTCTCTAGATGCACGCACGCACACACACACAAAATTAACAAGCTTCAGAGAATGCTGAATCACATCCCTCGACAGCGCCCACTCTTCAAAGGCACCGGAGAGAGAGAGACAGAACGAACAGAGGGGAGGTGGGAAGGCTCGCTGCAATCTCTCGGAACCAGGTGTTTTTGTCATAATGTAAACACTTCTGCCGACGGTTTTCCATACTGGAAAATTTCAAGATTGCTTATTGCAGAGGGCGTGAGATGAACAAGCAGGGAAAAGAAAACTGCAGACAGGACTCATTTGGGATCGTCTTCCTGTAAACCACCCTCGGCCGATTCTGGAAACTGGGTACTGCCACAGATGCGGCTGTTTATTCCGAAATCAGCATGTGAAATTTAGGCTGCCTCACCCGCTCTGCTCCAACAGGAAGCAATTGCTTCTCTTCCTTGGCTCTGAGTGAGCATGTTCTCTCTCTCCCCCTCTCTCCTTCGCCTTTATAAGACGAGGAATGCCTCTCCCATCTCCTCATCTGCATCCAAGCTGACCCTTCTCTCCCAAGCCCTCCGGAAGGTTCCTCCTCTTCGACCTTTGCAACCAAAATTATGTCTCTTTTCTTTGTCTTAAGGCCAATCCACACGGACCTTTTTGTCTCACACCTTCTAGGCACAGGTCCACTCTTTAAAGCACATACTTTTTTCTTTTTGCTCCAGTGCTTTCCTCACAATACACTGTTCTTTAATGCTGAATCGGAACAAACAGCAATTCAGGTTTACCATTTGCTCAAATTCAGCGATAAAGACCAGGGTTTCATGGGGAAAGTGCCTGGGAGGAGTGGAATAGCACTCGAACATGGCGCTTTAAAGTGTTTATCTTTGCCTAGAAAGCGTGGGCCAAAAGGAAGTTTGGATGAGCCCTCAGTTGGCTTATATATTCTGTGGCAACAGACACAGGTTCAGCAAATGGCTCAAAAGGGCTCACAGACTGATAAAACACAGTGATTAGCCTAGCTGTAAATTATTATTATTATTATTATTATTATTATTATTATTATTATTATTATTATTCCACCCTTCATCCAAAGATTGCAGGTTAGTTCACAACATAAAAATTCAAAATGAGAAGACAAAATACATAATAAAACAAAAACAAACCAATAACACTCCCTCCCTCAATCACATTTTAAAAGTCACAGAATGATAATCAGACACAGGCCAGGTTATAGAGAAACGTTTTCACCTGGTGCCTAAAGATATACAGTGGTGCCCCACAAGACGAAAATAATCCGTTCTGCGGGAGCCTTCGTCTTGCAGGGATTTTCGTCTTGCGGAGCTCTGCTATCAGCCGATCAGCTGATAAGCGGTAAAACAGCTGATAAGCTGCTTAGCAGCTTTTAGTGGCTTTTAGCGCTTAGTGGATTAGCGGATAAGCGGCAATTTAGAGATAAGGAGCTTAGCGCCTTTCAGAAAAGGCAAAAAAAAAGGGAGACCACAGGAAAAAAATCGTTTTGCGAGTAAGCCCCATAGAAAAAAACGTCTTGCGAAGCAGAAAAAATGTCGGAAAGCCCTTTCGTCTTGCGCGTTTTTCGTTTAGCGGGGCATTCGTCTAGCGGGGTACCACTGTATAACTATGATGTCAGGTGAGCCTCCCTGGGCAAAGCGTTCCACAAAAGTGGAGCCAACACAGAAAAGGCCTGTTCATGTGTTGCCGCCTGTACCTGGTTTGCAGACCCTCAACCATCTTGGTTGACCTCCCTTGATCAGGGCACTATACTTCTGTTGATGCTCCCTAGCTGTTGCACCACACTGTTGACTCATGTTAAGCTTGTGGTCCACCAAGATCCCTAGATCCTTTTCACTAGTAAGCCAGGTGTCCCCCATCTTATATTTGTTCAGCTGGCTCTTCCTGCCTAAGTGAAGACCCTAATGAAATTCATTTTGTCAGTTTGGCCTAGTTAGCCAATCTCTTAAGGTCATCTTGAATCCCAATTCTGTATTCTGCAGTATTAGCTCCCCCTTCCAGTTTGAGGTCATCTGCAAATTGGATGAGCACCCTCTCAATTCCTTTGTACAATTCATTTTATAAAGACTTCGAATAACAGCAGGGCCAGGACAGAACCCTGTGGCACCCTACTTGTCACTTTTTTCCAGGATGATGAGGAACCATTAGTCTTTGGATTTGGTCCGTCAACCAGCTACAAATCCACCTAACAGTTACCTCGTCCAGATTACATTTTACCAGCTTCTCTAGAATATCAGTTGGGAATTTCTCAAAAGCCTTACTGAAATCAAGACACACTATGTCCGCAGCGTTCCCCTGATCTACCAAACTTGTAACTCTATATTAAAAAATGGGATTCATCAGGCATGGCTTGATTTTGAGAAATCCATGCTGTATCTTAGTAATCACAGCATCCTTTTCTAAGTGCTCACAGACTGACCATTTAATTACCTGTTCCAGAAACTTTCCAGGTATCAACGTCAAACTTGACTGGTCAATTCCTATATTTGAAGGCCTATATGGTCTGTGTCCAATTGAAGGATAAAGTACCATAAGAAGCTTTGAGGTTGCCTCTCAAACATTAGCACTTGAACAGCAAGAGAAGCAGCTGTCGGGGTGAGAGCTCTATGTTAGCTTCCCAGCAGATGGGTCACTGTCACTGACCAGGAAGGAGAGGGGGAGGTAGCGGGGAAGTTGACACAGTGCAAACCCATTGGCAGGAGCACTAGATTGGCTATGCCAGTGTGTTTGCACTGAACTCTCCACCAACTCCCTGCTTCTCCTTTTCCTTCCAGCAAGCAGCAGCACCCCATCTGCTAGTAAATTAGCATAGCACCTCGGCCCCAACCCATGAACCAATTCTGGACAGCAGGTTACCTGCTCACAATATTCCCTTACTATGCTGAGCTCTGTTGTATTTCTATGCAAATCATAGTAATTAATTTCTAAAATTGCATCTGTACCCATAAATTAGCATATGCAAATGTTATGCAGATCTACATCTCCTTTTGTCCTTGTTCCGTGATGCATTTCCAGTGTGTGTGTGTGTGTGTGTGTGTGTGTGTGTGTGTGTAAGACAGAGAGAGAGAGAGAGAGAGAGAGAGAGAGAGAGAGGAGGGAATCCTTACATGGCCAGCCTAGATCCCATTTTTCCATTACATATGCATACGCTAGAGCAAAGTTAATTTATAATGGTGCAATTTGTTGAGGGGGGAAAGGTAAGCCTTTGTGAATCTGTACAATCCTAGCCAGTCTTCGAAGGAGGTGCTATAATATATCCTGTTTCTGGTTCCCCACACACACACTTTGAAAGAAATAAACAAACCCACAATAACTAGGATTTCCTTTAGCGGCAAAGCAGATTATTTGGAACTTCGGCACTTGCTAATAACTTCATAGATCAATGTACAGTTTAATTGATGGAACAGATGGAAGATACAGACTCTGCTGCATTAAAGACTTATACTTAATGCATCGGGATAACTGCGCCTGTGTTTTAAAATGTGCTCTTTCCAGACTGCTAAATAGAAAAGCCCAATTGCTTGGGATGCAATGACTCTTGGATTGTCCTAATTGTTTCCAATACAATTCGGAATAATTGATATCTGTCATTCTTTTGTTAGGGAGAGGAGGAGAGAATCACTTCCCCTGACAAAGAGATGGATGAAAGAGGAGCTAATATAAAGAGAGTGAGATATGTAAGCGAGGGCAATGCTTTTTATACCTTGATGCTTGTGTGCCCAACTCCTACAAACAGTATCACTACTATTATTAGTAGGAATTCATTTGTAAAAATCACTTAAAACCAGTTTCCCAAACAGTCCTCTAATTAATGGAGTAATGAGAATTAAAACACAAGAACCAGCACATCTGCCTGATGTTAACTGAAATTAAAAAGTCTTCAAAATTCTCTCCAAAAGTCAACATCAAAGGGCCCGTGCATATTTCCCTGGGGAGGGAATGGGACTACCACAAAAAGGCATTGTCTCTGATAACTGCAGTCAAGTAGCGCATCTTCCCGAACATAGAAGGGACTTCATAAAGCCCAAAGCAGATCCAAGACTCTAAGGTGATTAATTTAACAATTACTTTAGTAATTTGGGACATTAAAAAACTGCCCAGGGATCTTGCGGGTGGGAGGGTGGGATATAAGAAATGGTGATGAACATAAGGAGAACCTGCTGAATCAGGCCAGTGGTCCATCAATACCCGCATCCTTTTTCTCACAGTGGCCAACCAGATGCCTTTGGGAAACCTGCAAACAGGATTCAAGCACTAGAGCACTCCTATCTCCTTCTGCTGTTTCCAGTGACTGATATTCAGAAGTATTATTGCCTCTGGCTGTGAAGGCAGACCACAACCATCATGGCCTAGCACTTGTCAATAGCTGTCTCCACCATGAATTTGTCCAATTCTGGTTGGTGGTCAGTCATTATGACTGGTAAACAGTTTACCTTTTCCAGATAAAGTATTGAACCTTGTAGTATTGGGGGAGTATTTAGAATTAGAAATTCTTATTAAAATTTTATTTTTTTATTTACAACATAACATAACCCCCCAAATACAGAAATCCAACCGTCACTAAACGTGAACATAACATACAATAAGCATAACATACAACAATACAAACAACCAAATAAAAGACTTCCTTTATCCTGTATTTGGCCTCCTTATTTACTTCTTATAAGCTGAGTCATTTATGAATAATTATTAATATTTTTCTAATTATAACTTAAATATCCAATCAAAACAAGTCCAGGTATGTATTTTAGGGCACTGTTTTGTGAAGTATTCTCTGCATTTCCCCCCTCATGCTTTTTGAAACTCTTGTCTACAGATCACACTAGAATTAGAAATTCTTAGTTCCCCTGGCCAAACTACACTTCCCAGGATCCTCTAGGGAGAAATATCTGTGAGTAAGCCTGTTTTAAGTCATAGAATCATAGAATTTTAGAGCTGGAGGGAACCCAAGGCTCACCTAATTCAACCCCCTGCAATGCAGAAATCTCAACTAAAAAATCCATGACAGATGGCTACCCAACCTCTGTTTATAAACCTCCAAGGAAGAAAAGTCCACACCTCCCAAGGGAGTCCGTTCCACTGTTGAACAGCTCTTACTATTAGAAAGTTCTTCCTGATGTTTAGTCGGAATCTCCTTTCCTGCAACTTGAAGCCATTGGATTTGATAGAAGAAGAGTTTGGATTTGATATCCCGCTTTATCGCTACCCGAAGGAATCTCAAAGTGGCTAACATTCTCCTTTCCCTTCCTCCCCCACAACAAACACTCTGTGAGGTGAGTGAGGCTGAGAGACTTCAGAGAAGTGTGACTAGCCCAAGGTCACCCAGCAGCTGCATGTGGAGGAGCGGGGAATCGAACCCGGTTCACCAGCTTACAAGTCTACTGCTCTTAACCATTACACCACACTGGCTCATTGGTCCGAGTCCTACCTCCCAGTGCAAGAGAAAACAAGCTGGCTCCATCCTCCGTGTGACAGCCCCTTTAGAGATTCGAAGATGGCCCATGTCTGTTTTCAATTCCAGTTGAAAAGGAAATTCATTGCCGTGTCCAGGATTGGGAAAAGACTGGCAGCACCAATAGGTATCCCAATGTCCAGGGGACATTTGTAGCAAATGTTAAAAGCCATTGTGCTGTGGACATTATCTATGTTGTTGTTATAGTTCTGGGGAATATCTCTCTCTGACACACACTCATACCGCCTGAAAAGCTTCAGGAGAAGGCGTCTGAGGATGATGTGAGAGATTTCTAATACAAATTTTATTTTTATGTGATACTATTCAAATGCCTCTGTACAACATGAACTACCTGAACCAAATCAAATCCCCAGGTCAATCCCTTCTTCCGAGTGCTCCTTAGATAACACAGTCTTGTTCTGTGAATCTGTTCAATATATTAAAGTTGATTCACTCGGACAGTGTGTAAGATATAATACATTAATCTGGCCCATTTCAATTTCTGAGCCTGGGACTATAAAACCGGTGTGCTGCATATCTAATTTTTTCCCTTCTTCTTTTTTTTTGAATACCTGATTTATGCATCAGTCTCGTGCGGAAGTGTCGATGGCACGGCAGACGCCGCCACTGCATTAACAACGGGCTGCATCAGCACTCAAATCTTATCTTGTTAAATCAGACAAATGTAGCTCAATGAAAAGGGAGGAATAAAGGCCTAGCTTGGTTGAAAGGAGTGAATTTTAATCCTGTTTGTTAGGGGAGTTTTGTGGCGTGGGCTGAATCACCAAAGACTCGGCTGCCCACTGAACGGGGAAGCACTCAGAGGTCTTAGGGAAATATACATATATGCACACACAGACACACACACCATAAGGGCATATGCAGTATACATGCAATGCCTTGCTTTGCACATTCCAGAATTGCCCAAAAGGTGTTCTCAATGCTTTTCTTTTTTAATAATGAAAAATTAAGCAAATATTTTGCTACATCTTTTCATCTCCGACACAATAAGCAGTTCCTTATCCATTACTTAACTTGAAAACAAAGGAAGAAATGCAGGCAATTAAATGTACTGTGCATTCCATTGTAATATTTTGAATTTCATTACCAATGAATACCACAGGATGACAAAGCATGGAAAAACAGAGGGCTAGTGATTGGCAGGGAGGTACAGAGGGACTATGACGCAATGTTGGGAGTGTTCTGAAAGAGCTAAGCAGCAACATCTTCCTACTTCCTGGTGCAGGGGCTTCTGGGAGTTGAGAAGGCAAACAATTCAGCTGCAGGTATGTTTCAGCTTCAACACAGCAGGACAGATTCAGGGAGCAAGTCTTCACACACACACACACACACACACACACACACACACACACTTTATTTTCTCTGCAATACATTTCCTGCATAATTTTATGGAGAAAGAACCAACAAACAAATCAGCACCCCTTTTCATTATAGGCTTGCTCAGGTGTGACACTGAACACAGGTCATGCCATCTCTACATCTGTAGGTAAGGTAAAGAAAGGTAAAGGACCCCCGATGGTTAAATCCAGTCAAAGGTGACTATGGGGTGTGGCACTCACCTCCCTTTTCAGACCAAGGAAGCTGGCGTTTGTCCACAGACAGTTTTCCAGGTCATGTGGCCAGCACATAGCTGTCAACGTCTTCCTTTTTAAAAGGGAAATTCCCTTATAGGATTCCTCACAAGAAAAGGGAAAAGTTGACAGCTATGGGCCAGCATGAGTAAACTGCTGCTGGTGCATGGAGGACCTCGCACATGAAATCACTGTTTACCTTCCCGCTGCAGGGGTACCTATTTATCTACTTGCGCTGGTAAGCTTTCAAACTGCTAGGGTTGGCAGGAGCTGGGACAGAGCAATGGTAGCTCACCCTGTTGTGCAGATTCGAACTGCTGACCTTTTGACTGGGCAGCCCAAGTGGCTCAGTGGTTTAGAGTGTGCACTAGTCAATTTTCATGGCTCAATGTTTTGTGCACACAGGTGGTACCCTTGTTGACTAATGTGTGAACACCCCTTATATCTTACTTTCCCATCCGTCCAACAGAAACAGAACTCCATCGTTTTCCCCAGACAGCCAATATTAATTTTCAAAGAAAGACACTATCACGATGTCAGAACCAACATTTCCTTCCCAGCGAGCCCCAGGCAAAGCAGACAAGGCCATGCCAAGGATGGGAAGAAAAGACAGAGCAAAGCTTCCTTTAGAACATCCAGCCAAATCAGCGTAGGCATTTGCAGGAAACCAGTGACTGTAAAGCAGGAATTAATTCTCAGGGAAGAACTTCTGATCTTCTGTTTAAACTCCCCCCCACCCGCACGTTCCTCTTCTAATAAATTACCGTAGTTCAGACTTTGCAAATCTCATGTCAGCGTAAAGGCCTTGTGTTTATTTCGCTAATAAAAAGGTATTTGGGAAATGGGGGAAACCCAACTGAAAGCAGGCTCAAAATAACAATACAAGTAGCTATTAAAACCAAACACTGCCAAGTAGAACAATTATGTAAGGAGCCAACTTGGAGCCGGAATGACTTAATTGGCTCAAAGATGCTCTTTGGTGCTCAACGCGGCTCGAGAAGCATATTATTTAAGCGTGAGTCTGCGCAGCTTTTTGTTGGTTGTTCTCCTTTCTGCTGCAGTTAATTATCGGAGGAGAAGAAGGACAGTGTCGTTTGGCTCTCCTGCCCGCAGCCTCTCTCGCATGCTATGTCTGCGAGGTCAACATCCCCTGTTTATAAAGTGATTATTGGTGGCTGCGGGAATAATTGTGATGTCATGAGGAAAGGATTGAGGTTGATTAGTATTAATGAGAAGGAGGCAATTGGAAAAAGGAGACCATCAGGGGGCGGAATCAGGGAAGGGCGAACATTTGAATTTCAATTATTTTGCGGCAGCTCTGCTCCCCAAGCATATTTGCTCGGAAGTTGCAATCGAGGGGACGTAAGAATATAAGATGAGACTGCTGGATGAGGCCAATGGCCCGTCTAGTCCAGCATCCTGTTCTCACAGTGGCCAACCAGAAGCCTGTGGGAAGCCCACAAGTAGGATTGGGGCAAAACAACTGGGATCTGGAAGCATGGCTAGCCATTATGGCTAGTGGCCATCATTAGGCTTCTCCTCCATTGTCTTCTGCAGTGAAGGCAAATGCAAAGAATCCATACCGCTTCTCTGCAATCTCCCTTTGCCTCCCTTCCCATCCAAATATGGTTTCCTGCTTCTGATGTTTGCTTTATTATTATTATTATTATTATTATTATTATTATTATTATTATTATTTGTCTTTATGGGTGGAATTCAATGTGTCACTAAGTCTCTTATTCCATCAGTGCAGGGATTTTTCCTCGTGCAAGAGACTTTCTTTTCACCCCTTCCCCTAAATGTAAAGGGACCCCTGACTGTTAGGTCCAGTTGCGGATGACTCTGGGGTTGCGGTGCTCATCTCGCTTTATTGGCCGAGGGAGCCAGAGTACAGCTTCCGGGTCATGTGGCCAGCAGGACTAAGCTGCTTCTGGCAAACCAGAGCAGCGCACGGAAACACCGTTTACCTTCCCGCCGGAGTGGTACCTATTTATCTACTTGCACTTTGACATGCTTTCGAACTGCTAGGTTGGCAGGAGCAGGGACTGAGCAACGGAAGCTCACCCTCTTCACGGGGATTTGAACTGCTGACCTTCTGATTGGCAAGCCCTAGGCTCAGTGGTTTAGACCACAGCGCCACCTGCATCCTTCCCCTGTGTTACCCCTTAAAGCTGTTCTAGGAATTCCTTCAACCCCTCTAAAGCAGATGTGGGCAGAGGGGACATGCGCAGGAAGGAGAAGGGGAAGGCCCATCGTTTTCTTCATTTCAGCAAGTCTTTCATTTTCCAAAGGAAGCCTTCTTCCATTAATAGTATCATTGACTCTTCTCATAAACTGTGCTGGGACCCAGATCTGTGGTATATTCTAGCTGAGCTTCTCTGAACTCTAAAGCATTCTTGGAAAACTGGACACTCCTGACTTCAACTTTTTTTTTTAATCAATCCCCTTATTTTTTTTTTATAGAAGTTTCCTCTTTTGAAGTCAAATGTGACTGTGCTGCATTTTCTGGGCAATAGTCCATTTACATATATATTGAATTTGATAGCACTATGGTCAGTGTTCCCAATCGACTCAGCAAGATGTAGATCTCTCATTATGTCCTGGGCATATTTTAAGATTAAGTCCGGGGTCAATTCCCTTCTAGTCGATTCAGTGATTGACTCTTCTAGAGCACAGCAGGGGTTCTCAGACTGTAATTTGCAGTGGTCCATCAGTGGTCCATAAACTTCATCCAAGTGGTCCATTGTGTGTCTGTAGATTTGTGGTTGAAGACAGGAGATAGCATATTCATCGTATTAACATCCACACCGGGTTTTTTTATTGTATTTTTATTGCTTCTTTTATTTCTGATATTGCATTTTATTTCACTGGAATTCTATCGCATTCAAATACAATATATAATTGCATATAATAATTTATATTATTACATATATACAATATATTTATATAATCGGTTCAGCGCCGAGGGCCTTCTGGCGGTTCCCTCACTGCGAGAAGCAAAGCTACAGGGAACCAGGCAGAGGGCCTTCTCGGTAGTGGCGCCCGCCCTGTGGAACACCCTCCCATCAGATGTCCAAGAGATAAACAACTACCTGACATTTAGAAGACATCTGAAGGCCGCCCTGTTTAGGGAAGTTTTTAATGTGTCACATTTTAATGTATTTTTAATTTTTGTTTAATTTTTGTTGGAAGCTGCCCAGAGTGGGCAATTATTACAATTAAGAATCATACAGCATCTAGCCTAGTGCATTACAATTACTACAACTGGAAGAAGAAGAAGAAGAAGAAGAAGAAGAAGAAGAAGAAGAAGAAGAAGAAGAAGAACAACAACAACAACAACAACAACAACAACAACAACAACATTAAGTGGTCTTCCAAGACAGTATGTAATTTTCAAGTGATCCACAGGGAGAAGAGTTTGGGAACCACTTAAATAGGGTATCTGGACATTTTACCTCTTCATCATGACTGGGACACACATTTGCAGAATCTCTGTGAGGGTAGTTGAAGTCACCCATTCCTAAAACATTTCTTCCTTTGGATGCCTCCTTGATTTCATTCTCCATCTCAAGGTCACCCTCGGCATTTGGTAAGTGGAGTGATAGTGTGTTCCCTGTACCAAATCTGTCTTGAGACCTGATTGGGTCCACTGATTCCATGGAGGGGACTTTGGGGATCTCAACCTTTTTGGACTTAATGTCCTCTTTGCACTGTTGTTGTTTAGTTGTTTAGTCATATCCGACTCTTTGTGACCCCATGGACCAGAGTACGCCAGGCACTCCTGTCTTCCACTGCCTCCCGCAGTTTGGTCAAACTCATGTTTGTAGCTTCGAGAACACTGTCCAACCATCTCGTCCTCTGTTGTCCCCTTCTCTTTGTTCTCTCAATCTTTCCCAGCATCAGGGTCTTTTCCAGGGAGTCTTCTCTTCTCATGAGGTGGCCAAAGTCTTGGAGCCTCAGCTTCAGGATCTGTCCTTCCAGTGAGCACTCAGGGCTGATTTCCTTAAGAATGGGTAGGTTTGATCTTCTTGCAGTCCATGGGACTCTCAAAAGTCTCCTCCAGCACCGTAATTCAAAAGCATCAATTTTTCGGCGATCAGCCTTCTTTATGGTCCAGCTCTCACTTCCATACATCACTATTGGGAAGACCATAGCTTTAGCTATTCGGACCTTTGTTGGCAAGGTGATGTCTCTGCTCCTCTTTGCACTAATGGCTGCCATTTCTATGGCTCACAATGCCCTGACTCCAGCATAGTGCTACTTGAGGCACTATGGGAAATTTTAATGGTGGCTGATGAGTGCTGCAGCAGTCCACCTCTGCTACCACACCAGGGCCCATCATGATAGCTGTGGGCCAATCAAAATCACTTTGCTCCATGCTATAAAATGACCATCAGCCATAATAGCTATATTCCACTTTCACTGTCAATGGCAGTATGTATCTGAATATTAGTTTCTGGGGATCACAAGTAGGGAGAGAGCTATTGCGTTCAGATCCTTCTTGTGGGTTTCCCACAAGATGGTGGACTAGATGAAGTTGTTGCTACTAGTGAATGCTTGCATACTATTGGTGTTTTAGTGTTTGTCGATTTGACGATGCATTGAGTTTTAATGCAGCTGATTGCGACACACTCTGCAACCGCTTCTAGCATAAAGAATGGGCGATAAATGTTTTAAGCAAAAGAATATAATAAAATAACCAGCAAGAACAAATCTATTTGTGTCCGTTCTGCTGGAACCTAATACATAATAATAATAATAATAATAATAATAATAATAATAATAATATTTATTTATTTATATCCTGCCCTCCCCAGCCGAAGCCGGGCTCAGGGCGGCTAACAACAATAAAATAGTGCAACATTCTAAAAACATTTCATTATAAAAATTAATTAAAATCAAATTGATGGCAACCATTAAGCTAAAGTTCTGTGAAGATTGCCAAAGGAGGGAGTCAGGCTGCGCCCTGACCAAAGTCCTGGTCGAACAGCTCGGTCTTGCAGGCCCTGTGGAAAGATGTCAAGTTCCACAGGGCCCTAGTCTCTTGTGACAGAGCATTCCACCAGATTGGAACCGCAGCCGAAAAAGCCCTGGCTCTAGTTGAAGCCAGCCTAACCTCTCTGTGGTCTGGGACCTTCAGGATGTTTTTATTTGAAGACCATAAGTTCCTCTGTGGGACATACCAGGAGAGGCGGTCCTGTAGGTACGAGGGTCCTAAGCTGTATAGGGCTTTAAAGGTTTGGTTTGGTTAGGTGGACTGCCTTCACAAGGGCCCCAGATATAGGGCACACCAGAAGAGGCCAAACTGAAGATTTAGGGTGCTTCCAGGTGGCTGAGTTTTTCAGGGGGTGGAATTCATTCACACGCTGGCAATGAATTGGGAAGTCTTGTACAACAATCCTCAAAAGGTTGAACTTTTTGCAACACGGAAAGTTATGGAGAAATGCACTACAATGTGTGGGATAAAACTTGCTTTACACAGGTCATCTAACCTCTGTTCAAACAAGTCAGAATGTACGCTCATTAGATAACGATCATCTCCAAATCCTAATGAACGCTCGATAAACAGGGTGTCAGGAAACACCCTTAGAATTTGCAAAGCTTAATAAACGGCCATTGTTTCCAGGGTTTAAATATCTTGCAAGCACCAATGCTGTTTCAGAACAATATTGCTCAATATTGCTTGGTGCACCCCCCCCCCTTCTGTTTTATGGTGTTGTGTTTTAAACATAAATTGGGGAAATGGATGTTACGTGTTATCCATTCATTATTGATAGGCATTGTGTCACTACAGGAACTTTTGAGTTGAGAAGCAGGGAAATAAATGCTGGGAATTGGAATACTATTGGTGAAGGATAAGGTTACCTGGGCTATCCTATCTCTCTCTCTCTCTCTCTCTCTTTCTCGCTCTGTGTATGTGTGTATAACATATAGGTAAATAAATAAAAATTAATATACATAATTCATTTGATGTCTGTTTCATATATACAATGAGCTAGTCATCTCCTTGTAAAAACCACCAGACCAGACCAAAAACAACTATTCCGATGCACAAACACACGTGGTGTTTAGGCAGGCAAGTTTTGGCACATCCCAAAAAGAAGCAAGTCAATATTGCCACACTGCTAGTTTGGATGGCCGAATCCAAGATGCCATCCAGAACAGCTGCAGGTGATGCAAAATGAGGCACAAGTGGTATGCCCCCCCCAAAAAATGTGGAGGTACTTAGGTCACTGTTCTGCGCGCATGAAAGTCGCTGACACATTACTGTATTGATGACACTACTGAACTTTATACTTTTATAATGCGTAGAAGAAAGACCCTTGTGTTTCATAGGTTCTAAACAGGTCACACACCCAGGAATGAATTTTTCATTTGTGTAATAGTACCACAAACTGGAAGGGTTTAAGAAAGGCTCATCTTCCGTCCCCACATGATCTAAACATAAAGCCATGCCTTTCCGTAACAGGGCAGGTAAAAAGCAAAACATGCATGTGTCTGTCACATGTACGACCATGTGAGAGAAAAATGCAAAGCAAGATTCCCCCTCCCCTCGTGCGGGCCTTTAATGGTACCCTCTGGTATCGCTGGCTTCTCCCATCCTTCACGAGGCTGTCCGAAACCGGAGAAGGCCTTGTTAAACAGAAGGAGAGCAAAGGCAAATCAAATGGCCCAACCTCGAGGGCAGGAATAGTGCTAAAAATGAGCATATATCAAGATAATTGTGCTAATTGCCATAAACAAAACAATTTTGGCAAGAAGGCATTTTCTTTCTTTTAAAAAAGCAAAATGATAATTTTTCTCTGCAGTTTCGTACCTGATTCCAGGGCTGCTTTCAGGGCAAATAAATTGAGTTCCAGGCCTCACTAGATGCCTGAATTTCTGTCTAAGTGGCTCCATTACATTATGTCTCCCTCAGGGTCAGACTGCATTAGTAGAAGCCTTTATTCCATACATGATAAACTAAGAAGGCAATGGTGTGTGTGTGTGTGTGTGTGTGTGTGTGTGTGTGTAAGAACTTCAATCTAAAGTGCATTTTAAACTTCAGTTTAAAGTGCATTTCTGTTGCGAGAGGAGAGGAAATAGACAATGCGTGTTTCATCGCCCACCCCTCCCAAAAAATAAAAAATAATGTTTCCAAGGTCACAATGCATTGACCCCATTGGCTAGGCTAATTTGATTGTCCCTCGAACAATCGCATTGTACTCTCCGGCTGAAGAAGTGCATGTTAATTATGCGATTTGCCCTTGATAAGACCTTGGTGGGTCATGCAGCAGTTGTGATCTGTCACTGACTTCTAATCATGTATTATCATCTGGGTGAGTCAGAGTGGTAGCCGAAGCTTTCTGTCTCTACAACGATGTGGCATTCTAATTACCTTATGCCAAGTGGAAAGGCAGACACTGAATTAAGTGATCATCATGATTGCCTTCAAAAAAAAATATATTCTCTTTATCCTTTTGTGTTGCTCTGCTGCAATTTACATTTTAAGATGCTGCACATGGATTTTTTTTTTGGGTGGGGGGTGGAGGAGGGAGGTTATGATGGTGGAAGAGAGATGGGGGAATTCTACTCCAGAGAGGAGTGAGAAATAACATACTGCTTATGTTCGAGTCACACCGATTCTTTTTTACGTCAGGACGTAACAATGTACACCAGCAGATAATGCAATAATCGGCAATGATTATTGCAACGTTCAAACGCAACCTTGAAAACCTATAGCGTCGCAGAGGACCCTTACGTATTTAAAGCAGCCTGTTTTGAATAAAAGGTCTTGTTTGTATTTTGAGGTACTGAGATGAAGAGCAGGAGTAGACGAAACAGAAGCACTTGGAAAACAATCTCAAAAAATAAAATCAACACGACATGCAAAGGATGCGTCTAAAATTAAGCCACGCTCGTTCTTCTATATTTTTGGCTTGGCAAGTATTATTTGCAGTGCCTCATTCTGTTATAGCCACTATTCCTTTGAAATTTATAGCATATCTTACAGGGTTTATCACTACCCCTAAAAATATGACCTGGATATTTGAGCCAGTAACATTAAGAGAGAAAAACAAGCCATAATTTTTCAGGGTTAATTAAAAAAATAATCCATCAGGTATATTCAAATGAAAATATATTTCAATACGATCTTTTCTTTTAAGGAAAACCTGATGCTATTTTGTTGTTGTAAAAGCTGAAGGGAACTGAAAGCTCAGAAACTTGCTTGTGCCTGATGTTTTATGACACCTTTGTCCATAATCCCGTTCAGCTAATTGGCTTCAGTTGACCAAAACCTAGTTCAGAAAGGCCGTGATGAATGGGGAAGCATAATGCTTAAAAAACACTGTTAGGGGATATTACAAAATGTTCAGGAAGAAAGGATGAACGGGCCCTTTTTTTAATTCGGCAGCAATTTTTCTAAAAGCAACCACAGGCACAACCCAAACCATGGACAATATAATTTTGTGGCAAATTCTGAGATTGCCATGCTTTTTCGATCTGAGGTGAATTTACGGTGTATTTACGATGCGGATGCTCCTTGCATTGTTTTAGTAAATTATTATTATTATTACTTAAATGAGAGCAGCCTTTCTCGACGGTTGCATAGCAACTCTCCCAAAACTACAAAGCTATGGATGTTTCAGGCAAGCCAGTGGTTGCAACATCTGCATTTTGCCTGCAGTGTGGCACTTTTCCTCTTTTTTGGGTATGGGGAGAAGATGCAGGAAGACACCTGCAGGTTGAATCCACAAATTAACAATATCCCAAATTTCAGAAGGAAAAAATGGCACGGGAGGTAAGCTACCAACTCTAAAGCTTTGCTTTAAAGTTTATATCTCTGTGTGTGTTTGTATACACGCACAAAAATGCACAACAAGCTCAGGTAGGACAGCAAAGGAAAACTGCACAGACACACAAATTTAACATCCCACGTATACGTAAAGATTTTCATAGCGGTTTCCGCAGCGTATGTCAATATTACAGCGTTTTAATAGTAACAAACTATATATACATAGATATCCGTAAAGGACAATTGAGGGGGTGGATTGTAAGGCTTATTTTTCATGAATCACATGATAATGCGCGGAGCATTATTTACTGAAACCGTGACTTGTCAGGAGAAAGACCGGGGCGGGAGGGAGGGAAGAAAGCAGAGAGACGGATGGGGGGGGGGAGAGAGAGACAGCCTAGGAATAAGATGCATTCCCGGGTGGCAAAACAAAAGAGCTGAAGGAGAAGTGGGGGGGGGGGAAGAGCTGGAGAGAGAAAGTTGACACAGCCAAGAATAATAGCTAAATCTATCAAGTTTGATCAGGTCTGCTATAATGAAGTGGGGCTTCATATTCCAAGCAGGGACAATGAAGACAGAAGTCAGCCAGTGGTTTTGTGGCATTCACTTTGTGCTCAGAATATGCAGTAGCCAGCGGGGAGCCGGCAGATAATTACACAGTATTTGTGTGGATTCATGGAAGCTTCCTGCGCAGGTTGAATGCCTGTGCTATATTAAAAAGGCAGCCCAGTGAAATGTTTTTAATGAATATTTTTGTCAGAGAAAGAAAAGGCATTTGAATGATTTTGTGTGTCTCTCTCTCTGTGTGTGTGCATGTGTGTGTGTGTGTGCGTGTGCGTAGGGAGCCAGAGGTTGGAAGGAACATCACTGTCCAAATGCAGGAACCTTTATTTACATCTGTCCTTTTCTTTCCCAATTGTCTGAGCTTTTCGGTAATAATGCAATCGTAAAAAAAGGGAAAAAAGAGAGGGACGCTCTACAGACAAAAATATTTGGGAAGCTAATTGCCACATGGAATCATGTTCCACTTGCTCTGTTGCAATATATATATATATATATATATATATATATATATATATATATGTATGAGTGAAACGAAATCCAGCAAGCTGACATCAAACCGTGGATTGCAACAATTTCTTTCTTCTTTCTTTTTCTGCATTTCTGATGGTATCTGAAATGTTTAGACATGTTTAATCAGAAAAGCTCAAAGGAGAAGTAACACAGATGTTGAGACTCACTATTCAGTAGCCCTTGGCGGTGCGAGATTTATAAAAACATAAGAGTCCCTTATTCCAGCGCTCTGTAATTCTCACCTAACAGATGTGAATAATCCACTGAATTGAAAAACCCAGCCATGATATTCATAAGTGACTCCCTTCTCCATTTGTCTTGCAGCGCAGGAACAGCAGTGATCAAAAGCTCGACTTTGCACGAAAGTAAAACTGATTATTATTATTTTTTCCCTGTGTCTGATTAAAAATAATATTATTCACACATAGAACAGCACTGATCTGGCTCGCTTGTTTGTGAAATTCGGAGCGGTTCTTGTACGGAAGCAATTTACGTCTGTGCACTGATTCAGTAAGGGTGATCTGAATGTATATAGGAATGTTTTATTTTTTACATTTGCTGTATGTGTGTGTACATACATGCACACATAGGGACACACACTCCTCTTAAAAAATGGGTGAGGATTTGCGCTGGTAGTCAAAAGATAGAATCGCCCACTGAACATACATGCCCAGTTTCATTTTGATATCTCCTTGTACATGGGAGATGCCATCTTGCAAATGAACCAGCATTCAAACAAAAAGAGAATCTCAAAGATGCAAGATAAAGGAAAGGTTTCATTTCGCATCATCAGTGATCAGTTCTGTGGAAGCCGTAACTCCCATAATCCCTGAGCATTGGCCATTCTGTGCTCACTGCAGGGGGAGAGGGGGGCTGTTTTTGGTGCCTAATAATAATAATGATGATGATGATGATGATGATGATGATGATGACAGGGCTTAGTCCATATTTTATCTTTAACTCAGAAGGAAGAGTAGCACAGCACTGCAACAGAAATAAAAATCTTGCTTGCTAATGTGATTGATTCTCTGGTTCAGGGTCACCAACATTTTGTGGAGAACAACTTCCATCAGCCCAAGCAAGAGGAAACAAGTGCTTCCTTGTTTCCCAAGCAGCCAAAAGCAAGGCAAAAGTCAGCACTTTGGAAGGAGATAAGAGTGTACGTTCAGCACCATGGATAGTGCCCCTGAAGCTGAGACCAAATGTGCAAGTTGTCTCAGCAATGTTCTGGAGCAACTGCCTGAATTTTACAGGTAAGTATGTAGTCATTTACTGGAAGCCCCATCGCACGAGTGAAGCTTTCTGGTTAGTTAAAGGGCTGGTGCATTTTTTTTGTAGCTGTTGACTCTTCAAAGTAATGGGGTTTCTGACTATCAGGATCTCTCCTCTGGGTTTTCTTGATCCCCCGAGGAATCTGGGAACCAACCCAAAGAGTCTGGCAGCAGAGGTGTCTCTTCAAGGCTCAGACATGGGGAAGTGGGCTCAGACACAGAAGGGGTCAGGGCATGGATCCACATCCATCTCCTCGGAGCTGCAGTTGCTGGAGGATTCTGCCTCTGAATACTCCTAGTCTGGCACCATGCCTTTGGGCCTCCTTCCCATTCTCCTCTCTTCTTCTTCCTTGCCTCTTCCATCTCCTCACGTCCACACCCTCCTCTGAACTGGTCTTCTGTTTCATTTCTAGAGGGAATGCCAAGACGATCCACAAACAAAGAAAGCAATACTACAACAAAAGCAACAGTACAAAACAAAGTTAGAAGGTCATGGAAATCAGGAATGGACAGACACAGTCCTGAAGGCCAGGAAAATGCCAAGCTTTCTGTCCTCCAGACAACTCCATTTATCATCTCTCTCAATAGGAAACACCTAGCTTTTACGTTACCTGTTTGGCTGACTAGCAAGAGAACTGCGTGGCCATGGTCTTTAGCTTGTGCTCTTGGGAGCTGAGAGCGTTGCAGAATCCTGTCGTGGCGACAGACGTGACTTCAGGGACGTGAATGGAAGTGGCAACAGCTCTGTTGGGTTGCACTCTGGCAGCACACAACAAAGAGTATGATTTTGCAACGGCCACATAATTGTCAAAAATCCATACAGTTACTCCGCAGGGCTCAGCACAGGATCTAATGTACAACCTAAAATGAAACAGTGTGTGCTGCAGCCCTATATCAAAATGCATACCTGAAGGAATCACAAGTGCTGCTGTGCTTAGATTCTGCTTATGGACTTCCTACTAAGGGCATCGGATTGGCTGTTGTGAGAGCAGATTGCTGGACCAGATGGGCCTTTGACATGATCTGGCAGGACTTGGTCCTCTTATGATGAGAAGTTTTAAGTGATCCATTAGACAATGGAATTCATGGGGGTTGGTTCAGATTCAGCTGGCTCTTACCATTCTCTTAAGGATTTACATGTTCAGTGCAGTACATATGCACCAGTGGAGACAATTTGCCACTGCTGCCCACGAGTTTGCACCATGCCAACATCCATGTCTCCTTTCCTTTGCCCTCCATCTTCTGGTAAGCAGCAGCAATGTGCCCGACCAGAGGTCAGGTGAGTGGTGGTTTCCCCCGCCATGCTGTCTGCTACTGGCAGCCTCATTTGAATGCCTGTGTTACGTGCAGTGCAGGTTACAAATAGGGGTCGGGACAGGAATTTGGTTCAGTCTGCATTAAAAGATCAATCCACTTCATTCAAATTTCCTGAAACAATACGTGAACCCGAACACAGTCATCTTTTGGAATTTGCACTTCTCCAAATTCTGCAACGCAGTTCTCCAACCAGATAATGTATACAAAATGCAGGGCTTTTATCTCAGCCAAAACTCAGTTCCAGCACATCTCAGGTGGGCGCCATTGCCGATATAAAAGAACAAGGTGAGTTCCAGCACCTCATTTTTTCTAGAAAATAGCACTGACAAAATATATATGCTATGTGAATTGTGCATAAGGCTGTTCTGTTAGTGAAAGTCACCTACAGAAATGCATTATGTGTAAACTAGGGGAAGCTGCACAGAAGATGTGTATATTAAGAGAAATTTGCACTAAAACGCTGACAATTTTTCATTCGGAAGTTGTTGATCTTTTTTCAAAAAATAAAATGAACTTACAGACAGATGTGCATATGTGGGAAAGTGAAGTTATGACTGGAAAAATGTGAAATTGAAATTGGCAGATTCGCCCATCACTACTTAACAGGTTGCACCAACTGTTACTGAGAAGGAGGAGCATAAAATGATGGACGTCCTCATATTTCGGAATGCTGTTACCCAGGTCTGTCACCATTCTATGATAGCACACACAGAAAAACTTGGTAACCTTATTAACAGAAGAGAAAAGTAATTTTATGTGGTCCATTAAGTATAATAATAATAATAATAATGATAATGATAATGATAATGATAATGATAATGATGATGATAATAATAATAATAATAATAATAATAATAATAATAATTCAGTAGAATTCAAGTTGGATAGTTTTACTTTGCAGTTGGAGGTAAAGTTGACTCAGAGGAAAAAAGTCCCATCTTCAGGTGCTATGAGGCTAGTAACTTTTCCCAAGGGAGCTCTGCACATCCGCCTTAATGAATCACAACCCAAATGGGGAAATGATTTTTTTTTCAGTCTTTACTTAACGACAGCCTCCCAAGCTGTGAATAACAAACAGTTATTCACTAGAATGTCAGCTGTCAAATACTGTCACATATTAAATATCATTGTGTGACAACTTCCAAATGCAGTCAAATATTCACTGTCAATTATCAAATGGATTATCAAGTGTCAATTATCACTTATCAGGTATCAAATATTTTGTGGATATATGAATGTCAAGAAGGCATTCAGGGACTATTCAATATCATATTTTTTCCCAGGGAAGAAGTTATGTGACTCCTAAAGCCATGATGCAGTGCACAGATTCTAGGAGGCAAACACTGAGGCTTTTAACTGAAGTAAGCCTTTAACAGTATCAGAAAGGCAGCCAGGTTGCTCTCTTGAATCTTATTTTAACATCAAAATTTGCAGAGGAGAATTCTGCTACTTCAAAACCCATGGTGCAGTGTGGGACTCCCATATGGAAGAATCCAGAGTTTTTCATCAAAGTAAGCCTATGGCAATATTTGAAAGGCAAGCAGATTGTTCACAGATCTGTTGCTTGGGGCTAGGTCGGGAAACTGAGTAAAAAGAAAAAAGAAATTTTGCCTGCAGGCTTCTATCAAACAGGTGGGTTGCAAGTTGAATCTGGATTGGACTGGAAAGGCTCAGCAATGGATGGCACACCAATTTCTGTCTATTCTTGTGTTCCTGGCATCATGGAGCCTCTCCAGTCATCTGCCGTCTCCACAAGGCTTATCTCAGTCATTTCAATTTCAAAGAAGCACAAGACCAAACGAGGCACCCAAAATTCACCACTCCATTTGCAGGCGCCAAGAATGGGGGTCACTTTCAAAGCTGAATGATTTTGGCAAAAAAAAAACTTTCAGCTCAGCACACATTTAAATATTTTGGGGTTTTTTGTTTGGAAGAATGAACACAGTATTGAAGGGACTCAGCAAATTTCTGCCTGACCGCCAGAATATTGTTTTAGAGACATTGCTTTTCAAGACGTGTTTTGAGGGAACTTTGGAGATGTTCAGAAGCATTTCTGGAGTTCCTCAGCGAAAAGTTTCATGATGGCGGGCAAAGTCCACCATGAAACGTCTTTTGCATTCCCTGAAGGTGGAAAGTTTGTAGACGGCTGATTTTAGAGAAAGGTGGCAAAGGATGTGAGGGTGAGAAGCATAAATCCAGCTTGTTCCTGCGTTATTATTTTGCAGTAAAGAGAGTGAGAGAAGGGATCCAAAAAAACAAAAAAACCCTAATCAAAAGGCTTTTCAGTCAAACGTAGCAGCTCTAAGACTTACCAGAATGTCATATTTTGCCAACGAGTGCAATACGACTCATCTTCATCTACAACTGCTCCAATTTAACAGGAAATCTTTCAGTTACCAGATGAAGAGGTAAACAGCTGTCATAGCGAGAGTCCAAACAAACATGATAACCTACATACTAATCCCTCGAGCATTGAAAAGCATCCTGTGTTCTCTCAGGCTGCAACCAAGCATAAGCCCTTAGGTGTCTGGTGATCATTTTCACTATATATTTCAGAGGAAAGCACCTTCCGTTTTTGTTCTGTGGCTCCTTTTTAAAGGCAGACCTTGGAGATTTCAAGAGGGGCTCACGTTTAGCTGCAGGAAGTGAAACTGCTACGTTCCAAGGTTTGAGCAAATGAACACCGTACAATTCAAGCACATTCGAGGCACGTGTAAAACATATGATTCCCCCAAGGATTCATGGGAACTGTAGGGTTACCCACACAAACCTACCATTCCCAGCACCCTCAACAAACTACAGTTCTCATGATTCTTTGGGGGAGAAGCTGTGCTCTTGATAGAATTGTAGAATCTTAGAGCTGGAAGGTCATCTAGTGCAACTCTCTGCAATGCAGGAATCTTCAAATGTGTACTGAATGTGAAATGCACGGGGCATTTCTGACTTGTGCACGCGGGTGGCACTGTGGGTTAAACCACTGAGCCTAGGACTTGCCGATCAGAAGGTCGGCGGTTCGAATCCCCGCGACGGGGTGAGCTCCCGTTGCTCAGTCCCTGCTCCTGCCAACCTAGCAGTTTGAAAGCACATCAGAGTGCAAGTAGATAAATATGTACTGCTCCAGCGGGAAGGTAAACGGCATTTCCATGCCCTGCTCTGGTTTCGCCAGAAGCGGCTTAGTCATGCTGGCCACATGACCCGGAAGCTGTAAGCTGGCTTCCTCGGCCAGTAAAGCGAGATGAGCGCTGCAACCCCAGAGTCGGTCACGACTGGATGCTAAGGAAGATGGACTGTTCTCTCTGGACCAACTATGGTCATTTGCTAAAGGATACCATTTTAGTTTGCTTAAAAAAGAAGCAGAATTCTGTTCAAAATGTGTACAGTAGTCCTGTTGAAATGGCATTGCATTCTGAAATCACTGGCAGAACACTCAAAAACCACTATCACATCCCCTCTTAATTTTTTCTTCCCCAAGCTAAACTTATGTTGCACTTTGACCATCCTTGCAGGACTTTCCACCTGACCCAAATTGGGCTGATTTGGGTTGACCTGGAATTTGGCCAGTTTGAGTTGAGGCAGCCCTGGGTCACCCCAAGTCCATCTGGAACTACCTGGAGTGAACCAGGACAGTCAAAAGGAAGGGAAATCTAGCAGTGAGGAGAGGAAGTGTGGAACGAGAGCCATGTTTCCTTCTTGCCTCCCCACACAAGCCTGACTACATGACTATCCAAGGGCTCCAAATCAGTGCAGGGTCAGCCCTAGATCATCTGGGTTGGATCAGGGCAACTCCGAATCAATGGACCAGGCCCTGAATTGGATTGTGGGCCCATCACAATCTTGGCCGCCCTCCTCTGGGACAGAATGGGAGGAGAAGACGAAAAGAGCAAAATCTATTCCTCCCTAATCTCTGGCTCTGATTTCATTGTTTTAGTAGATACATTTCCCTTGGAAGAGAATAATAATAATAATAATAATAATAATAATAATAATAATAAGAGATGCGGGTGGCGCTGTGGGTTAAACCACAGAGCCTAGGACTTGTCAATCAGAAGGTCGGCGGTTTGAATCCCCACGACGGGGTGAGCTCCCGTTGCTCGGTCCCTGCTCCTGCCAACCTAGCAGTTCGAAAGCACGTCAAAGTGCAAGTAGATAAATAGGTACCACTCCGGTGGGAAGGTAAATGGCATTTCCATGCGCTGCTCTGGTTCGCCAGAAGCGGCTTAGTCATGCTGGCCACATGACCCGGAAGCTATATGCCGGCTCCCTCGGCCAATAAAGCGAGATGAGCGCCACAACCGCAGAGTAGTCCGTGACTGGACCTAATGGTCAGGGGTCCCTTTACCTTTAATAATAATAATAATAATAATAATAATAATAATAATAATAATATACCCCACCCATCTGATTGGATTGCTCCAGCCACTCTGGGCACCTTCCAACAAAATACAGAGGGGAGGAGAAGAGGGGGGGAAATGCATGAAACATTAAAAGCTTCCTGAAATGGGGCTGCCTTCTGATGTCTACAAAAAGTCATATAGTTGTTTAACTATCTGACAGAAGGGCATTCCACAGTGCGGGTGCAACTATTGAGAAGGCCTTTCCTAGTCTCTGCTTCCAGGTACACTGGTACCTCGAGTTACAGACGCTTCAGGTTACAGACTCTGCTAACCCAGAAATATTGCCTCGGGTTAAGAACTTTGCTTCAGGATGAGAACAGAAATCGTGGCAGCAGCAGGAGGCCCCATTAGCTAAAGTGGTGCTTCAGGTTAAGAACAGTTTCAGGTTAAGAATGAACCTCCGGAATGAATTAAGTTCTTAACCCGAGGTACCACTGTATTTTAAAGGGAACAAGCAGCTTTATTAGAAGTCTGCAAAGAATGGTGATTTAGACTTTTACCCAGAATCCCACAGCTATTTGACCTAAGCAAGGCTCTTCTAATTCACCACAAATTTTATCTCTTGTTATCCATAGCTGCGCACACACACACACACACACACACACACACACACACGTTTACAGTGTTGTCATTGTACTATGAGCCCAGCTCTCCATTTCCTGGAACCAAACACTACGAAGACACAATTTTGGAGGAAAAGGCAGAATGAAGATATTTGGCAGGCGAAGGGGGGAGGGCTCTGATGGTGTGTGTGTGTGTATGTGTGTTTTGCCCATCCTTTATTCACTATCTGCCTTTTCGTCACCCCGCCCTCCTCGCATTGTTATATCGAACGATGGAGGCACAGTTGGGTTCATAAGAGCACCTAAAGTGTGATTGTAAGACTCCGAAGCAGTGGTTTTACACTGTATAATCTATCAAAGGTGTCAAATTTACAAAATGCAGATTTTTCTGTCACATTTGGGCATTCTAAGCACTGTGTCTTTCCGCCGAGGTGCTGACTGGTGTTTTAATGAGGCCCTTTGGTGGCTGTAAAAAAATATGAGGCATTGGGAGGACGGCGCGGGTTACCCTTCGTATTGTCTATTTGTCTTACAAATTTCACACTAACTACCAATTACATTGTCATAAAACTTTGGGCTTCTACATGCTCGATACCGTGTAGAGCATATATATATATATATATATATATATATATATATATATATATGCGCATTAACCTCTTCCATTTTATAGAAGTAACTATAGCCATTGATGCAAATAACATATCTAATGAAGCTAATAATGAGACACTTTAAAAGTAGCCTTGTTACTGGAATAATGGGCGTGCAGTTCAGTTAAAGGCTAAGGTCCATTATGGCACGCTTTGCTTCCCGGTGTCGTGTGGTCCCCTGATCTGAAAAGATGCTGACGAACCCTTTCGAGTTCAGAGGGGGCATTAATCTCGCAACCTTCTCCTTGTCGTGCTTAATGGGACATCTTACCTGGGTGAAATGAACCTGACGCAGCCCAGGTAAACATAATTTAATAAGGAGCAGAGTCGAGAAATATCAGGGGTCCAATGTTAACAGGGAGGGAGACGCTATTTGCCATTTGCGATTGATGTAGCGAGAGGAGGCGTTCAGGGGGTGGTGGGAAGTAATTAATGCAGGAAGCCAGGAAAAGAAGCAACACAAACAAGTGGGGAGGACGCGAGGAACTGTTGGCGAGGAGTTGCTCAAGACTGAGTTGCTGATTTTGCTCATTTGTGGAGCTGGAAGAGGCAGCCACCAAGATGGGAGCTGGAGCACGTGGTTCGGAAGCAGCGCCTGGGATGATATTTGAAAAGCAAGCATGAATGTCAGTGGGTAGCTTCGCATTCTCCTTTGGCTCTCATCAATCATGGATCTAATGAGCTACCTAAATTTATGTCGTAGGCTGAAATAGGTTTGAAATACTACCAGGCACCGCTGCTGAGTGGGTGGGGAAGAATGCCTATCTAAGAACGTGTCAGAAGGCCAAGGGCCTACCTAGTCCAGCACTTTGTCCTCACAGTGGCCAAATTGGGAAGCCCACAAGCAAGAACTGAGTGCAAACATGCTCATTCCACTTGTGATTCCAGCAGCTGGTATTCAGACACGCTTGCTTTGCATGCCAGGATGAACATGCCAGTCACATCTACTTCCTCAAAGGAAGGAAGCGTACAACAAGGAAAGACTGTCACTTAGTGGTAGAGGATTTGAGTTGCACCCAGATGGTCCCAGGTTCAAACCCCAGTATCTTTACGTAGGGCTGGGAGACAGCTGCTGCCAGTCAGTGTAGACAGTATTGAGCTAACTAGACTAAATTTCACAAAGGTGATAGAAAACATAAACTGAGCAAGGATATTACTGCTTACAACTGCTACATAACGATTAGGGGATACCAAGCAGTTGACAGCTGCTGTTGTTTTGTCGTTTAGTCGTGTCCGACTCTTCGTGACCCCATGGACCAGAGCACGCCAGGCCCTCCTGTCTTCCACTGCCTCCCGCAGTTTGGTCAAACTCATGCTGGTAGCTTCGAGAACACTGTCCAACCATCTCGTCCTCTGTCGTCCCCTTCTCCTTGTGCCCTCCATCTTTCCCAGCATCAGGGTCTTTTCCAGGGAGTCTTCTCTTCTCATGAGGTGGCCAAAGTATTGGAGCCTCAGCTTCACGATCTGTCCTTCCAGTGAGCACTCAGGGCTGGTTTCTTTCAGAATGGAGAGGTTTGATCTTCTTGCAGTCCATGGGACTCTCGAGAGTCTCCACCAGCACCATAATTCAAAAGCATCAATTCTTCGGCAATCAGCCTTCTTTATGGTCCAGCTCTCACTTCCATACATCACTACTGGGAAAACCATAGCTTTAACTATACGGACCTTTGTTGGCAAGGTGATGTCTCTGCTTTTTAAGATGCTGTCTAGGTTCATCATTGCTTTTCTCCTGAGAAGCAGGTGTCTTTTAATTTCAGGACTGCTGTCACCATCTGCAGTGATCATGGAGCCCAAGAAAGTAAAATCTCTCACTGCCTCCATTTCTTCCCCTTCTATTTGCCAGGAGGTGATGGGCCCAGTGACAGCTGCTAACATACCATTATTTATGTATTGCATCCATTTATATCAGGGTTTCCCAGACTTGGGTCCCCAGTTGTTTTTGGACTACAACTCCCATCATCCCTAGCCAGCAGGGCCAGTGGAATTCACCTTGCCCAACAGTGCTTCCTCTTCTCTTTTTTTAAAAAATAATATTTATTACTTTTCCAACAATTTAAACACTGCAAAACAAAATGAACAATACAATACAATACAAAAACACTACATAACATAACATAAAAACACTACATGACACTAACACACTAAACTAACAAAACAAAATAAAAACAGTTTAAAACACACCAAACAATTTCAATATCTTATCTTTCATTCACTTATTTCAGCGACCTCCTCACACCTCCCTTTTTGTATTCCACTTCTGTTAATTGTTTCAGCAATTCCTTTCCATCTTCCTCTGTTTTCTATCCTATAATTATCTTAACATATTCTAACCTTATTTTTTCCTTTAATACTCTAATAATCTATTTATACTTAATTCCTTATAGCATTTCTACTAAAGCCATATAACTTCATTTCCACATTTTTCTAACATTCATTAATTTTACAGTATTTCTGTAAATAGTCTTTAAACTTTTTCCAATCTTCTTCCACCGACTCTTCTCCCTGGTCTCGGATTCTGCCAGTCATTTCCGCCAGTTCTATATAGTCCATCAACTTCATCTGCCATTCTTCCCGAGTGGGTAGATCTTGTGTCTTCCAATACTTCGCGATAAGTATTCTTGCTGCTGTTGTTGCATACATAAAAAAAGTTCTATCCTTCTTTGGCACCAACTGGCCGACCATGCCCAGGAGAAAGGCCTCTGGTTTCTTCAGGAACGTATATTTAAATACCTTTTTCATTTCATTATAAATCATCTCCCAGAATGTCTTAATCCTTGGGCATGTCCACCAAAGGTGAAAGAATGTACCTTCAGTCTCATTACATTTCCAACATTTATTATCGGGCAAAGTGCTTCCTTTTCTCATCCTTCTCCCTACAACCCCAAATTCTGCTCTGGAGGGTTTCCCAATCCTCTAGTACAAATGTGCACAATGATGGTGGGACTTCAAGGGGGAGGAGAGGAATGAGAAGTTCCACGGAAGTCTGTTGTGTGAGCAAAAAACAGCAACATAGGATACAACAAATATAATTAATTTCCCTACATCAGGCACGTCCAACATGTAGGTCGTGATCTACTGGTAGATCACTGGACGTTTGCGTGGCAAGTCCCCTCCCCCATGTGAAATGAAGACACTGGACACATTATTTAAGGTTAATGGGCATAAAAGGCCACAACTTTATTGATTACAGAATTGAAAGGTATTGGCTTTAGGCATTGGCTCCTATCGACTACCCGGCATGGGAACCGGGAAGGGTTGTCCACAAGCCGTGGGAGTCCTGTTGAAGTACGCCAACTAGGATCCCACGGGTGTCACCGCTCGGGGGCGTGCCGGAGGCCCTTACCTCCCTAGGTTTTGGACAAGGCCACGCCCCCCGGAGTCCTCTACCGGACTACCCCTTTCATTGGGGGGAAGGTGATGGCGCTTCCTTCCCCCCATTCATTTGCATAACAATTAACCCCTGCCAATGCCTAACCGCCAATACCGCGGAAGTTGTGACATTTGCTACGAGGTAGGCGAAAAAACCAAAAGGCTCGAAATGCGCCAAGTTGGAAAAATTCCTACCAGGCCCCTTGCGGCGACCAACCGAAGTCCATAGCAAGGTCATCGCTAGCCTAGCCTCAGGGAGCCTAACCTCAGGGTGGGTGGGATGGGAAAACCTCACAGCTGGCAAGGGGAAAAGAGGGCGGTCCCCGGGCGTGCCTGGGCTTAAATAGGCTATGCCCCACCTCCCCGACCCGCTGATTGGCGGGCCGGGTCGGAGACATGCCCGGGGATTCCCTGTTCACGCGGGGGCAAAGGCCGGCCCCCGCGCGCGTGTGGGAGGGATTAGCCCGCAACCCCCTCTCCTCCCAGGTCGGAAATGGCTCTGTGGTAGATCACTGGTAGATCACTGGCTTTCCTCCTCCCTAAAAAAAGCTACACAATTTAGAGCTGAACCCCTAAAAATGGGCCTTCCTCTTCCCTAAAAAATAGCCCGACAACTTTGACCTGAAGCCCCCCAAAGGGAGTAGATCACTGCCAGTTTTAAACACTGAAAGTAGATCACAATCTCTTGGGAGTTGGCCACCCCTGCCCTACATTAATTTACAGCCATTTTGTGCACTGTTATACAGAGTGGGGGTTATGTATGTGGTGTCATGGAAGGGGGCCTTTTCTGTGGTAGCACCCCAACTGTGAAAGATTTGCTTGTGCAACAGGACTTCCCCCCCTCCACATATGCACTACCTATAGTTGACTGGAAAGGAGGGTTGGGAGAACATCTGGAAGCAGCAGAAGTGGGCATTGCTCCATCTTATAGGCAAGCCAAAATGTTGGCCCTGACAGAACCATCACCTTTGAGGAATATTGAGTCCCTCCCTGTGGGTTTTACTTATTATTTTGTCTTCTGGTTAAACACTGGTACCTCGGGTTAAGTACTTAATTCGTTCTGGAGGTCTGCTCTTAACCTGAAACTGTTCTTAACCTCAAGCACCACTTTAGCTAATGGGGCCTCCTGCTGCCGCTGCACAATTTCTGTTCTCATCCTGAAGCAAAGTTCTTAACCCGAGGTACTATTTCTGGGTTAGCGGAGTCTGTAACCTGAAGCATCTGTAACCTGAAGCGCCTGTAACCTGAGGTACCACTGTATTACTGAAATTACAGTCAAACCTCGGCTGTCGAACGTAATCTGCTCCAGAAGCCCGTTCGGCTTCCAAAATGTTCAACAACCGAGACACAGCTTCTGATTGGTTGCTGGAGGTTCCTGCACTCATGCAGAAGCGATGTTGGATGTCCAGCTTCTGAAAAACGGAGCATGTACTTCCGGGTTTTTGCCGTTCGGGAGCCAAAACGTTCCAAAACGGAGCCGTTCGAGAACCTAGCTTTGACTGTATTGTTTTAAACGAATTTTTGTACGTTAGCCCAAGATGAATATGTTATGGTGTGGGCTATACATATATATCTGTATCATAAATAAAACAAAAAACCACAAAATAAATAAATATTGGTGGCTTATTAATGTTGTTCAAGGTTTGTAGAAATTGTACTCTATGTAGATCATCTATCTATCATCTATCTATCTATCTATCTATCTATCTACCATCATCATCATCATCTATCTATCGATCTATCATTATCATCTATCTGTCTATCATCTATCTATTTATGTATCTATCTATCTATCTATCTATCTATCTAATCTATCTATCATCTATATCTCTATCATCTATCTATCTATCTATCTATCTATCTACCATCATCATCATCATCATCTATCTATCGATCTATCATTATCATCTATCTGTCTATCATCTATCTATCTATCTAATCTATCTATCTATCATCTATATCTCTATCATCTATCTATCTATCTATCTATCTATCTATCTATCATCTATCTATCAATCATCTATCTAATTATCGAACCTGTAGTTTTAGATTGTTATTATGCCAAGTGCCTTGGGAGAATTTTTACTAAGAAAGGTGGCCTATAAATATTTTAAAATAAGAAAAATAAAAATAAAAGAAAGGCAGCTTCCAGTTTTCACCACTGTGCCCTGAGGCTGTTTCACTGCAGTCTTGTAAAGAGAGATACTTGTGTGAGCTCTTTTTAAAAAAGAAAAAAGAAAGGTCATGCAGGTTTTCAGTACAGCTGAGCTTCAACATGGACAACCTTCTGCTACATTTATAGATTCTTTAAGAATTTAAAGTTACCACATGAAGCCATATCCATCTATCACCTTCTATCATCTATCCTCTATCATTTATCTATCACCTATCTACGTAGCTAATCTACTCCCATGTTTTTATCCTGCCCTTATTCCCAGGGGCGCTGGAAAACATACATCGTTCTCTCTCCTCCTCACAACAACCCGGTGAAGTAGGTTAGTCTGAAAGGATTTGGACCCAGCATTTTCCGGATCTAATCTAACCACTTGGACCACAATGCACCACAACACTATTTAATTAAAAGGTAAAGGTAAAGGTACCCCTGCCCGTACGGGCCAGTCTTGACAGACTCTAGAGTTGTGCGCCCATCTCACTCAAGAGGCCGGGGGCCAGCGCTGTCCGCAGACACTTCCGGGTCACGTGGCCAGCGTGACATCGCTGCTCTGGCGAGCCAGAGCCGCACACGGAAACGCCGTTTACCTTCCCGCTAGTAAGCGGTCCCTATTTATCTACTTGCACCCAGGAGTGCTTTCGAACTGCTAGGTTGGCAGGCGCTGGGACCGAACAACGGGAGCGCACCCCGCCGCAGGGATTCGAACCGCCGACCTTTCGATCGGCAAGCCCTAGGCGCTGAGGCTTTTACCCACAGCGCCACCCGCGTCCCTTTCACTATTTCATTAGTTTTGGTTTATTTATTTATTTATTTTTACAGAAAATGCTGGAACAAATGAATTCAATACGCAGCAATGACTTTACAGTGGTACCTTGGGTTAAGAACTTAATTCGTTCTGGAGGTCCATTCTTAACCTGAAACTGTTCTGAACATGAGTTACCACGTTAGCTAATGGGGCCTCCCGCTGCCGCTGCGCCACCACCGTACAATTTCTGTTCCCATCCTGAAGCAGAGTTCTTAACCCGAGGTACTATTTCTGGGTTAGCGGAGTCTGTAACCTGAAGCGTCTGTAACCTGAAGCATCTGTAACCCGAGGTACCACTGTATTTTAGAGCAGTCATTGTAGTAAGACACGGTGTGAAACATCAGTTGGTTTGCAAGTTAATTATTTGATGTCAAAGTTCAGTCAAAGGACTGGAAGAAGAGGAAGAGGAAGAGGAAGAGGAAGAGGAAGAGGAAGAGGAAGAAGAAGAAGAAGAAGAAGAAGAAGAAGAAGAAGAAGAAGCTTTAGATATAGACCAGATATAGTTCTGGCCTCTGGGTTTACAGTGGCCTTGAAGTTACAGAAATTAGCCACCCTTAAGGTAAAGGGTGGGGTCGCGGGTGGCGCTGTGGGTAAAAGCCTCAGTGCCTAGGGCTTGCCGATCGAAAGGTCGGCGGTTCGAATCCCCGTGGCGGGGTGCACTCCCGTCTTTCGGTCCCAGCGCCTGCCAACCTAGCAGTTCGAAAGCACCCTCGGGTGCAAGTAGATAAATAGGGACCGCTTACTAGCGGGAAGGTAAATGGCATTCCATGTGCTGCGCTGGCTCGCCAGATGCAGCTTTGTCACGCTGGCCACGTGACCCGGAAGTGTCTCCGGACAGCGCTGGCCCCCGGCCTCTAGAGTGAGATGGGCGCACAACCCTAGAGTCTGTCAAGACTGGCCCGTACGGGCAGGGGTACCTTTACCTTTACCTTAAGGTAAAGGGCTGAATCTATAGTAGCTCCCATTTATGTCAATGGGATGTAAGTCAGGACTAACTTGTCCCATTGATTTCAATGAGAAGTGCATTCAGGGGAGACGCCCATTTTCAAACACACAGTTGTGAGTCCCCTTTGCTTGACCGCTCCATGCCCTTAATCCTTTGGGAACATGCGTCTCTCATTCAGTCGTGATGCAAGCCCAAGAGCCATGTGGGTTGCCTGACATGACTTTTGCCCTTGGGCCAGGTAATCGGTTAGGATCTGGAGTAGAAATACATACACATCATATATAATGAAAAGGGTTTGTTTTTAATGTGCGCCCCCCCAAAAAAAACCACAACACATCAGGGCATTGTCTACACAAATAATGGCTTATTTTAAGCCATTAAAGCAAAACAATATAAATCTCCAGGCAGGTGTCTCTTGTGGCGTGAGTCTTGAAAGTTGTAATGCAAACAAAATCTAATTTTAGCATCTCTGCCGAGCACGAAGTAAATTTACTGATCACTGATGCATTGAGCAAAGGGAGGCTACAATCAGCAGGAGCTTTCAGCGAGATTATCCTATTAAAGCAGGAAGGCTTCATGCGGCTGTTAAGGAAGTCATCGGAAACAGGTGATAGGAATGGGAGCTTGGATGGAGACAGTAGGCTGACTGTACACGCTAAGTTGTTGTTTTCTGCTCAACTAAGCAGCAGAGAATTGATATGTTCGCAATGAAGTGCAATGACAATTAAATTGTAACTGACCTACATGTTACCGTCATTACGCTTCCTCTTTTTTTTACGGCTTTCCCTCTTATTTAATCACACAGTATGGGGTTTTTATTAGGCTGGGATGTTAAAATCTTCATCCATTTCGCCATAAATGTTTGACTGGAGATCTATCAGACTTCTCCGGCACTATACAAACAAAACCATTTTGCTGAATCATTGTTGACTTGTTTGTGGCGCGCTTTAATGAGCGCAATAACTTACACAACTACCCGCTTAACATTTCGGCGCCCAGGAAGGGGATCTGCTAGCATGCAGCAAGCTACTGTATCCATTTCCTATTCACATCACTCCCCTTTGCAGTAAATTCCACACAATGATATGTCGTATGGACTGTTGTATTAGGCAGCCTCAACAAAATCTTCCATATTTAGCGTGCAAGGCTTAAGAAAATATTAAACATTTGCAACATAGTTTTCATGTTTCTAGACTTCACTAATCTATCTGAAGGGGAAATTGTGCTTACAGAAAATGATGCCTTGGGCAAAGGATGACTCTTGCTAGATTTTCGCCCATGTAGCTGTTTGTCCCATTATGTCTATGACTAGAAGGGATCCAATCCTTTTGAGAGTCAGGGTGGCTTAGAATATTGAACAGAGATGGGTAGTCCGTGGCCCTCCAGTCTGGCTGGAGATGTTGTTGGACCTCAGCTCCCATAATTCCTGGCCATTGGCCTTGTTGGCTGTGACTGACAGGAGCTGGAATCCAAGAAGTTGCAAGGGGCCACAGGTTCTCCATCCTTGGTACAGATTGTCGGACTGGAGCAGGATCAAATCTGCAATCAGCTAGGAAGGACATCGTCTGAAGTTGGGTCGGACACTATTTAACCTACTTTATCTTAAGCATAGTAATTTAATTCACTTAAATTGTGATTGCTTGTTTGCATTAAAGGCAAAGGTAAAGGAACCCCTGACCATTAGGTCCAGTCGCAGCTGACTCTGGGGTTGCGGTGCTCATCTCGCTTTATTGGCCAAGGGAGCCGGCGTACAGCTTCCGGGTCATGTGGCCAGCATGACTAAGCTGCTTCTGGCAAAACCAGAGCAGCACACGGAAACGCCGTTTACCTTCCCGCTGGAGTGGTACCTATTTATCTACTTGCACTTTGACGTGCTTTCGAACTGCTAGGTTTGCAGGAGCAGGGACTGAGCAACGGAAGTTCACCCCGTCACCGGGATTCAAATCCCCAACCTTCTGATCGGCAAGTCCTAGGCTCTGTGGTTTAATGAAGTTGGGTCAGACACTTTTTAACCTACCTTATCTTAAGCATAGTAATTTAATTCACTTAAATTGTAATTGCTTGTTTGCATTACTAGGTATTTTAATTTGATTGGTTGGTAACTGAATTCTAGAGAGTTCCCTAAAAGTTCTCATGTGATTGGCTGACAATGGTCACATGACTCCATTTTTATGTGAAGCAAGATGACTGTGGCTGGATCTACACTGACCTTTTAAACACTATTACAATGATATTAGCTATAAATGTTCTAAAACGTCACATACTACAGTATACCTGAAGGAGCGTCTCTATGGAGCCCAATGGCGTCCGGCACACTTCTCTGCGCGGCTTTGGTCTTCCCCCAGGGACCTTTGACTCAGCAGCAGGTAAACACAGCGGAACAGAAGCAGGAACGTCGTTCGTGTGAGGGCAATAATTCAGGCTGAAACGCAGCAGTCTCCTTATCTTTAAAGTCTTTATTCCTTAGCAAAACACAACAGCTATAAATCCTGGTGACAGTTCACTCATCGCTGCTCTCTCCACGGAGCAAAAACAAAAACACTCAGAACACAGGAAACCACTCCCCTCAGTGTTCTAAACCCCGCCTCAAAATGTGAGACGTCACTCAGAACTCTTAACCCTGTGAGTTCTGAGCCTCTCTCCACACCCCCTCTCGAATCATATTTTGAGAGGACTTCTGAGTGTTCAACACCTTTCCCATTGCCTTCCGCCCCTTCCTGGCATCGTTGTTAGGCACCTGTTGAACCTCACAAATCTCAGGTTCGCACTGTGCGAAACCAACCCACGCATTTGTGACCTGAAACCTCTCAGGTGGAATTCCCTTTGTAGCCCGCGATGACCGCCTGGGCACAAACTGGGGTGCTCCTTCCGACCCACTGGGGCCAGCATGTGCGTCTTCCTCATCAGAAGACTCCCCCTCTGACTTGACACGTCTGTGAGCTTTCTCCATTATGCGCACAGGAGATGAGGGCTCACTTTTGGACACTCCTTTAACAACCTGTGGAGACGCCCTACTCTGTTCAGGGACCTGGTCTCCACCAGCAGGTTCAGGCTCTGGCTCTCCTTCCTCCTCAGAGTCAGATAGACAATCTGAGTGAACGTCAGAGCGCGCTTTGCGCCTTGTCCAACCATCCTGCTCAAAGAACTCAGCCTGTTTACTGACCAGAAGCTTGGTCTGATCACCTTCTGGGTATGCGAATCTCCACCCTTTTGTCGCAGGCTCATATCCACAGAAGATCATTTCCTGGTACCTTGGGCCACCCTCCTGCTGCAGAAACTTTGGTACAGGCACCATGGCTCTGCTACCAAAGGTGCGAAAGAAATGCACAAGCGGCTTCTGCCGATGAAGCAGGAAATACGGGGTGTCACCTACCACTGCATTGTAGCACCTGTTCATCGTGAAATTGGCTGCTTTTACCGCCTCCCCCAAAAAACTTTGAGGCAAACCAGAGTCATCCAGTAGAATCTCGGATGCTCGAACCAGAGCTTTACTCCTAAGCTCTGCCACGCCATTGTCCTGAGGAGAAGTCACCTTGTGACGTATCCCCCTCTGGCGAAAGAAACCCTTTAGAGCAGACCCAGTGACCTCTGAACCTCGGTCACACTTGAACCCCTGCACCTTGGTGGAGAACCTTAGTTCCACCTCTGCAACCCAATCTTTGATAAGTTGTGTTGCCTCCTCCTTAGTTTTCAGCGTGAATGCCCATGCGTTCCGCGTATAATCATCTGTCAGCACCACCAGCCACTTGGCCTTGCCCAGACTTGGCTGTGGCATATCAAAAAGGTCTGCATGCACAAGCTCAAAAGGCTTTGTGGTTACTCTCTCCACCCTGGGATGATTAAATCCCTTGTTCCTTGCTTTTCTGCAAGCTCTGCAATTCAAAGGTTGACCACATTCTTTTACCCGGCACCCTTTGGTGCACTCTGATAACATCTGAATGTCCTCACAGGACCCATGTGACATTCTCTTGTGCCACACGCAAGCACACGACACATGAGTGTGATCAGTGGCTTTCCCAATATTCCCCTCACCCTCCAGAGGTGTTTCCAGAACAAAGAGGTTGTTCTGATTTCTCTCAACACTTATTAGCTGTTTCCCCCCTCTGGAAATTGTACAAACATTTTTCTCAAAACTCACTGAATATCCCTCCTGTAAAAGGCAAGGTACAGATAACAGGCAATGTTTTATCTCAGGCATGAAATAGACCTTCAATTCAGCCTGCAAGAAAGAGACAAACAGGTTAGCAAAATGGGTCACATGTCCCTGTGAACCTGTAGCAAATTTAACTGTTTTCCCAGTTGAAACAGCCTTGCAGTTCCACATTTGTCCATCAGGTGGCGCTGTGACCAGATGGGCATTAGCAGCCGAGTCCACAATCCAACGTAGGACCCTCCCCCCTCCGGAGTTGTCCTTCTTTGTTGCCTTAGCAACCGACTTCCTGCTGCCCCCGACCTTGGGGCCTTCGCTGCAGGTGTTCTCCAAAACTGCCATTGACGCAGACAGCTGATAAGCGTTTCCTCCCTTCTCTGGAGCACGTACAATCTGCGGTTTCCCACGCCTGCCTGCGCTTCTGGTCTGGTTGCCATGGAAACCCGGCTGGTTCCCATGGGAAGCAACCTTGGACACATCCTGCCCTGTCTCCCTTGCTCTCTGTGGGCAGCTCCGACGCAGGTGTTCAGAAGAAGCACAAACAAAACATCGCCGAGTGGAAAACTATGCAAACTTGCCTTTGGTCTTCTCTGCCCCCCCAACCTTTCCAGCAGCACGCCCTGAAGCTTTTCTGCTGTTGGGGAAATGGCTTTTGGCTTCTGCTGTGGTTTCTCTGCAAACCCCCTCCAGCTCCTGCCAAACAGCCTGGGCACTCTCAAGACCCTTGGAATGGCTTGCACCCCCTTTCTCTGGTGCAACTCTCAGCTCTTCTCTAGCACGCAGCTCATGTGTTGGGGCATTCCGGCAGCCTCCCAACACAGTCCCAGCCCCCTCTGGGCTTCTTGGGCGTCCCTCAGCCCCTCTTGGGCTTGGTGCCTCCTTTGAGTAGCTCTCAGCCCCTCCTGGGCTTGGTGCTTCCTCAGAGCAATTCTCAGCCCCCTCTGGCCCGGCTCCCACTGCTTTCTTCAGTGCCTGCCGTCTCTCGACCCAGGGCTTGCTCCCGTCCACCTTATCAAAAGGGATTGACGATTTCTGGCTGTCTGCCATCTTCCCCCGGGGCCCGGCCTACTTACAGGTAGTGGTAGTGCCTCCCGGTCCGGCAGATCTCATCTCCTCCCAGCGAACTCCTGGCTGGCACCAGCTTCTCCTTAGCTGGCCTTTGGCTGCTCCTCAGCCGACTCTGACTGCAGTCTTCCTTCCCAGCGTCTCATCGGCTGGCCTTTGGCTGCAGTCTTCTCCTCAGCCGGCTTCCCCCACACGCACGAACGTTGCTTATCTTTATTGCTGATCACCCATAACCCATGGAGCCCAATGGTGTCCGGCCCACATCTCTGCGCGGCTTTGGTCTTCCCCCAGGGACCTTTGACTCAGCAGCAGGTAAACACAGCGGAACAGAAGCAGGAACGTCGTTCGTGTGAGGGCAATAATTCAGGCTGAAACGCAGCAGTCTCCTTATCTTTAAAGTCTTTATTCCTTAGCAAAACACAACAGCTATAAATCCTGGCGACAGTTCACTCATCGCTGCTCTCTCCACGGAGCAAACACACACACTCAGAACACAGGAAACCACTCCCCTCAGTGTTCTAAACCCCGCCTCAAAATGTGAGACGTCACTCAGAACTCTTAACCCTGTGAGTTCTGAGCCTCTCTCCACAGTCTCTACCCCCATCGTCCAGTCCAGACACTGAGGTCCAGCTCTGAGGGCCTTCTGGCGATTCCCTCACTGCAAGAAGTGAGGTTACAGGGAACCAGGCAGAGAGCCTTCTCAGTAGTGGCACCCACCCTGTGGAGTGCCTTTCCATCAGATGTCAAGGAAATAAACAACTATCTGGCTTTTAGAAGACATCTGAAGGCAGCCCTGTTTAGGGAAGTTTTTAATGCTTGATGTTTTATCATATTTTTAATGTTCTGTTGGGAGCCGCCCAGAGTGGCTGGGGAAACCCACCCCAGATGGGTGGGATATAAATATATTATTATATATTTATATATATCCCTTACCGCATGGTTCCTTGTTGCTCTGCAATGCCCTCTGGTGTCATATTTTAATAACACGTTATTAATGCTCTAGGCTAAAGGTAATGTAGCCCTTATGTTTTGAATTTTTTTCCTTAGTCCTTTCTTAACGTTATAAACCATGAGTGTAGATCCGCCCTGTGTTTCAGAATCCACTGTGAACACTGCTAAGTTGAATAGAGTGTTAGAGTGCTTCTTCTCCGCTTGAAAGAGAGCAAAACTGCAGGAGAAAGGGAAAGTGGAAATCCCCTTATAGGAGCTGCAAGGCATGGCCTGATTGAGCAAGTGCTGTGCTCTGGAAAGAGGGGAAATTACAGATGTTTGGAAGTTAGAAGAAGAGACTGTAAGCCCATGCTTGGAGAAGCATCTGACTGTAAAGATTATGTTTCAAATCGTCTATAAGTTTCTGCAAGGAGAGTTTTTGGATGTTAAAGGCTGGGCATTGGTTTAATTTCGAAAGAAGGATGTCAGTGATACATATGATTCGAGCTTCTTAGCTGTGGTTTTGCTACCCTTTCTTCAACAGTCTACTGGATTTTCGTGGGGATAACATGGGACAACTCCTGTATACTTCCCTAAGTCTTATTCTATGAACCGCCCTGAGAACCCCAGGTATGTTGTTGTTGTTGTTTAGTCGTTTAGTCGTGTCCAACTCTTCATGACCCCATGGACCAGAGCACGCCAGGCACTCTTGTCTTCCACTGCCTCCCGCAGTTTGGTCAAACTCATGCTTGTAGCTTCGAGAACACTGTCCATCCATCTCGTCCCCTTCTCCTTGTGCCCTCCATTTTTTTTCCAACATCAGGGTCTTTTCCAGGGAGTCTTCTCTTCTCAGGAGGTGGCCAAAGTATTGGAGCCTCAGCTTCACGATCTGTCCTTCCAGTGAGCACTCAGGGCTGATTTCCTTAAGAATGGATGCGTTTGATCTTCTTGCAGTCCATGGGACTGTCAAGAGTCTCCTCCAGCACCAGAATTCAAAAGCATCCATTCTTCGGCGATCAGCCTTCTTTATGGTCCAGCTCTCACTTCCATACATCACTACTGGGAAAATCATAGCTTTTACTATACGGACCTTTGTTGGCAAGGTGATGTCTCTGCTTTTTAAGATGCTGTCTAGGTTTGTCATATACCCCAGGTATAGGGTGACATAAAAATTCAATAATTAATAATTAATAATAATAATAATGTCCTCAGAAGGAAGGAAGGGATGCAAGAGGAATTAACACATAAGAATACCTTAGTTTTGCACCACCGTTGATTGTGAGTAAGAGCAAGTAGCTGGGTGCATCGGCACATGTACTGGTGGGTGGGAGTCAAAAGGCAGCCTTGAAAGCTTCACGATCTCTCCACCCACAGCTACAAACCAGCTGCCTTGGTAGCAGGAACAATTCATTGTGAGCCATCTGCTGCTTAGAACTGCCATAGGATTTCACTGCCACCTTGGTCTATCAAATGACTGATGCAAGAAAAGAAAGAAAATACCAGAAGGTCTCAGGTAGGGCTGGGGTGGGACGTGGGACACAGATCCATAGCTCCATGACAGCACCTCCTTTGTGTGCAGAAGGTTCTAGGCTCAATCCCTGACATTTCCTGTTAGAAGGAGAGCGTAGTTGGCAACAGGAAAGCAATTCTGCCTAAACCCCAAACAGCCACTGACAGTCAGTATGGACAAGAGTCTGACCTGACATACATCTCTGACAGCTTCCTCTGCTCCTCACCACTAGGGATGGGAGGAAAATTCAGTTCACTTCACATTTAAAAGGGAACCAACCTAACCCACACTTTCTGAGACAATAAGCAAACGGAAACAGTCACCTCTTGAAATTTGCGTTTTTGGAAATTTTGTATGTAAGAAATTTAACAAGGCTGTTCTTCAGCCGCATAACATGCCCTAAATACAGTGGTACCCCGGGTTAAGTACTTAATTCGTTCCGGAGGTCCGTACTTAACCTGAAACTGTTCTTAACCTGAAGCACCACTTTAGCTAATGGAGCCTCCTGCTGCTGCCGCACGATTTCTGTTCTCATCCTGAAGCAAAGTTCTTAACCTGAAGCACTATTTCTGGGTTAGTGGAGTCTGTAACCTGAAGTGTATGTAACCTGAAGCGTATGTAACCCGAGGTACCGCTGTATAGCTATTTGGGGTGGTGTGCATAAAAACTCAGTTTTTTCTAGTGAAAATGACATCAAAATGCATTATATTGGGGAAACTTGCTTTGCAAAATCGTGTGCGTTAGGCAAAGTTGCATACAACAATGTAGACCTTTGGATAAATTTGCCTTAAAATGCTGGTGATGTTTCTTGAGGGTTTTTTTTTTTAAGATCACAAACTAAGGAGAAACTGAGAGAAATGGAAAATGACAGATTTTCCCATCCCTGCCCACTTCTGACCCTTGAATGCACCTCAGGCTGAAGTAGATACTTGGAAGGGCTGTATGTGTTGCAATAGAACAAGGGAATTGAACCTGTGCCCTTTGGATGATGTTGGACTCAAGTTCCCATCAGCCCCAGCCAGCATATCCAGTGGTCATGGATGGTGGGAAATGTAGTTCAGCAACACCTAGAAGCCCACGGTGTTTGGCTAGAATGTGCAGCTCTGCTCCCTGTGATTATGTTGATCTGAATATGTGAAGTGGGCTCAAAAAGCACCATGTGTGCTAGAAGTCTATGGGCACAGGATACGGGTGGCACTGTGGTCTAAGGCACTGAGCCTCTTGGGCTTGCCAATCAGAACGTCGGCGGTTCCCATTGCTCTGTCCCAGCTCCTGCCAACCTAGCAGTTTGAAAGCACATCAGTGCAAGTAGATAAATAGGTACCACTGTGGTAGGAAGGTAAATGGCGTTTTCATGCGCTCTGGCACTCGTCAAGGTGTCCTGCTGCACCAGAAGCGGTTTAGTCTTGCTGGCCACATGACCAGGAAAGCTGTCTATGAACAAACACCTGCTCCCTCCGCCTGAAAGCGAAATGAGCTCCGCAACCCCATAGTTGCCTTTGACTGGACTTAACCATCCAGGGGTCCTTTAAAGGTAAAGGTAAAGGGACCCCTGACCATTAGGTCCAGTCGTGGCCGACTCTGGGGTTGGTGGCGCTCTTCTTGCTTTATTGGCCGAGGGAGCCAGCGTACAGCTTCCGGGTCATGTGGCCAGCATAACTAAGCCGCTTCTGACGAACCAGAGCAGCACACGGAAATGCCGTTTACCTTCCCACTGGAACGGTACCTATTTATTTACTGGCACTTTGACGGGCTTTTGAACTGCTAGATTGGCAGGAGCAGGGACCCCATCGCAGGGATTTGAACCGCGACCTTCTGATCGGCAAGTCCTAGGCTCTGTAGTTTAACCCACAGCGCCACCCGCGTACCCAGGGGTCCTTTACCTTTCACCTTACTTATGGGCACCGGATTATAGCCCTCTTACCACACCCTCTTCACAGTTACAAAGATCTCCCAAAGTTGCAAACTTAATCTTTTCCCCCCTAATGAAATTGGAGCCGATTCTTTCCATTCCTGACATCCCGCAACCTCTGAGATGACAACCTTTCCCATGTCACTCCCAAACAGCAATTTATTTATATAGCTTTGCTTCATTAAAATGCAAACATCTGCTCCCGGAATAAAAGAGTACACAGATTTCAATAGCTCAGAAATCTTTAGATCTGCAGGTGAAAAGACAAAGGGAGAGCCCTGGCATAAGAGTCGGCACAGAACAACCAGAATGGTGCAAGGAATTGGAATAATCAAGCTTTTAATTCCTGACTTCTGCGTACACTTGCTGGCTGCCCTTGAACACAGGTGACTTTTCCGTTTGATACGCTGGAAGGTGAAGATGATAATGCCTTTTTATTCCAAGGAGAAATTAATTCGTGATCATCAGTCATTCAGATGCCATGGCAATAGGCAACTGGAAAAAGAATAAGTGAACTAGAAACAAAAGCACGTGGCTAAGGCCACAACAAGATGGTAGGGTGCATGTGGGAAAAGAATGAATTGTTTTATTGACAGAGGGGCCAGCACATAAGCTGTAGACATAAATCTGAAGATCCATTAAGGGTACTCAATCAGAAAAGGCCAGCTGGAAGGACGAAGGCTCTTTATAAAAACAATATGCACGGTCCAAATTTCTCAGCATTCAGCATAGCCACGCAAATGCACCTTACATTGCTAAACGGAGGCATTCATTGTTTACAGAAAGAATGGAAGAAAACTCTCTGGATTTGAGATACAGAGTGTACTGATGTTTTCAAGCTGGTGGAATGAGGAAAGAACAAGCTTTTTATGGTCCAAGTCAAAATCCATTTGAATGCTGGCTCGCCCACTAAGTTTCACCCGTTCTCAACTGTCTGCCCTTTTGCTTTTCTAGGAAAATTGCATTCAAGCAAGTGTAAGAGAGTAAGGATGGGCTGGTCCTTGTGTCTTCAGGTGGCCTCCAAGCCTGACTAGCAAGAGGTTTCCATCATTAGAATCATAGAATCATAGAGTTGGAAGAGACCACAAGGGCCATCGAGTCCAACCCCCTGCCAAGCAGGAAACACCATCAGAGCACTCCTGACATATGGTTGTCAAGCCTCTGCTTAAAGACCTCCAAAGAAGGAGACTCCACCACACTCCTTGGCAGCAAATTCCACTGTCGAACAGCTCTTACTGTCAGGAAGTTCTTCCTAATGTTTAGGTGGAATCTTCTTTCTTGTGGTTTGGATCCATTGCTCCGTGTCCGCTTCTCTGGAGCAGCAGAAAACAACCTTTCTCCCTCCTCTATGTGACATCCTTTTATATATTTGAAAGTCATTGAAAATGGTAGTTTACGCCGCATACAGCATACTATTAGAATGGGAGACGAAAGATGAAGAGGTAAAATCAGTTATGATTAAATGGGCACAAGATGTAGGTCACAACATTATGATGGAAGATTGGGGGAAATTATGGAAAACTGACTTAAAATTTACAGATTGTTCCCTATTGAAGGAGAATTACATGAAGATGATGTACAGATGGTACACAACACCAGTGCAGTTAGGGAAAATGTACAAAACTAGTTCAAATATATGCTGGAAGTGTAAGGAAAAGGAGGGGACATTTTATCATATGTGGTGGGATTGTAAGGTAATTTTAAAAAATTGGGAAATGACATGCAACGAATTGAAGAAAATGTTCCATTTAACATTTGTTAAAAAACCTGAAGCATTTTTATTAGGGATTGTAGGGAAAGATCTGCCAAAAAAGCTGAAAAATATCTTCATGTATGCGACAACGGCCCCGAGAGTTTTAATAGCACAAGGATGGGAGACTGAAGAAACCCCAACTAAAGAATCATGGCAAGAAAAATTGACGGACTATACAGAACTGGCAAAACTGACATACAAACTACGGGACAAGGATAACTGTGACTTTAAAGATGAATGGGAACCCTTTACAAAGCATTTGAAGACACAACAAAGTGAAGCGAACTGGACTCCTTGGCTGGTTTTGAATAAACATTCACAAACTTTTTGTAGATAACAATCAGCTAAATAGTTTGAGGATTTAGACAACTGTGTAACATGCAGAAAACAGCATTTTTAGAGAAACCAAAGACTGGAACTGAGTGAAGTCATGGGGTGGGCGTGGGGGTGGATGGGTTCTGTGGGGGGAGGGAGGGGGGGAGGAAAAATGGGAGGGAAATAAGCATGATATGTTTCTGGATAATATGTTTTCTTTTAATTTTGAATAAAAGTTATTTTAAAAAGAAAGAAAGAAAGAAAGAAAGAAAGAAAGAAAGAAAGAAAGAAGAACTTCCTGACAGTAAGAGCTGTTTGACAGTGGAATTTGCTGCCAAGGAGTGTGGTGGAGTCTCCTTCTTTGGAGGTCTTTAAGCAGAGGCTTGACAACCATATGTCAGGAGTGCTCTGATGGTGTTTCCTGCTTGGCAGGGGGTTGGACTCGATGGCCCTTGTGGTCTCTTCCAACTCTATGATTCTATGAAAGAAAGAAAGAAAGAAAGAAAGAAAGAAAGAAAGAAAGAAAGAAAGAAAGAAAATGGTAGTTTACCGGGGATTTGGGGTCCTCAGTAAAAACCCAGAAGTTCAAGCACACACCTTTCTTTGCAGCCTCATCACAAGCCCTCTGCTTGAAGTTGACCTCTTGGTGCTCTTTGAACCACTGTCCAGTTCAAAGAGAAAGAACTCTAACAAGGGACAGGAGGAATCCATCTTCTGATGGGCATCTGACTGAGCAGGAAAAAGGGGGGATGTCATCATAGTCTTCCTCACTATGGCAAAATGTGCATTTCTCTTTACACCACAGTCACTTTTTCCAAATGTGCATCCATGAAGATGATGGACTATATGGAACTTGCCGAACTGACCGGGAGACTCTGAGACCAGAGAGAAGAGACTGGAAGAAGTTAAAGGAATATTTGAAAAAAAAAAATGTTAATATTTAAACCTCAGAATAGCTTTGGAAGTGGATATAGGTTGTGGGGTTGGAAGTAGAAGATATTTTAAAATAGTATTATTTGTAAGTGATAAAATGTGAAGTTATTTTAAGTATGATTAAAAAAAATATGGTTAGAAATTATGATATATGTAAACTGCTAAAGATGAAGGAAAATGAAAATCAGATAGGTGGGACTTGGGGAAGCCAACTTAACAATGTTTAGAAAAAAAAGGCTATGACAAGAATTTGTTCGCATTGTTTGTCTTTTCTGTCTGTGTTTTTTATTTGTGTTATAAAATGAATAAATTTTTTTGAAAAAATAAAAAATAAAATAAGGGGGGGGGACATTGAGGGAGAAACACAGTCGCTCCCCCACTCTACCCCTGATGCAGGGTGAGGCACAGAACTTGTTCTTTGACTCTCGGGCAGTGATATGATTTTTTATTTTTTGGGTATCATCCTTGGTGGTTGCTAACCAGGAGCCTGAAAGCTACAGGCAAGGCCTTTGGAGCTCAGAATAACTAAGTGATTGTAAAGTCAGATCAATGAATCATCCAACTTTCGTGTGCAAGTAGAAGTCTCTTAAAATACATATATATTTCCTTAAAGATATTCAGTGTGTTGCTTGGAAGAGTAATAAGCCAGCAGGGTCATATACATGAAAGTGACATTTATAGACCTCTTCCAAACATCTTAAGTACTTCACAAACTCAGCTCACTAGAATAAAAATCAGCCTCTTCGTGTGTTACTCAGTAGTTAAGATGAGTGACTGTGCTGGTGGATTCTTTTTTAAAAAATAATAATGCTTGCCAAAAAAAAGAATCTTTTTTTTTTTTTGCAAAATTTTAACAGGCTGGCATGAGCGTCGATGGGATTATTAACAAATAAAAAACACGAGCATTTAAATAATATGCCTTGTTATTTAGTTTCCCTTAAGTATTTGGTACTGCCTTGCTTGATTTCTCACCAATTGATTATTCAGCAATTGATATATTGCATGTGAGGGGATGCGGGTGGCGCTGTGGTCTAAACTACTGAGCCTCTTGGGCTTGCTGATTGGAAGGTTGGTAGTTCAAATTCATGTGACGGGGTGAGCTCCCATTGCTCTGGCAACCTATCAGTTTGAAAGCACGCCAGTGCAAGTAGATAAATAGGTACCACTCCGGCGGGAAGGTAAACGGTGTTTCCATGCACTCTGGTTTCCATCATGGTGTTCCGTTGCACCAGAAGTGGTTTAGTCATGCTGACCACATGACCCAGAAAGCTGTTTGTGGACAAATGCCAGCAAGATGAGCGCCGCAACCCCATAGTCACCTTTGACAGGACTTAACTGTCCAAGGGTCCTTTATCTTTAACTTTACCTATATTGCATGCAAAACTTGTAGAGTCTGCTGTATATAATAAACACCTCTAAGTAACCAAGTTACTAGTAGCAGCGTTTTGTTCCTGCTTCATCCATCCTGCCTGCAACTGATTGCTTTCTGGAACTCTGCGTATGCTCTGCTAAGGTCTGGCTAAGGTCCTGCAACAGGTCAAAGTTGCGAAACACCAATAGAAGTCCCGTTGCAGTAGTGAATGTCTGCGCTTGTGCAAAGAGCTACTTAGCACTAAGATGAATACAACCCCATGTACTTAGTACATCCATGCTCAATTCTTCCACAGAAGGCAGAGGGCCTTCTTGGCAGGGGCACCCACCCTGTGGAATGCCCTCCCACCAGATGTCAAGGAAATAAACAACTATCGGACTTTTAGAAGACATCTGAAGGCAGCCCTGTTTAGGGAAGTTTTTAATGTGTGACGTTTTAATGTATTTTAATTTTTGTTGGAAACTGCCCAGAGTGGCTTGGGAGACCCAGCCAGATGGGTGGGGTACAAATAAATTATTATTATTATTATTATTATTATTATTATTATTATTATTATTACTAGAAAGAGAGCTCCAAATGAACCCCGCTGATTGTGCTCATGGCTGACCACTCTTACTGGAGATCCAAGACAAATCATGAATTCCTTTTAGAATTGTCCTGACCTTCACCTCTCACAGTAATGTATCCAAATGTTGTGGCACAGTTCTCAGCAGTTTAAACATATCAAAACTGAGGTTAGATTAATCAATCTATTTTTAGTCCACGTCATTTTTGCATATGTTCATTGTGATGTCAATCCCAGCCTTCATTTGTGCATTAATCTGCATTTTTTAAAAAAATAATTATAATGAAAATTTGCATTCTGTCTTTAAATATGTATTTAAATACAGTGGTTCCTTGGGTTACATACACTTCAGATTACATACGTTTCAGGTTACAGACTCCGCTAACCCAGAAATAGTACCTCGATTTAAGAACTTTGCTTCAGGATGAGAACAGAAATTGTGCGCAGGCGGCGTGGCGGCAGTGGGAGGTCCCGTTAGCCAAAGTGGTGCTTCAGGTTAAGAACGGTTTCAGGTTAAGAACGGACCTCCAGAACGAATTAAGTTCTTAACCCGAGGAACCACTGTATGTGTTTTTTGAATATATCACCTCTCAAAATACACATTTCTAAATCTATTTTAGCTCAAAAGATGAATTTCAAAGCCCGCTTTGACATCTATTTATCTATTTTTAGCTGAGAGCTGCATTGCAACACTGAGAAGAGTGTGTCAACTTTTGGAGGCCTACGTTCTGAGCCACACTTTTCTTTCTGGGAGATCCAGATCAGGTCCATTCTTATCAGGACTTGTACGGAAAGATCAAATTCCTCAAGCATCCCTAACTAAAACATGGGTTTAAGAACAAGAGATTTATTTTGAGACACAATTCGTATTTAGATACCATTTTTCATCTCCCTCTCTCTCTCTCTCTCTCTCTCTCTCTCTCTCTCTCTCTCTCTTATAAGGAAATCTAATGGAATGATTGGAGAGGAAACTGTTGAAACTGACAAGGATTGGAAATATACCCGAATCCTAAATTGATTCTTTACTCTTGTCTTCTGAATTCAATTTTAGAAGCCTGCGTCCCACAACGGCCAAATACTGGTGAGCATCAGATTAGGTCTAAAAAATTTATCACGTAGTTGATGGAGCTATAGGTCTTCAGTTCTGACACTGACGCTGCATAGCTACTGTTATGGTACAATAACTGCCCAATAATGTGGTATACTAAGGTGGTATACTAAGGTTGTAGATGCATTTTTAAATCCTCTTCCCCCCCACCCCCTTGTTGGGTTTTAAACGGTATTATTTTAACAAGGTTTGGGGTAATAATCACGCTTATTGTCTAATCAAATGCCAACAATTCCCCGACTATTGTTCTATTTTAATGGTAAAGCTTTCCCTCTAACCCTTAGAAATCTCCTTTAATTATTTAATCAGTTTGGCTGGAACTCACAAAGCATTAAATTGTTAGTTGCTACTTAACATTCCTTATAAATTGCATTTATTAATTTCTGGGAAAAAGGACTTGCCCATTGCTACAGTAATTTAAATTAGTACCACATGGTTACAGACTGGCACTGAATTATGATTAAGTCGGTAGGGGTAAATTCCATCCTTTGAAGATCTTTAAGTGATATGGCAGGGAGGGGGTTTCCAAAGTTCTGTCCAAGAAGTTACCATTTATCAGAAATGTAATGATCCCCAGATAGAATGTTTCGTTTTAAGCATTACCTAATATTGCCCATCAAAAGCCATTTTAAGCTTACTGCTCACTCTAGACATACTCAAGTTTGCTGACCAGTCAAATAAATGCCCCGCTGACACTTAATAAGTTTCCAATTTAGGCTTCCCTCCTCCTTTCATACTTTTTAAATGGATTTATCCATTGTTTTGGAGTTCTATCCACAAAGAGGAATTACGGGGAAGGGCTTGCCTGTAGCCATTGAGGACTGCCACCTTCTATGAGTTTAATGTGTAGATTAATCAACTCAAATGGTTTCGTGGGTTGATTAATCAACTCAAATTTTCAGTTGCTCCATAGGGTTCAATTTTAATTGGTGGAGAAGAGGTATAAGAAGCCAATGGGAATAATAACTGAAGACACTGTGATTTTAGAGACAACAAGAGGGAATCAGTGCTGTTGACTGGATTTACAAACTCTAGAAGATACATGGCTGAGAGAGGTAGGTGTCTACTTAATAATAATAATAATAATAATAATAATAATAATAATAATAATAATTTATTTATACCCCGCCCATCTGGCTGGGTTTCCTCAGCCACTCTGGGAGGCTTCCAATAAAATATTAAAATACAATAGTCCATCAAACATTAAAAGCTTTCCTAAACAGGGCTGCCTTCAGATGTCTTCTAAAAGTCCGGTAGTTGTTCTTCTCTTTGACATCTGATGGGAGGGTATTCCACAGGGTGGGTGCCACTACTGAGAAGGCCCTCTGCCTGGTTCCCTGTAACTTGGCTTCTCGCAGCAAGAGCCCTTAGTGCAGGACCTCAGTATCTGGGCAGTACAAGGCAAAATATACCAAAAAAATTCAGTTTGTCCCCATTTCTCGTCCCCCCCCCCAACTTAAATCCGGTTCTCCACATTTCCTCCTTCGCTTGTGATTTGTGGGAGGGAGGTCCTCGTGAAAACCCACCAGCATTTTAGCATGGTTTTCTCCTAAAGCACACATTTTTGTGTGCAATTTTGTCTAAGACAAGGGTTCTCAAATGAGTGCATTTTCAAGGGTAAAAATAATATTATTTAATACACAGGTATCTGCGAAGAACAGAAGCAGTGGCAGCTCAAGACAGACCAAAAGTGGTAGGCAGGAGGGGTTGAGGGAGAATTCGGAAGCTGAAGGACAACAAGAGGAAGAAAGAGAAAACAGCGAGGAAGAGAGATGAAAGGGTTGCTGCTGATTAATTGTTTAACAAGTAAAACAAATGAGGTATGTTTATTTTGTGAATTGGTTTGCTAGAATTAGGGGAACTAGCAGGAAGTGGTATTTATTTATTATAGAGGGAGATTGGCTTAGCCCTGCTGAAAAAGTTTGGCTACAAAAATGCTCAGAGGAGGTGTATGTGATGAGATGGAGTCATGGACCTGTTCAGCGATTCACGAAAGACACTCTGCACATGCTCAGATATGCATTTCATTGTATTTTATTGCATGGCAATTTGAACTTTTGGAATGCAAATAATCACACACACACAAATACAGGATCCAGCACAGCACATTATGGAAAAATAATTAAGTTGTCCTGTCAGACCACCAGCAATTTCCAAGAGGTTTGAGGAGCGGGGGGGGGGGAGTTTGGCTTAACATAATGCATTTCTGCAAAGCAATGTCCCCAAATATAACAGATATTTGTATGGTATCTTCATTAATATATGTAATTTTATACTTACTTTACATCAGCATCTGCAACTTTACACACAATCCTTAGCTGTAGAAGTGCATTGCAAAATTCAGAGAAGTGTGGCATTGGAAAAATGGCTATGATTCAGTTCATGTATCCTTTCAGAAAGTGTGAATTAGGCTGGTTTGCCTTTGATTGTGAAATGAATCAAATTTCCCCTGCATCCACAATTGACTTGAGGTTCCAGAAACGGGGAAGAATTCTTGAAGGGCTTTTCATCAGTTATTTATCATTTATTATTTACCGGGCCACAGGGAGGTTAGGCTGGCCTCAACCAGAGCCAGGGCTTTTTCGGCTGTGGCTCCGATCTGGTGGAATGTCCTACCACAAGAGACTAGGGCCCTGCGGGACTTGATATCTTTCTGCAGGGCCTGCAAGACAGAGCTGTTCCACCAGGCCTTTGGCTATGGCACAGCCTTTGGTAATCCTCACAGAACTCTAGCCCAATGGTTGCCATTAATTTGATCTGAACTGATTTTATAACGAATTGATTTTAGAATGCTGTATTATTTTACTGTTGTTAGCCACTCTGAGCCCAGCTTCAGCTGGGGAGGGCGGGATATAAATAAAATGTTATTATTAATATTATTATTAGTAGTACAGTGGTACCAAGGGTTACAGACACTTCAGGTTACAGACGCTTCAGGATACAGACTCCGCTAACCCAGAAATAATACCTCAGGTTAAGAACTTTGCTTCAGGATGAGAACAGAAATCTTGCTCTGGCGGTGCGGCGGCAGCGGGAGGCCCCTTAGCTAAAGTGGTACCTCAGGTTAAGAACAGTTTCAGGTTAAGAACGGACCTCTGGAACGAATTAAGTTCTTAACCCGAGGTACCACTGTATACAGAATGCTTTCACTATAAATACAAACCAGATATACGGAGGACCTAAATCTAAAGGATTCTGATCCTCTTTTTTCACCCAAAGTAGATGAGGATTTTTCCCCCCTAAAACAGAAGGGATTGGAGTGGGAGAGTTGCCTTTTCTTTTTACAAGTTTGTAACAGGTCAAGACACTGGGGCCAAATAAAGATGTCAAATCCTCGGCAACTATCTGAATATCTTGAAGATGGTCCAGACCAACTTTTTTCAGAGGGAGCACATCTGTTTATGCTCTTATGAATCACATTCCTTTTTCACAATTCCATCGTGGCCAAATACATATCAAATACATAAGAAAACAGGCTTCAGCATTCAACTGATTAATCAGTTTGACATCTGGGAACCGTAACACAAGGTTGTGTAGCTCCATGCCTTTCTTCCTCGCCCGCCCCACAACTGCATCGGTTGTCACATGGAAAATGGACCAAGCTTGTTTTTGCCAGCTCTTGTAGGACCCTGGCGGAGACATATGCCCGACTGGCATGTTCTCCCCCTCCTGGTCAATCGTTCGGGAGCTTCAAAAGCTTTTTTTTAAATGTATGACATATTAGTGTATTTTTGGTCTTGGTGGAATCCGCCCAGAGTGGCTGGGCGGGGTACAAATAATAAATTATTATTATTATTATTATTATTATTATTATTATTATTATTATTATTATTTTCAGCCTGAACATCACAGCGACCGATGCCAACAGACACCGGCACACTTAGGGATCCACAGAGTCTTTGCAACTTGCGTGACAGACCTCAGCAACTCAGCATTTTGGCTACTCTACTTTATTTACATATAAACACACACGGAGCGCTGCAACATGGCTCCCTCTCTCTCTAGCATCAGACAGCAAAGAGGAAAAAAAAGGACAATAGTCCCACTTCATGGAACACAGTAACACAACCTTCCTGTCTCCATCACTTCCCACTCTGTGGAGTCAAAACATACAGCTTCATGTGAAAGACAACAATCCTATGACTGCAATCATGGAGCAGGAATTCTAACAGTTTTCCGCTGTTCCAGAGGGTAGGACCCAAGTCTATGGATTCAAATGACAAGAAGGGAGATTCTGACTAAACAGCAGGAAGAACTTTCTGATGGTAAGAGCTGTTCCACAGAGGAATGGACTACCTCAGAAGGTGATGGACTCGCCTTCATTGCAGGTTTTTAAATAGAGGATGACCATCTGTTAGGATTCTCCTGGGTTTTTGTACTTTTGCAGACTTCGGTGTTCTCCAGAAGCCTGTTGATATTTGTGTGTGTGTGTGTGGATGCTGCTGTTTTGACTGTATAAAGGTGGATGTTGGAGATCTACACATTACTTGGGAAGACAGGCGTATTACTGCCAGCATACTGGAAGAAGCAAAGATCACCAGTTTTGTTTTTGTTTTTATGGAAGCCGCCCAGAGTGGCTGGGGAGGCCCAGCCAGATGGGCGGGGTATAAATAATAAATTATTATTATTATTATTATTATTATTATTATATTATTGAAGCGATGGTTCTTCAATGTCAACTTCGTTGGACTGGTCATGTTGTGCAGAAGCCTGATTATCGTCTTCCAAAGCAACTACTCTATTCCAAACGTGAAAATGGAAAGCATAATGCCGGTGGTCAACAAAAGAGGTTTAAAGACTCTCTCAAGGCAAATCTAAACATAATGTAGTATAAACCGACAACTGGGAAACACTGGCCTGTGAGCCAATTGGAGAACAGCCTTTACCAAAGGTGTCATGGGCTTTGAAGACGCTCAAACTCAGGACGAAAAGGGGGAAATGTGCTAAGAGGAAGGCATGCTTGCCAAACCCTCACCATGATCTACTCCCATCGGGAAACCAATGTCCCCACTGTGGAAGGACGTGTGGATCCAGAATTGGCCTCCACAGTCACTTACAGACTCACTGTTAAGACCATGTTTATGGAAGACAATCTTACTAGGCTACGAGGGATCGCCAAAGAATAATACTAAGAAGGACCTTGGAGAATATAGGCAGCATCATACTAACTTGTTTCTGCAGCACAGCAATGTACACTTCTCTCCTTCCATCCATGCACCCAATAAGAGATTGGATGAGACCACAGGACAAATGTGGGGAGAGGAGGGAAGAAGGAGGAAGTTCCATTGCACAAGCGGAAATCCTTGCATTGACAAAAAACCAACACATTAGCTGGATACGGCTCTAAGTGTTTACTATTACTATTACTACATATTACATGATGTCCTCCAGATACTGTGGAACTCCCATAATTTCTGACCATCAGTCATGCTAATGGGGGCAACTTTTGAAGGGCATGATGCTCGCTATCCCTAGTTTAAAGGAATAATTGTCCATAAATGATGCTCAGATTAATTAGGCAGCAGAGTTTAATTTTAAAAAATACATGCTCTTGCCTCAGAAATCCCCCCTTTCATATTTACACAAATTTAATTGACAGAATAATCAACTAAAGCCCACATAAATAATTGGACATCTCTGTAATTTGGTGGTGATAATAATAATAATAATAAGTAATAATAAATAATAATAAATAATAATAAATATAAAAAATTGATTTCACAATAGTTCTAAAATGTTTGATGGCAACAAATCCTCAAAGAAGTTTCCAAAATGCATAAAAGAATAAAACTATCTGTAATTATAAACAGCTATTTAAAACATTCAAAAATATTTGAAATAATTAGAATCGTAGAATAATAAACTTGTAGTTGGAAGGGACCCCAAATGCAGGAATAATAAAATAATTAGAAAAATTCTTGGGGGAGAGGACTGTCAATGGCTACTAGACATGAAGACTATGCACTGCTTGTGGGTTTCTGTCCCTGCTTCCACTAGTGCTAAATCAGTCACGTTAGGGCACCCTTTGGTTTTCGTTTGCTTTGTTTCAGTGCTGGAAATACATTAACTTTGCAGCTAAATACATGGAGGACAGCAGGGTGTTGAGGATATTTTGCTGTCCTTCCTGTCTCCCATTCTCATTTGTTAAACTTCCAATCACCTTGGAGACTTTAAAGCGTACAGATTTATTTTATTATTTTTGTCAAGCTGGGGGAGAACGCTTGCGGCCGCAACCCGTGTTAGAAGCTATGCATTGCAGATTTTTTTTTTTGTTTTTTTAAACCCAGTTCAGGTAAGAATACCTCAGCGCCTCCTACAGGAACCTGGCAGCTGAGAAGTCCATGCGGAGAGAAAGGAGAGAGAAGGGGGAAAAAATACCCCCTCAAAATAAACTTATAAAATAATAGATTCATCTTCCTGCAGCTAAAGATAAATATTAAATAAGCCTATCTGCTTCTAGCTGAAAATTAATTTCTTCTAAGGCAAATAGTGTAATACGTAGACTCGTTTCAATTCCCATTTGGCAAAGAGCCCATTTTCTGCATACCGTGGACTTTTGAAATACTAGAAACTGCTTTCATCATGAGTGTGTGTCTGCACACACGCACACACACCCCTACTTTAAACAAACACAGCTGCCTTTCTTTGGCAACCCATCCGCAGCAGTGAAGAGAAAATGTCTTACGAACATAAGAAGCCTGCAGGGTTGGGCCAGGGTCCTATCTAGTCCAGCATACTGCTATCCATAAACAGGAGCTGAGTGCAACATTCCAACATTCATCTGATGAAAATAGGGACTGTCATGGAATTCTACTCAATACATTGGTGCCTTGGTTCTCAAAAGCCTTGGTACTCAAACAACTTGGAACCCAAACACTGCAAACCCAGAAGTGAGTGTTCTGGTTTGTGAACGTTTTTCAGAAGCCGAATGTGCTCTGTTTTGAGTGCTACACTTCCGTTTTGAGTGTTACGCTGACGTCTGTCTGTTTTTGCTATTTATTTTGCATTTTTGTTTTTGCAGCTTTTTTGTTTTGTTTTTGTGACTCTGTGGATCCCAGTTCAGCTACTGATTGATTGCAGTACACTGTTTATTGCTTTCATTTTATGGATCAATGGTCTCGTTAGAGAGTAAAATTCATGTTAAATTGCAGTTTTAGGGGTTGTTTTTAAAAGTCTGGAATGGATTAATCCATTTGCATTATTTTCTATGGGAAAGCGTGCCTTGGTTTTGGAACGCTTTGGTTTTGGATCAGACATCCGGAACGGATTAAGTTTGAGAACCAAGGTACCACTGTATTAATCCAGAGCAGATTCCAGTATATAGTTAGTAGAGTAAAAACTTAAACACGTTGCAGGATTCCCCCCAAATAGACCAGAGGTAATTGTATTTCATCCAGCAGAGCTTTACTGACTGCTACTGAAGACAAATGAGCAAAATGGTCAAAAATCCAATATATTCAGGATTGGCACATAAGAAATCCAGTTGCAACAGATTTAACTTATTAACTTATAATAAGACTAAACCTTAACACTAAGCATATTACGTACAGAACACCACACCTGAAAGGAAAAAAGTGTTGATTCAAGCCAGCAGAGCCAGCGAAGTTCAGAGGAATTGGCCACCCCTCCAGGTGCCCGGCTTGAATCCTTGTTGACCTCCCTGCCTGCGACTCCCGGCAAGATCAAGGCGAGGTCTTTATCGGCGATTCTTCCCAACGTGAAGAAGAACACACCATTCCTCCCCCTCCCATCGCCAGGGGGGGGGGGAAAGAGACAGACAGAAATATATTTACATGCTTTTATTTCTGTCTTTCCAGCAGTACAGAGAAATCATGTCTGTACTCTCTCATCCCAACTGCACTTCCAGTACAGGGTCATGTGCCACTCTGAGCTAACATCCGGTGCTCAGTGCACAGAATAGACCGTCCCTGGTTCCCACGGTACAGTCCCATAACATCAGCTTCCTGTTTACCATTCCAGCCACCTGGAGCTCGCTTCTGCATTGCTCCTTTTTCGTAACAAAAAGATAGAAAGAGAAACTGAAACCCAGGCTCCTTCTGGCCTTATTATTATAGGCCGCATGACCTTGACTGAAAGAAATAACAGAACCAGTTTAAGCCAGCAGTACTCAGCTTCTCTGAAGGAATAACCCAAACATCACGAACCTTCTGCTTGTTTCTTTCACACACAGAAGCTTCCAGAATCCTCTTGAATCAATTAGAATAGGAAAGATCTCTACACATCAGATCAATTCTTACTGCACTACGGAATGCAAATTGACATGGACTCCCCACTCCATAATGATAATTTTGCTATTTATACCCCACACATCTTACTGGGTTGCCCCAGACACTTGAGGCAGCTTCCAACATATATAAAAAAACATAATGAAACTTTAAACATTAAAAACACTTACATACAGAATTGCCTTCAGACGGCTTGGGGGTCAGATAACTCCATACACTCCAACATTTCTCCAATGAAAATGTCAGTTTGCCCAGGTTTATGTGAGTGTCTGAATTTACTATAGTTCAAGGTAGGTATTAACTTCCTTTTTTTGAGATAGGTTCCTTCTGATCAAGGAAAGAAGCATTTGGATCCAGCCCATCTTGCTGTGGAAATATTGGATGATATCAATATTCTGCCTGCCATGCTCAAACAGAAGTTTCACATGAATCTGCTGTTGGCAGGGCTGGAGGGGGAAATCCGATTGAGTTCACACATAAAGACAAACCTACAAAATTCACACTTTTTGAAAGAATATGTGGACCAAGACACAACCATCCTTTGAAATTCACAATACTTTAAATTTTGCAGTGTCATTCTCCAGCCCAGTTATGTGTACAAAAGAGCATCCACTCAGGTGAAGGGTGCATACAAATGCAAATATTGGTGGAAAATAACAAAAAAGGAATTATAATGGGGGAAATTGTGTATGAAAATGTGTCCATTGGGAGAATTTCACACACAAATTGAAAGCAGCTTTGTAAATGTGGAGGACTGAGCTTAAGGTTGGAAAAATTGGGTCCTCCCTTAAAGAGGGCATGTATTCCAGTGAGACCTGGAAACCGACTCCCTGTGTTGTGGGTGGATACGATTGGTCAGCCACAACACCTGATTGGTAGATCCCTCGTAGCTGGGTGCAATCTGGCCAATGGGACACAGTCCAAACAGTTCGAGGGACCTATTTATGCCCATGCATGTGACCCCGAGCTTCCTCTTTCGGCGCGTGCATTCGGGACACCCACCCACCTCTCCCTACTTTTAGGGCTTTGCGCTTGACCTTGCTATGCCGTCGTGTGTCGTCTGTCATTGGGACAGGGGCACGGCAGGAATTTTCCCCACTTGGCGGATTGGCTGTTGCCATTTGGGTTTCTCCTGCCGCGTAGCAAATCATCACAACTTGTAAGGTTGCGGATAGGCTCTGGTTCCGGTGATAGGGATGGGAGAACGCTCTCGCCATCCCTATGTGAAGGGTATTCCATTAAAAGAATCCAGGGACTCGATGGTTTGGTCAACCTCCGAGAGGGGGTTGTGCCTATGCCTGAGTCCAGGGGGACATTTGGGTGGCGGAGTTAGCCCATGCCCGGCTTTCCACTTATCCAGCTGTTCACCTTGTCTGACCTATGCTGGAACCCTGGGTCAGCGCTACCTGCATGGCAGGGAGCTAGTCGAACCAGAGCCTATGCAACCAGTCACTTTCTGTAATCAATAAAGTTGTGGCCTAAATTCTGCCAAAAACCAAAACCAAAATTTGAGTCAAGTGTGAATTTATTTAGGGGGGAGGTTTCTTGGTCTGGAAACACAAATGAGATACTGAGAGCAATGAAAATTGACAGATTTGCTTATCCCTAACTGTTGGGCAGTTTCAGTTCAGGCTGTGTAAGCAACCAAAGGTTGCCATTCAGTTCTCATAAAACCAAGTCCTTTAGGATTACCAGAATACCCGTGAACTACTAGGAATATTCAGTATTTTGAGAGGAGATATTAAAAAAGAGGTTGTTTTGGCACAGAGCCCCACTCAGCGTTCTTCATTCGCTTCCACAAACCCTGAGGGAATGGGTCCCCTTCGCCACTGGTGGGCTGGAAATCATTCTGCGTTTAGACAGTGTCTCCTTTTGTGATTAAACCAAATTACCTCAAGGCTGATAGGATGAGCCGGGCTCTTGTTTCCAATTTGACTTTTACAGCTCCGCAGAGACCATCTCTAATATAGGTGATTACTCCTTTCAACTTTGTGGAAACTGTTCAGGAAATAAGTAGACCAAAGATTTAGGATAATGTGCATATTTTGACTACTGTACATTTCAGGGAGGGGAGAAAGGAAGGGTAGGGGAATGAAGTGGGAACAAACAAAGTCCTTTTCACTTTTAATTTTGACATGGGTTTTGTTAGTGGAACTATCCATCTTTTTCCATCGGGGAGGTTCCACTGATGGGCAAATTGGGGAATTTCCCTTCCAAGAATCCCCTCCAAAGCCATGGTCCAACCTTTGCCCTGTCACCCACAGCAACAGCAGTACATTTCCAGTATCTGAGAGTCTTCTGTCCCTCTTCTCTGCCTTGTCATTGTTTAGTCGTTTAGTCGTTTAGTCGTGTCCGACTCTTCGTGACCCCATGGACCAGAGCACACCAGGCACTCCTGTCTTCCACTGCCTCCCGCAGTTTGGTCAGACTCATGTTAGTGGCTTCGAGAACACTGTCCCACCATCTTGTCCTCTGTCGTCTCCTTCTCCTTGTGCCCTCCATCTTTCCCAACATCAGGGTCTTTTCCACGGAGTCTTCTCTTCTCATGAGGTGGCCAAAGTATTGGAGCCTCAGCTTCAGGATCTGTCCTTCCAGTGAGCACTCAGGGCCAATTTCCTTAAGAATGGATAGGTTTGATCTTCTTGCAGTCCATGGGACTTTCAAGAGTCTCCTCCAGCACCATTTGATTGATTGATTGATTGATTGATTGATTACCCACCCATTCTGACTGGGTTGCCCCAGCCAATCTGGGCGGCTTCCAACATATATAAAAACAATAAAACCTTAAAACAAAACAAAACAAAAACCCTATACAGGGCTGCTTTCAGATAGCTCGGGGTTCGGATAACTCCATACCCTCCAACATTTCTCTGATGAAAATAGAGGCGTCCTAAGGAAAAGTGGGAAATTCCAGGATCAAATCAGAAACCAGGATGGCTTCTGTAAATCTGGAACTGACCCTGGAAAATAGGGACACTTGGAGGGTCTGAGAAACAGTTTTTTAAAAAACAAAACAAGCAGAAAGAGTGAGGGAGAGAGGGTAGGATGATTCTTGTCTTCTTCTCTCCTCTTTTATCCCTCTCAGAAGCCACACCTGGGGGCCAAATTTAAACAATGCTTGAGTCCTCTAACCTAGGTGAGGAAGTTTAGTCGAGTGGGGCAGTTCTTGCATAGCCCCAGGGATAGGACCAAAGCTGTTTGCTCTTGTGAGTGCAGTGAGAGGTGAAGAAGGATGTCTGTCTAGGTACCTTTACTGAGATAGGAAGGGAAAAGGTTTTTTCTTGACTTTCTTATAAACCCTTTGCTTTTATTTTGAAACTCAGGTGAGAGAAATTTATGCAAGAGCCCAGCCCTTCCTCCTTTGTTAAAATGGTTGTGAGAAAAACGTGGGCATTTGCTTGCATAGGGACACTATATTTCTGATGGGGGGGCGGTGGTGAAAGATAATGCTGGAGGTTTTTGTTGAAATTGCAAGCTATCTGATACCATTTTCTTTGAAATTTTTTGGGAGCTTTTTCTGTTTGAATTGTTAACATAGTATTCAACGACGTCCGTCTCAGGGAAAACCCACTGAAATTAATGAACCTAAGTGATTCTTGTCTACTAACATCAATGGGCAAAAGTTACTTGAATACCACCCGGAGTGTGTGTGTGGATTTTTTTTTTTATTTTTTTTTTATAATATTTTTATTGAACAGTTTTTTATATAACAGAAACAAAACATACATAAACAAACATCAAACAATTGTAAAACATAAAACAAGTACCATTTCATAACGCAATTTCTAAACCTTACTTCCACGACCTCCTCTTACTTCCCGTTTCTGTATTCCAGATTCTTACAGTTATTCAGCGAAATCTTGCCTTATTTTGTTATAAATTTATACTAATCACCCTTATTCTCTTTGTCATGACCATTACTAATAGTAACCATTTATTTTAATCCAGCATCATTCTAACTGTCATTAATTTTATAATGTTTCTTTAAATAGTCCTTGAACTTTTTCCATTCTTCTTCCGCCGCTTCTCTTCCCTGGTCTCGGATTCTGCTCGTCATCTCTGCCAAGCTCATATAGTCCATCACCTTCATCTGCCATTCTTCCAGTGTGGGTAGATCCTGTGTCTTCCAGTACTTTGCAATGAGTATTCTAGCTGCTGTTGTGGCGTACATAAAAAAGGTTGTATCTTTCTTTAACACCCCCTGGCCGACAATACCCAAGAGAAAGGCCTCTGGTTTCTTGGTGAAAGTATATTTAAATACCTTTTTCAGTTCATTATAGATCATTTCCCAGAATGCCTTAATCTTCGGGCACGTCCACCAGAGGTGAAAAAATGTACCTTCCTTTTCTTTACATTTCCAACATTTATTATCAGGCAAATGGTAGATTTTTGCAAGCTTGACTGGGGTTATGTACCACCTATAAATCATTTTCATTATATTTTCTCTTAAGGCGTTACACGCCGTAAACTTCAACCCGGTGGTCCACAACTTTTCCCAGTCAGCAAACATGATGTTATGACCAATGTCCTGAGCCCATTTAATCATAGTTGATTTAACCGTTTCATCTTGTGTGTTCCATTTCAGCAGCAGATTATACATTTTTGACAAATTCTTAGTACTGGATTCTAACAGTTCAGTCTCTAATTTTGATTTTTCCACCTGGAAGCCTATTTTTCTGTCTAGTTTAAACACTTCATTTATTTGATGATAATGTAACCAATCTCTCACCTTCCCTTTTAATTTTTCAAAACTCTGCAATCTCAGTTTGTCCCCTTCCTTTTCCAAAATTTCCCAATATCTTGGCCATTTCGACTCCATATTTAGCTTTTTAACTGCCTTAGCTTCCATTGGTGATAACCATCTTGGAGTCTTATTTTCCAGCAAGTCCTTATATCTAACCCAAACATTCAATAGTGCTTTTCTGACAATATGGTTTTTGAAACTTTTATGCGCTTTAACCTTGTCATACCACAAATATGCATGCCACCCAAAAATATTGTTAAATCCCTCCAAATCCAGAATGTCTGTGTTTTCAAGAAGCAGCCATTCTTTTAGCCAGCAGAAAGCTGCTGCTTCATAATACAATTTAAAGTCTGGCAGGGCAAACCCCCCTCTTTCCTTTGAATCCGTTAATATCTTAAATTTTATTCTGGGCTTCTTGCCCTGCCAGACAAATTTAGATATATCTTTCTGCCACTTCTTGAAACAGTCCATTTTGTCCATTATTTGTAGTGCTTGAAACAAAAACAACATTCTTGGCAATACATTCATTTTTATAACTGCAATTCGACCTAACAAGGAAAGCTTCAAGTTTGACCAAATCTCTAGATCTTTTTTCACTTCTGTCCAAGTTTTTTCATAATTGTCTTTAAATAAATTCACATTCTTAGCTGTCATATTCACACCCAGATATTTCACTTTTTTAACCACAGTCAACCCCGTCTCATTCTGAAACCTTTCTTTTTCTATCTGTGTTAAATTTTTCTCCAATACCTTAGTTTTTAACTTATTCAATTTAAATCCTGCCAATTGACCAAACTCTTGGATTATTTCCAAAACTCTTTTCGTGCTAGCTTCTGGCTCCTGTAATGTAAGTACCAGGTCATCTGCAAATGCTCTCAATTTGTATTGTTTGACTCCGACCTGAATCCCTTTAACCAACTGGTCCCTCCTGATCATATTAAGCAAAACCTCCAGGACCGATATAAAAAGTAGTGGGGAAATAGGGCACCCCTGACGTGTCCCTTTTTCAATCTTGAACTCTTCTGTAACCACATTATTTACAATTAATTTTGCTTTCTGTTCAGAATATATTGCACCTATACCATTTTCAAACCCTTGACCTACCCCCATCCCCCGGAGGTTCTTCAACATAAAACTCCAAGAAATGTTGTCGAAGGCTTTCTCGGCATCCACAAATATCAAAACAGCCTTAGTGTTTATATTCACTTCCAACTTCTCCAAAATGTCAATTATATTCCTTACATTGTCCGACAAATGCCTTTTCGGGAGAAAGCCCGCTTGGTCCCCATGAATCTCCTCCATCAAAACTCTTTTCAGTCTCTTTGCTAAAACATCAGCAAAGATTTTGTAATCCACATTTAGTAAGGAGATGGGTCGGTAGTTCTTAAGTTGGGTCTTTTCAGTCTCTGTCTTTGGTATAAGTGTAATGTAGGCCTCTCTCCACGTGTCGGGTGCCCTTTTCCCCTTCATGATCTCGTTGCAGACTTCCTTCAAAGGTTGTATCAACTCTTCCTTTAAAACCTTGTAGTATTTGGAAGTCAGTCCATCAGGTCCAGGCGATTTGCCCAACGTCATGTTTTGAATGGCATCTTCTATTTCCTGTATTGATATCTCCTGATTCAAAATTGTCTTACTTTCCTGCGGAATCTTTTTCAGCCCATTTTTCTCGAGGAATTGTTGTATATCTGTTTCATTCTGCGGCCCTTGTGTATACAATTGTCTAAAGTAGTTCTGAAAACAATTCCTAATTTCCACTGGGTTACATATGTTCTTACCTTCCACTTCTAAGTTTGTTACCGTGTTGAGTTTTTGTCTCTTCTTTATTTGCCAAGCCAACAACTTGCCACATTTGTCTGCAGATTCAAAAGACTTCTGTCTCATTTGTTTAATTTTCCATTCTACTTCTTGATTCATCAGTTCCATATATTGTATTTGGTACAATTTAATTTCTCTTAGAATCTCTTGCGATTTTGGCTTCGATCTTAATTTCCTTTCCCCTTCTTTTATTTTTTCCAAGATTTTCTCTTTCCTCTCATTTTGCTTTCTTCTCTTTAATGTATTTTGTTGTATCAAGAACCCTCTCATCACGGCTTTACTTGCGTCCCATACAATTCTTTTTTCTACTTTAGTCCTTAGATTAATTTCAAAATAATCTTTCAAAGTTTTTTGGGCCTTTTTACAGATCTCCTCGTCTCTAAATAAGGTGTCATTCATTCTCCATCTGAAGGAGCCAGTTGTTGTTTGCTTCATCACCATCTTTACTGCATTGTGGTCGGAGAGAGTTTTTGGGCAGATTTCCACTTTCTTTATGTTCAACGCCATACTGCTAGTCACCCAAATTTGGTCGATCCTAGTCCATGTCATTTTGGCTTCAGAAAAGAAGGTTCCCTCTCTCTCTAATGGGTGTTTTGTTCTCCAAATGTCAATCAAATCCATATTGTCAGTCATTTCAAAAAAGGTTTTTGGTAGTCTTCCATCTTTTGTGACTACCTGTCTTTGTGCTTTGTCCATATTTGTTGAAACTACTCCATTCATGTCTCCCATCATAATCAGTTTATAATCCATATAGTCCATTAAAGTCTCATGCAACTTCTTAAAAAATTCTGTTTTCCCTTCATTTGGTGCATATATCCCCACTATCAGAAATTTTTCTCCTTGAAATTGGATTTCAATTGCCAAATATCTTCCTTGGTCATCTTTAAAGATTTGTTTCGGCTGCAGATTTTCCTTTACGTAGATCACCACTCCTCTCTTTTTTACTTTGTCTGAAGATATAAATTCTTGTCCCAGTCTCTTATTTATTAGCAATTTTCTATGTGCTCTTGTCACATGGGTCTCTTGTAAACAAATCAAGTCCAAATGATCTTTCTTTAAAACATGAAATATATTTTTTCTTTTTCGGGGGTTGTTTAGACCATTACAATTCCAAGTTAGAAGTTGCAAAGCCATGATGGGGTTATTTAATTCCTCCTACAGCTCCCAATTGTTGTTCGTCCTTTGTCGGTGGTTCTGTGTCTTTGTCTAATCTTGAAGGATGTCCTTCTCCTGGATGGGTCTCTTTCTGTAGGTCTTCTTCGTGTTCTCCCAAGAACTTGTCTTTATCACTCACTGTTTTTATTCTTCTTTTCTTTCCTTTATATTTAAAAGACAAGCCTTGGGGAAACTCCCACCTGAATAGTATGTAGTTCCTCTTCAGTAGTGTCACCAAATCCTTATAAGGACCTCTTGCATCCAAGATACTTTTAGGGATGTCTTTAAAAATCTCAATATAAAAATCCTCAATCCGAAGGGTTGTTTGGTAATGCAGGTTCAATATTTTATCCCTCTCTTCTTTGGATCTTAGAGTTATCAAGCAATCTCTGGGTCTATTCTTCTTCTGCCTTGTTCCCAACCTGAATGCACTCTCTATTTTGAACTCTTCTTCTTTCAAATCTTGCTTCCAAAAATCAGAAAACTCTTTTGTCAAATAATCCACCAAGTTGTCTCCTTCATTTTCCGGCACAAGTCTAATCCTTAGGTTTTTCTCCTTGCGTAACATATCCTGCATAGAAAGTGTCAGTTCATACTCATCCAATTTCCTGTACACCGGTGGAAGTTTCCCTTCAACAACAGTAGCAATTTCCTTAGCTTCTTCGGCTATCTTTCGCGTTGTAGATGAATCTTCCAATAGTTTCCCAATTGCTTCTGCGTTTGAGTTCACTTTATTTCCAAGGTCAGTTATACTTTTTGTATTCAAATCAATTTTCCCAGAGATTTCTTCAATTTTCTTATTTGTTTCAGCACCTTGCTTCTTTAATTCCTCTAAAGAATCACTTATTTTTCCCAAGGCCTTTGTAAATGCATCTTCTGAAGACATTGTTTTCGCTCTTGCCTTTGTGGCAGCTGCAGTTCCCGGGGCCCCTGATACAGAGGCCCTTCTTTGCATAGAAGAGTCCACTTTGTATTGTCTACCAGATCTCAAAGTTGTTTCTTGTGGATCTTCTTTCTGTTTACCATCTGCCATAACAAAGTCTTTCGTTCAAGGTCATTCCCACACTCTTAAGCTGTCAACAATAAAGAGTTCTCAGGTTTTAAATTCCACTTAGTTGCTGAAACTGGCCAAAGCCTCTAGAGGGCGCAAAATCAGTTTCTGAACTTTGAATTGTTCCCACACTTCCAAAAAACAAAAGCCCTCCAAATCCCTTACTTTGTAAAAGATCCAAATTAAAAGTGTCCTGCAAATAGCTTACTATGTAACCAAATACGATGTTTCAAGTTGAGAGTAACCAAAGTCTATATGTCAGTTACTTTCTGACCTTATTTGTATCAACCGTCCTTGGCCGGTGTCTTTCCTCCGGCAGTCCGACCCCCAGGTAGAAAAGCAGCGGTGATCAGTACAATCTCCTTTAAATTAGGCAGGAAATCCCTTTAAAGTCTTCTTCCCCCCCCTTCCCTGCCTTTTGGGGGGGGAGTTCTTTGCTTGGTGTTGGGTTTCTTAGCTCGTAAAAGCTCCTGTCAAAAGTTACAGCTTCACTGTCTTTCGCTTTAATCTTGCTGCAGGACGGTAAGCAGACTTCCTTTTTAGTGCTTATCCGTCTCGGTGCCCAAATTCATTAATTTTAACGTCCAATTTGTAATGCAAACTCAATCCTACTCACGGAAAGTTGCTCTTTTTTAATCCAAAATCTTCGGAAGAAGTCAGCGCTCTCCGCTGATGGCGACGCGGCTTCGCTTCGCAGGCTGGGTGAAAGCGACTCTCAGCACCGCTCCACGCACCCCTCCGCTGATCTATAGCCTTTAAAAAGGCTATTTCACAACGTGGGGGGGGGGCAAAGGTGCCCGCCGAGTCTCCGGTTCACAGGCAACGCGCCTGTGACTTTTAAGGGTCTTTGCTCCGCCGTGAGCAACAAGACCCGAACCCGCGAAGCAGATCTCTCCCGGAGCTCCGGGAGAAATCCGCCATTCAGCGCTGGCGCTAACCCGGAAGTCCGTGTGTGTGGATTTTTTTTTGTCTCAGAGCACATAGTTTAGCTAGGGACTACATATTGCTAAAAATGCAATTTCTTAAATTATCACAGTATCTTTGCAAGCTGCCTTACTAAGTCTAGTGGACACCAACAACTACTTTCAGCAGGATGGTATCAAAGCATTATGAGAGAACAATTATGCACACAGGAAAAGGAAGCTAGTCATGCAAATGCTATTATTGCAACCAGATCTAAATGTCACCACCTGTATATTATCTCCAATCAGTAATGCAATTAATAATCAAATAGATAGGTAATTTTATTCATCTTCTAGTTGTCAGAAAGCAAAGGTGTAACGGGGGGTTGAATATCCTTCGCATGTTTTGGTGTTGCCATTTCAATGGCTCTGGGGACTGTGTGCAAATTTTCCAGGCAAATTTGAAGGGTTACTTAGCCCATATTTGAACCTATTTCAAAGGCTGTACTGCTATAGCTTTCTGCAGCCTTCTGGTGAGATTACATTTTCTAGAATGCCAAAGGGAATTATGCTTATATTCAGAGGTTGCCAACCCTGGTTGGGCCAGTGGGTACATTTGGAGGGTTAGGAACTTATTGTATGATGCCAAAATCCAGCATCACCTGAGCTCTGCAAGTGCAGCTTTCTCCCAGCTGAAGTGCAGAGTGTTTGAGAACAGGGACAATCGCAGAGAAACCAAAATGCTTGTATAAAAAGCTATTGTTCTATCAACCTTACGGTATGCTAGTGAAACATGGAACACTTATAAACACCATCTCCAACTCTGTGAAAGATTCCATCAACGGTGTCTCCAAAAATTTTTACATATCACTTAGGAAGACAGGTGAACTAATATCAGTGTACTGGAAGAAGCAAAGATCACCAGTGTCGAAGCAATGATTCTTCAACATCAACTTCGTTGGACTGGTCATGTTGTGCAGATGCCTGATTACCATCTTCCAAAGCAACTACTCTCTTCTGAATTTAAAAATGGAAAACATAATGCTCAACAAAAAAGATTTAAAGACTGTCTCAAGGCATTTTTTTTTTAAATGTAGTAAGTTGTTGTTGTTGTTTAGTTGTTTAGTCATGTCCAACTCTTTGTGACCCCATGGACCACAGCACGCCAGGCACTCCTGTCTTCCACTGCCTCCTGCAGTTTGGTCAAACTCATGCTGGTAGCTTCGAGAACACTACCCAACCATCTCGTCCTCTGTCGTCCCCTTCTCCTTGTGTCCAGGTAAAGGACCCCTGGACGGTTAAGTCGCCCAGTCAAAGGTGACTGGAGTTGCAGCGCTCATCTCGCTTTCGGGCCGAGGGAGCTGGTGTTTGTCCACAGACAGCTGTCCGGGTCATGTGGCCAGCATGACGAAACCGCTTCTGGCACAACAGAACACCGTGACGGAAACCAGAGTGCACAGAAACGCCATTTACCTTCCCGCCGCAGCGGTACCTATTTATCTACTTGCACTGGCATGCTTTCGAACTGCTAGGTTGGCAGGAGCTGGGACAGAGCAAAGGAAGCTCACCCCGTCGCAGGGTTTTGAAACACCAACCTTCTGATTGGCAAGCCCAAGAGGCTCAATGGTTTAGACCACGGCGCCACCCGCTATGTCTGGACCAGATGCTAGGGAGCAACAGCAAGAGACAGTCATCGCACCCAACTTGTGAGCTTTCCAGGCACAGCTGAGCAGCTGCAAATGTGCACAGAATGCCAAACTGGGTGGATCTTTGGCCTGATTCAACAATATTTCTTAGAAGACCATCAATGAGAAGCAGAAAGAGAGGATCTGGGGCAGTGTACATCTATGGTGTTGCCATAACTGGAGTTGCACCATTAGCTTGAGTTTCTTCCCCATTGTGTGGTCCACTACCCAAATCGGCACAACACGATTAAGACTCAGAGGCACTGTGGTAGACGTATGTGTGACATGATATGGCAATAGTAACTGCCAGAGATCTGTGGCCATTGCTGGGTAGAGTTCCACACCTGCTCATTTGCTGCAGTTATCCTGTTTTCACTCTTTCAAATTTAATACTTTCTCTAATATATTACATGTTACCTCCCATGTATTTAAACTGTACTTAAAAGCATTCTAAGAATGGGTAATTCTTTAATGGTTGTTCACTTACAAGCGATTGTGGGTCATTACCCAATCATTTAAAGGGCATTAATGAGAAGCATTTAATGGTTTTAGTAGAATATCATCGTAAGGGACAGGGGGAAAGTTACTGGCTGTAAATTTTTATGACCATTTCTTATAAAATGTATTACGTTTGAGATTTATGTATGTAACAAGCAGTACAATAAAAGCCGAGCTCAAAATAATTTGAAATCAAACTAATGCATATAGATAAGGCTCTAGTTGGCGCAGAATTGCATGCAGTTCAGCACGCTTCTCTATCTGCGGTGATTTGGAGATTATTCGAAGGGAAGAAAGAAAGAAAGAAAGAAAGAAAGAAAGAAAGAAAGAAAGAAAGCTGCTTCCAGACTGTTGCTATGTTTGAGTGGGATTCAGAGAAGACTTGGCCACTGTACTCTGCTAACTTCCAGATTTGGCTGCTGCAATGTGCTCTATGTGAGCTGACCCTGAAGATGTACTGAAGACTAGTCCAAAATGCAGGAGCCAGATTACTGGCTGGGGTTCCAGTTACAGTGGTACCTTGGTTCTCAAACTTAATCTGTTCCGGACGTCCGTTCCAAAACCAAAGCGTTCCAAAACCAAGGCGAGCTTTCTCATAGAAAGTAATGCAAAATGGATTAATCTGTTCCAGACTTTTAAAAACAACCCCTAAAACTGCAATTGAACATGACTTTTAATGAGACCATTGATCCATAAAATGAAAGCAATAAACAATGTACTGCAACCAATCAATCAATCAATCAATCAGTAGCTGAACTGGGATCCACACAGTCACAAAAATGAAACAAAAAAGCTGCAAAAACAGAAATGCAAAATAAATAGCAAAAACAGACAGACGTCAGTATAACACTCAAAATGGAAGTGTGGCACTCAAAATGGAGCACATTTGGCTTCTGAAAAAAGTTTGCAAACTGGAACACTTTGCAGTGTTTGGGTTCCAAGTTGTTTGAGTACCAAGGCATTTGAGAACCAAGGTACCAATGTATTGAGTAGAATTCCATGACAGTCCCTATTTTCAGCGGATAAATGTTGGAATGTTGCACTTAGCTCCTACTTATGGGCTTCCCATGGACAACCGGCTGGCCACTGTGATACCAGGACGCTGGACTAGATGGGACCCTGTCCCGACCCTGTAGGCCTCTTCTTATGTTCGTAAGACATATTTATCCATTTCCACAGTCACACAATCAATCAATCAATCAATCAATCAATCAATCAGTAGCTGAACTGGGTTCCACACAGTCACAAAAGCAAATTAACTGAAAAAGCCTCAAAAACAAAAACGCAAAATCAATAGCAAAAACAAAAGCGCCCAACTTAATCCGTTCCGGAAGTCCGTTTGACTTCTGAAACATTCGAAAACCAAGGCGCAGCTTCTGATTGATGCAGGCACCCTGGGAAGAATAGCTGGCAGCCACATCGGACGTTCAGCTTCTGGAAAACGTTCAAAAACCGGAACACTTATTTCCAGGTTTTTAGTGTTTGGGAACCTAGGCGTTTGAGAACCAAGGTACCACTATATAACTAATATTACCACTATTTTAAAAAACAGCTGCAATTTGTTGCCAGTTAATTTATGGGCTCACTTCAAGGGTTCATTTAGAGCACAAAATTACTTAAACCTCAGATACCCGAAAGACCACCTCCTTACCTGCAGTCCCTCTTTGGTGTTCAGATCGGCTGATGGGGGCTCTCTTTGTAGTTCCACCATCCTCAGGAGTTTGGGGGATGAGAGCCTGGGAGAGGACAATCTCTGTGGCAGCTTCTAGGTTATGGAATCCCTTCCCCAAAAGAGGAGACACCTTCCCAATATCGTTTTAGACCAGGCATAGGCAAACTCCAGCCCTCCAGATGTTTGGGACTACAATTCCCATCATCCCTAGCTAACAGGACCAGTGGTCAGGGAAATGTCTGTCTGGAAATTTTGTATCAAGGGTAGGATATAAGTATTTTAAATAAATAGAAATTTCCACTGACATGACACTCGTGATTCTTAGTTTTAAGTCAAGGGGATCTCCTGCTTCATGGACACACCTATTTACACACCTCAGCAATGGCAATTGGTTGTGTTCAGAATAAAGGGTTTGTCACCTTTTTAATATTGGGTAAGTCTGAAAACTCATCTTTCTCAATCCGTTTGAGCCATTCTGCAACAACAGTCTCTTTCCTAGGCAGCATCTCATTATTTCAGGCAATTAGTGGCAACACCTGGTTCGTTTTTTTAATAAACCTGCCTCATCTCTGCTTTGGTGGAGGGGGGAATTTTTTTATGAAATAGCTCTTTTTTAAAATAAAATAAAATTCCTTCTTCTGAAAATGGCTCAATACCCAGGTTCCAAGCCTCTGCAAGAAGTCTGGTTATGGCTAGTTAACACAGTGGTGCATTTTCAAAACATTGCAGGTAGGGATGGAACGTCCTGGAAATCTTTTCCTTAATTCCCGCCTCCTTCATCAAGCAAGTTCAGCTTTTACCAGTTCTGCTAAAAATATGAATCCTCGCATACTACGTCCATTAGTAAACCATGTTTCCAAAAAAAAGTAACCAGAACACCAACAAATGCGTACATCAACACATAAACTATTTGATAAACTTGTGAGTCAATACTCACATCCTCCTTGAATATTTTTGTCTGGCTGGAATGCATCCTTGAACTCTGATAATGACTCTTGCTCACCTGAATGGAAGCTAAAGAGAGGGTGCATGGAAACTAGCCTCCTGTAGAAAGGTAAAAATTACATGAATTGCTCCGCCCACTTTTGTGTTTGGCTCCGCCTAGCACTGGTTAAGTGAGAGCCACAACTTTGCCAAGAAGGGAAAGGGGCCCTCAGGTAGTTGATACTCTGCCATACTTTCATCCAGGCATCCCTGCATGATGATGATGATGATGATGATGATGATAATAATAATAATAATAATAATAATAATAATAATAATAATAATAATAATATATTATTTATATCCCTCCCTCCCCAGCCGAAGTGGGGCTCAGAGCGGCTAACAGTAAAAATAACACAGTTTACATAAAATCACAATCAATTAATTGAAATACATTCTAAAATCAATTCATTCTAAAATCAATTCAAAATCAAATTAATGGCAACCATTGGGCTAGAGTGCTATGAGGATTACAGAAAGAGGGGGTCAGACTGCACCTTGGCTAAAGGCCTGGCGGAACAGCTCTGTCTTGCAGGCCCTGCGGAAAGATGTCAAGTCCCACAGGGCCCTAGTCTCTTGTGACAGAGCGTTCCACCAGATCAGGGCCACGGCCAAAAAAGCCCTGGCTCTGGTTGAGGCCAGCCTAACCTCCCTGTGGCCCGGGATCTCCAAGATGTTTTTATTTGAAGACCGTAAGGTCCTCCATGGGACATACCAGGAGAGGTGGTCCCATAGGTACGAGGGTCCTAGGCCATATAGGGATTTAAAGGTTAAAACCAGCACCTTAAACCTGATCCTGTACTTCACCGGGAGCCAGTGCAGCTGGTATAGCACCGGGTGAATGTGATCCTGTGGTGAGGACCCCGTAAGGAGTCTCGCTGCAGCATTCTGCACCTGCTGGAGTTTCTGGGTCAGCCTCAAGGGCAGCCCCACGTAGAGTGAGTTACAATAATCCAGTCTGGAGCTGACTGTCGCTTGGATCACAGTGGCTAGGTCAGGGCAAGAAAGGTAAGGAGCCAACTGCTTAGCTTGGTGGAGATGAAAAAATGCTGCCTTTGTTATAGCTGCAATCTGCGCCTCCATGGAAAGGGAGGTGTCGAAGGTTACACCCAAACTCTTAACAGATGGTGCTGGCCCTAATTCATGATGTTCCTAAAATAAAATAAAATAAAATAAAATAGCAGTGGTCTTAAGAACTGAAGAACATAAGCCATTATTATTATTATTATTATTATTATTATTATTATTATTATTATTATTACTATTATTTGTTGGTGGTGTTCGTTTAGTCGTGTCCAACTCTCTGTGACCCCATGGACCAGAGCACACCAGGCACTCCTGTCTACCACTACCTCCTGCAGTTTGGTCAAACAAATTATTAGAGAATATTTCATAACAAAATATCTGATATTCTGATACAAGTATTGTCCATGGAATTGCATATTAAGGAACCCAGGATTCTTCTCAAGCTAGTCCTCTTGCATAAAGGAGGGGGGGGAACCATTTCTAATTTAAAAGGCAGACTTAGCATAGTCCATGAATCAAACAGAACCATATCTCTGGAAATGCTGAGATTTTTACAGTTTGCATTAAGCAACCGTTGTATTTCTTTGCAGCTTCTGACCTGCTCCCCGATGCCTGATCAGATAAAGATTTAAGATAACCTGGTGAAAGGAGAGTGCACTTTTTAATTAAAACTGGAAGAAAATAACTTTCCTTAAAATAAAAGCAGCAAGCGACGCTTCTGTGATTATTCACCTTGGATGCAGGAAACAATAAAAGTCAAACCCGAGCAGGAAGGCAGTTGTTTTACAGTGCAATCCAGAGTGAATCTGCTCAGAAGTGAGTCCTATTGAATTCAGCAAAGTGGGGCAGGATTGAAGACTTCAATGGCTCTATTCTGAGCGTGGTTAAGTTGCAGGAGCAGAACATCCCATTTCGCCACCGAGGCAAAATGGGAAAGGGATGCTGCCCTGCTGCTAGGCCCACAATCCAAACTTCCCTTACCTGGGTTGCAAAGTGTTCCGAAGAGATTGTCTAAGATTTCAGCAAGATCTTATGAGAAATGCCAGCACCGTTTCTCTGGAGGTGGTAGAGGCAGCGGAGCAGGTTAAAAAATAATTAAAGGGAACTAATCAACAAAGGAATATGTCCAAGCCAAAGTCCTATGCCACTGGAATCATCATCATCATCATTTATTATTTATACTCTGCCCATCTGGTTGGGCTCCCCCAGCCACTCTGGGCGGTTTCCAACAAAATATTAAAATACAGTAGTCCGTCAAACATTAAAAGCTTCCCTAAACAGGGCTGCCTTCAGATGTCTTCTAAAAGTCTGGTAGTAGTTGTTCTCTTTGACATCTGGTGGGAGGGTGTTCCACAGGGCGGGCACCACTACCAAGAAGGACCTCTGTCTGGTTCTCTGCAACTTTGCTTCTCGTAATGAGGGAACCGCCAGAAGGCCCTTGGCACTGGACCTCAGTGCGGGCAGAATGATGGGGATTGAAATGTTCCTTCAGGTATACAGGACCGAGGCCATTTAGAGCTTTAAAGGTCAACACCAACACTTTGAATTGTGCTCAGAAACGTACTAGGAGCCAATGTAGGTCTTTCAAGACCACTGTTATGTGGTCTCAGCGGCTGCTCCCAGTCACCAGTCTAGCTGCCGCATTCTGGATTAGTTGTAGTTTCCTTCAAAGGTGTGCCTTCATGCAGCGTGTTGCAGTAGTCCAAGCAGGAGATAATCAGAACATGCACCACTGGCGAGACAGTCCGCGGGCAGATAGTGTCTCAGCCTGCATACCAGATGGAGCTGGTAGACAGCTGCTCTGGACACAGAACTGACCTGCGCCTCCATGGACAGCTGCGAGTCCAAAATGTCTCCCAGGCTGCGGACCTGGGATTGCAGCAGAAGTTCCAAAATTTATTTCAACCCCTCCACCCCAGCAACAAGCAATGAATATGTTTTAAAAAGAAAACACCTGAGATGGAGGGTCAGGAATCGAAAGTCTTTGAGTGAATGGCAATCCAGATTCCTACAAACGAATGTTGAAGATGAAGCCCTGGCTTTTTTCACTCGCCATGTGCCTGCATGCGATCCAGAAAAGACCTTCAAACCATGGAGCCTCACAATTTTCTTAACTGCCATGCATTATCGACAATGCATCCATCAAGTTGTTAACAAACAAGCCTGTGAGAAACAATGGATCTCTAATGGAGAATGTCACACTGCGAAGTTATGGGCAGGGGGAGTCACGGTCATTCGTGACACAACAGGTAGCATTCTGAAAGCCACCAGATAAATGTCCTTGTCCATATTTTAAACTGCCCCCTCCCAATTGTTTTAGGGAACCATAACAAAATGGTCAGAGGATAATGGGAGAGCACATTGCAATTGTGCCTCAAACAATACCATAAACATCCAGCCCTTCTCATGAGGCCTCAGAATGAGAATCAGCACTGAGCGAAAGCACATTTCCCCCTTACACAAAAGCATAGCTTAGATTAGAAGATATAAACTGGCACCGATATCAAAATTGTTAAGGCACTTTCCTGCGAGTGAAGGTTTCACGTGCCAGCCCCAATTGTCCCCAGAATCTTAAAGTGTGTCATTTGCACAGTTGTTCTCATTGAAGCAGAGGACAGGAAAGACATCCCTAAATCAAGGATGGGGACCCTCCAATTGAAATAATAAAAATAATAAATTTTTATTTATACCCCGCCCTCCCCAGCCAAGGCCGGGCTCAGAGCGGCTTACAAGCAATAATAAAAACAAGATGAATGATTACAACTTAAAAACAAAAATAAAATACAACATTATAAAATAATGGAACATTAAAATATTAAAATGTAGCCTCATCGCAGGAGGAGAAGAAAAAAGAAAGAGAGGGAGGGAGGGAATCAAATTGGCTCCAAGCCAAAGGCCAGACGGAACAACTCTGTCTTACAGGCCCTGCAGAAAGAAATCAGATCTTGCAGGGCCCTGGTCTCATGAGGCAGAGCGTTCCACCAGACCGGAGCCAGAGTTGAAAAGGCCCTGGCTCTGGTTGAAGCCAATCTAACTTCCTTAGGGCCCGGGACCACTAGGGTGTTGCTATTTATGAACCTTGAGGCTCTCCGTGGGGCATACCAGGAGAGGCGGTCCCGTAGATACGAGGGTCCTAGGCCGTGAAGGGCTTTAAAGGTCAAAACCAGCACCTTAAATCTGACCCTGTACTCCACTGGGAGCCAGTGCAGCTGGAAGAGCACTGGGTGAATATGCTCCCATGGCAGGGACCCCGTGAGGAGCCTCGCTGCAGCATTCTGCACCCGCTGGAGTTTCTGGGACAGCTTCAAGGGCAGCCCCGCATAGAGCGAATTACAGTAGTCAAGCCTGGAGATGACCGTCGCATGGATCACTGTGGCCAGGTCGGGGCGGGAAAGGTAAGGGACCAACTGCTTGATGCGGTGAAGGTGGAAAAATGTCGCCTTGGCTGTTGCTGTAACTTGCGCCTCCATGGAAAGGGAGGCGTCAAGGATTACACCCAAACTCTTAACGGAAGGCAATGGCACTAACTGGGCCCCTGCAAGAGAAGGGAGTTGGTCCCTCATCCCCATGCCATCCCGACCTAGCCATAGGACCTCTGTCTTCGAAGGATTTAGTTTCAATCGGCTCCCACGAAACCATCCAGCCACAGCTTCCAAGCATCTGGTCAGTGTGTTCGGGGCTGAGTCGGTGTGGCCATCCATCAGCAGATAGAGCTGAGTGTCATCAGCATAATACTAATACTAATAATAATAATACAGTGGTACCTCGGGTTAAGTACTCAATTCGTTCTGGAGGTCCGTACTTAACCTGCAACTGTTCTTAACCTGAAGCACCACTTTAGCTAATGGGGCCTCCTGCTGCTGCTGCTGCGCCCCCGGAACACGATTTCTGTTCTTATCCTGAAGCAAAGTTCTTAACCTGAAGCACTATTTCTGGGTTAGCGGAATCTGTAACCTGAAGTGTATGTAACCTGAAGCGTATGTAACCCGAGGTACCACTGTAATAATAATAATAATAATAATAATAATAATAATAATAATAATAATTTATTTATACCCCACCCATCTGGTTGGGTTTCCCCAGCCACTCTGGGCGGCTTCCAACAAAAAATTAAAAATATGATAAAACTTCAGACATTAAAAATGACCCTAAACAGGGCTGTTTCTTGGCCTGTTTCCATTGTCCCTGACCGTCAACCCAGCACTGGAGGCTGATGGGGGAAAGGACAAGAACAGAACAGTAAATCACACAGAGATTCAAGGGGCAACCCCCTCCGAGGGTGGACATTTAGGAGACTTAGTTATTGAATTTGGGTTGTAGCCAACTTATTTTCAGTGCAGCTTCACTGAAATCAATGGGCATGGCTAGTGTTGGGCAATTGATTTCAATGGGTCTACTCTGTACATTCACACCATATATTTAAAGCACCAAGATAGCTCTTCAAATAGTCATGGCTTCTCCCTAAGAATTAAGGGAGCTGTAGTTTGTTAAGGGTGCATGGAGTTGCTGGGAGACCCCTGTATCCCTCAGTTCCCAGAGTGGTTTAGCCATTAATCCCCATTCCCAGGGAATTCTGGGAACTGTGGCTCTGTGAGGGGAATAGGGGGCCGCCTCACAACCATCTGCAGTCTTAACAAGCCAGAGCTCCCAGAAATATTTGGGTATCACAGTGTATGAAGAGAAGGAAAATTCTGGTCCTAAACCTCTGCTGGCTTGCAGGATATCTTCGGGAGAAGAAAAGGCTAAGAAGCAAACCCTATACAAATCCACTCTGGAGTCCCTAAGATGGTTGGATGGTGCCTTGTACACCTTCCAGCAACTCCTGCAGCCAAGCTGGCGCCCAATGTCTTGCTCTGCTTTCATACCCTCCAACATTTCTCTGATGAAAATAGGGACATCCTATTCTATAATGATGATAATTTGAAACAGCCACTCGGTGGCTTCGAACATATATAAAAACATAATAAAACATTTAAAAAAACTTCCCTATACAGGGCTGCCTTCAGATGCATTCTAAATCCTGCACAGTTACTTATCTCCTTGACTTCAGGGCTGCCAAACTCCATACCAGCCAACGTTTCTCTGATGAAAATAGGGACATCCTACCATATCTTCCAGGGACGCGGGTGGCGCTGTGGGTTAAACCCCAGAGCCTAGGACTTGCCGATCAGATGGTCGGCGGTTCGAAAGCCCACGACAGGGTGAGCTCCCGTTGCTCGATCCCAGATCCTGCCAACCTAGCAGTTCGAAAGCACGTCAAAGTGCAAGTAGATAAATAGGTACTGCTCCGGCGGGAAGGTAAACGGTGTTTCTGCGCGCTGCTGTGGCTTGGCCAGAAGCGGCTTAGTCATGCTGGCCACATGACCTGGAAGCTGTCTGTGGACAAATGCGGGATCCCTTGGCCTATAGAGCGAGATGAGTGTGCAACCCCAGAGTTGTCCGCAACTGGAACTAATAGTCAGGGGTCCCTTTATCTTTACCATATCTTCTAGCATTGCTCTGATCAAAATTGGGACATCCTAATGAAAATAGGGACATTTAGGGGTCAACTTAGAATATGGGGCGGCTTCCATAAAACCAGGGCTGTCCCTGGAAAACAGGGATACTTGGAGGGTCTGTGCTTTTCGTTGGACCACATCAATGAGGCTGAGAGAGGGGACTTGCTGCCCAGCCCAGGACCTCCAAACACACAGCCCAGGCTTGCACTCCAGGAAGGTCAGTGCTGCTAATACTTTGACTTTACCCCTGGAGGCACAATCCTTTTTCTCTCTAGACCAGGGGTCAGCAATCTTTTTCAGCAGGGGGCCAGTCCACTGTTCCTCAGAGCTTGTGGGGGGCCGGACTATATTTTGGGGGAAAATAATGAACAAATTCCTATGTCCCACAAATAACCCAGAGATGCATTTTAAGTAAAAGCACACATTCTGCTCATGTGTAAACACCAGGCAGGCCCCACAAATAACATAGAGATGCATTTTAAATAAAAGAGCACATTCTACTCATGTAAAAGCACGTTGATTCCCAGTATTACTGACACAGAAATGGAAAAAAGAAGCATTACCGATGAAAGAGGAATGACAGGTGAAATTAATGGACTATGCAGAATTAGACAAGATGACAGGAAGGATTCGAAACTGCGGGATCAGAGATTCTCAGAGGACTGGAATAAATATGTGAATTATTTGAAAAGCAGCGGTAGTCAACAGATTACGCTAGTACGATTGCAAGAAGTTTTGTAAGGAGGACTATGTGAAATATTGCAGAGAAAAGTATGAAGAGAATTATCAGTGAAGGATTATTAAAAGTAATAGTGAAATTAATGAAATGCAGATTAAGTGATAAAGATGGAAAAATCTTCAGATGTGGTTGATGGAAGTCCAAAACACTGAATAAGATAAGAAAATATGTTGTATTTTTTTTTGAAATTTCATGTAAAAATTAATAAAAATATATTTTAAAAAACAAGACAAAACACGATGATTCCTGGACCATCCGTGGGCCGGATTTAGAAGGCAATTAAGGAAATTAGCCCTGAGTGCTCACTGGAAGGACAGATCCTGAAGCTGAGGCTCCAATACTTTGGCCACCTCATGAGAAGAGAAGACTCCCTGGAAAAGACCCTGATGTTGGGACAGATTGAGGGCACAAGGAGAAGGGGACAACAGAGGACGAGATGGTTGGACAGTGTTCTCAAAGCTACTAACATGAGCCTGACCAAACTGCGGGAGGCAGTGGAAGACAGGAGGGCCTGGCGTGCTCTGGTCCAGGGGGTCACGAAGAGTCGGACACGACTAAATGACTAAACAACAAAGAGACAGATTCTGCCCCCGGGCCTTAGTTTGCCTACCCATGCTGTAGACAGACAGATGCCAACAACACAGTGCATGAATGCGGCCTTAGTCAGATACAACTCCTAATATATTTCTTGCAACACTCTCTAAATTGTCTCCCAGCACGCTAGTATCCCCAAGTTCAGAGTGTGAGAATTGCTGCCCTAAAGCAATTGTGTCAGGGATGGGGGACATGCAGCAGGTGGTAGGACCTCACTCTCCAGAAGCAGCTGTAAACAGGATGAATGAAGTCTTCTAATTTTTACCTTATGAACAATGGCAATTTTTTGGTTTTTTGGGGAAACCAGCACCGATCTGATTGCTTTCAATGAGGGTATCAGCGCCTTGTTTCAATGCAACTTGAAAGTGAGTCAACCCCTTCTCCGTCAGCTGATTATTACAAATTATTAAAAGTTAGCACAAAACATTTCCGAAACTGCTTTAAATATCTTGAAAGGGATTCGAAACAATGGCTGTCATTAGACGTTAATTGCCGATACACCATGTGCCAGGCATCAAAATGCCTCAAGATGTAACAAACAAAATGAAATAATAAAAGAAGAAGAAGAAAACTTGGGACGGCTGCATGCGAGCGTGGAGGGAAGATCCAGCAGCTATTACATATTGTATTCTATTGGTAATGTTGATTTCCTGAGGGCAGCTTTTGCTGTCTTGGATGGGGGGTGTTTCAGGCTCCAAGTTTCTGCCTTGTGGGGAAGTTTTCGAGGAATAGGAACCTCAGCCCACAAGTAGAAAACATCCACACCATACCTTTAAAACACTCTTATACACCTCTACGAATCTTAAAGGTAAAGGTAAAAGGACCCCTGACCATTAGGTCCAGTCATGGCCGACTTTGGGGTTGCGGCGCTCATCTCGCTTTATTGGCCGAGGGAGCCGGCGTACAGCTTCCGGGTCATGTGGCCAGCATGACTAAGCCGCTTCTGGCAAACCAGAGAAGCACACGGAAACACCGTTTACCTTCCCTCCGGAGCGGTACCTATTTATCTATTTGCACTTTGATGTGCTTTCGAACTGCTAGGTTGGCAGGAGCAGGGACCGAGCAACGGGAGCTCACCTCGTCACAGGGATTCGAACCCTAGGCTCTGTGTTTTAACCCACAGCGCCACCGTGTCCCTAAGAGTCTTGGCTGGCTCCAAAGATTCCTAGGAACTGCATTCTATTAAGGTTCTCCTAACTGCAGTTCAGTTTTATTGCACATAGCCAAAGGCTGCTGCAATGTACACAGAATCATTCAACAATTAAAAGAAAATACGCTGGATTAATACAAAAAACTTTATATTATCAAGACATTACCTACTCTTAACAGAGCTATAAATGTACCTTAATATACAGGTTAAGACATTAAACAATAAAATTTATAGGCTAAAATCATCACATGGCCACTAATATATTAAAAAATAATGTTAATTAATACAATGTGCAATTATATTCGGAGTTTGGTGATAAAGATAGACTATAGCTTGATGTAGATAGGGTCAAATAAATCCATCTCCTTTACAGTTGGTAGCTAACTTGTTCTCCTAGCAATTTTCAGCACCTTTCACAAACTATAGCTCCTAGAATTGGGGGGTTGGGAGGGAAGGGGAACTATGACTCTTAAAGTGGTATAAGAGTAATTTAAAGATATAGTGTGGATGTCATCCTTTGTCCTTATCCTTGCAAAAATTCCCAAGACTGCAGTTTCGAAATCACAAGTGGGATCTACAAGAAAATGTTTTAGTATGGCAGCGTTGGGGGAAAAGATAAAGCTTTCCGATCTGAGGACTGCATTCCATTCACTGCAGCTTCCTGAGGTCCACATGCCAGAGTCAAAAGTAGGTGAAGGATATATAATAATAATAATAATAATAATAATTATAATTATAATTATAATTATAATTATAATTATAATTATAATTATAATAATAATAATACCCTACTCATCAGGCTGGGTTTCAACAACCACTCTGGGCAGCTTCCAGTACATATAAAAATATAATAAGACATCAAACATTGAAAACTTCCCGATAAAGGGCTGTATTCAGATGTCTAGTACGTTTCCGAGCACAATTCAAAGTATTGGTGCTGACCTTTAAAGCCCTAAATGGCCTCGGTCCTGTATACCTGAAGGAGCGTCTCCACCCCCATTGTTCTGCCTGGACACTGAGGTGCAGCGCCGAGGGCCTTCTGGCGGTTCCCTCATTGCGAGAAGTGAGGTTACAGGGAACCAGGCAGAGGGCCTTATCGGTAGCGGCACCCGCCCTGTGGAACACCCTCCCATCAGATGTGAAGGAAATAAGCAGCTATCCTATCTTTAAAAGACATCTGAAGGCAGCCCTGTTTAGGGAAGTTTTTAAAATTTAATGCTGTACTGTTTTTAACAGTACAGCATTGGGAGCCGCCCAGAGTGGCTGGGGAAACTCAGCCAGATGGGTGGGGTATAAATAATAAATTATTATTATTATCTTCTAAAAGTTGTGTAGTTCACTGTCTCCTTGACATCTGATGGGGGGGCGTTCCACAGGGAGGGTGCCACTGCCGAGAAGGCTCTCTGCCTTGTTAGCTTGTGAGGGGAGGCAGGATTCTATACAAACTCGCCCGCTGTCAGGATGCTGTCAGCAGCTCCCGGCTGGTTGCCCAGGAAAGTAAAAAGATAAGGAAAAGTTTCTTACTGTCCTTTTTTGTTTCAATCTTTACAGAGAGAGGCTATAGAACCCAGCCTCTTGGATAATGCTGTTGTCCTGAGTGAATCTCCACTCCCTGTCTCTCCCGCTTCCTCATTTCTCATCATCTCCTCTAGGGGTGCTGCTACGTGCCCTCTGTCTTTGAGCTCTTTGCTCTCCTACTTTTAAGGCTCGCCAGGTTCTGGGAGATGGAGGGTCTGGAATGCTTTCTAATTACAACGTGTCAGCCGGATGTTGCTCTGCCTCCGCCTGCTTCTTGAAAGCCAGTGTGGTGTAGTGGTTAAGAGCGTTGGACTCATAATCTGGGGAACCGGGTTCGCGTCTCCGCTCCTCCACCTGCAGCTGCTGGGTGACCTTGGGCCAGTCACACTTCTTTGAAGTCTCTCAGCCCCACTCACCTCACAGAGTGTTTGTTGTGGGGGAGGAAGGGAAAGGAGAATGTTAGCTGCTTTGAGACTCCTTAGGGTAGTGATAAAGCAGGATATCAAATCCAAAACTCTTCTTCTTCTCCTCTCCCATGATTTCCCAACTTTTCCCTTCATCTGCCTCTGAGCTGTGACCTCCTGTAAACCCCTGTTGTAAATCTATACTGTCTTCCTCTTCCTCCTCCCTGGAAGGGTCTCCACCATTCCTTGTCTGCCCAGTCCCTGAAACCCACCCCTCTCCGTCCTCTATCCAGACCACAGAGCAGCAGAATCAGCATTCAAGCCAGGAAAAGCACTCATGGAGAATGGGAAAAAGAGATGGGGTGTGGCTAGGGCCACACTGCTTTCATGTTACTCTCTGGGGGCCACAGACCATTGGTGGGTGGGGCTAGAAGCAAAAGTGGGTGGATCAAAGGATGTGAAATTTATCTTTCAACAGTAGACTATTTTCCACTCTCAGTGTGATGGCCTGGGAATCGGATTCAGAGACTGAACCTGAGGAATCCCAGCCTGCACAGGAGTCCCCCCCTCCAGGACCGGCGGAACCGGGGCTGGGGCTTGAACCTGAAGGGCCCTCACCTGTGCCGGATCCTCAGGAGCAGACACCAGCTGAAACTGCTCTGGCTCCGGAGGTGATTGAGGACCCATTGCCTGCAGGTGCTCCTCTCCCAGCCCAGTCAGGGGAAGGTGAAGCTGCCCCTGGGTCCAGTAACCCTCCAGCCTCTCCTGAGCTGCAGAGGCTCAGGGCAGAGAGGCCGAGGGAACTAAGTTCTCGCAGGAGGAGTGCTCGCCTCCAGGCCAGGAGAGGCGAGTCTCCTGTGGACCGGGACCGCCCTATGCCTCAGAGGAGATAAAAGCCAGCCAGCCCAGTCCCAGGTTGTGGGAGCAACATTGTTGGTAACCTGTTCCTGCCGGTACCCTGTCCTGTTCTTCTGCCAGAGTTCCTGACCACACCCGCCTCCTTGCCTTGTACCCCGCTTCAGCCTTGACGGACAGCCTCCATACCACACCCTTGACCTCGGACTGGACTCGAACCACGCTGCACGGTAACCCTCCGGGACCAGCACACTCAGCCACATGCACATAAACCCTCTTTCCTCCATCCAGACGAGCAAATGGCATTAACAGTGTACAAAGACTGGCACATGAACTCAAGGAGGCTGCAAAGTACTGCAACATGCTCAACATGGAGCTACCTTTGAAAGCTACTTGGAAGCTACAACTAACCCAGAATGCGGCTGCCAGACTGGTGACTGGGAGAAGCCGCCAAGACCACATAACACCGGTCCTGAAAGACTTATATTGGCTCACAGTATGTTTCCGAGCACAATTCAAAGTGTTGGTGCTGACCTTTAAAGCCCTAAATGGCTTCAGCCCAGTATACCTGAAGGAGTGTCCCCACCCCCATCGTTCAGCCCAGACACTGAGGTCCAGCGCCGAGGGCCTTCTGGCGGTTCCCTCACTGCGAGAAGTGAAGTTGCAGAGAACCAGGCAGAGGGCCTTCTCGGTAGTGGCACCCACCCTGTGGAACACCCTCCCATCAGATGTCAAGGAGATGGGTATCTATATAACCTTTAGAAGTCATCTGAAGGCAGCCCTCTGCTTGAAAACCTCCAAGGAAGGAGAGTCCACAGCTCTTACTGCCAGGAAGTTCTTCCCAATGTTTAGTCAGAATCGCCTTTCTTTCAACTTGAAGCCACTGATTCGAGTCCTACCCCCAAGAGTAGGAGAAAACAAGCTTGCTCCCTCTTCCATGTGGCAGCTCTTGAGACATTTGAAGATGTCTATCGTATCTCCTCTCAGTCTCCTCTTTTCCAGGCTGTTCTTGTGTGAATGTGGTATCACAAGGGACATTTTGGCAAATGCATCTCGTCATACAGAAAATCTGTAGCTGTTGAAATTCCCATTCTGACACAGGTATGAAATCTGGAGGAGGTCTTCCGTACTTTCCAGTTTGCCGGTTAAATGACTTGACCCAAGACACGTATTGAATGTAAGGGAGAGATGGCGATGAAAGTCATTTCATTATGCTATGAGCCACACCGGGTCATATTTGCATTCTTCGTTGAGCCGAGTTCTGTGTAACATGAGCTGGGCAAAGGCACGTAATCCATCCCTCGCCTCAAAATTATCAAATCCCTTATGAGTTGACTACCTGGATGTTTTTCCCATGGAAGTGTAGGGGAAGTGTATGTTTATGTAAAGGGAAGCACTGATTTACTAGAACTGATTGCTTTGCAGTCTAATTACTTTTCAACTGGCTGTTCCAAATTAAGATGTCATCGATGGCTTTTGGTGATATATTTCATTTTAAGCAAATTTATTCTATAATAGAGCACATCATAATGGGAAGCAGAGTCCCCACTCTTCCCTACTCTTTGTAGCCGGATATCTTGACAAGTAAATTAAATTTAGCAGTTAAAATGCTTCCATTAGTAATTTTATTAAGTTAATTAAGGATTTTCTCTTTCTGAATTTTAACTACCCTCATTTCAGAACAACCTTCATTTTTAAAAAATAAAATAAAATAATGCCACATATTTAGTAACCACAAGAGTTTGAGAACAAAATTTTTCTATCCTATAAATTGCTTCGGACTCTATGAAAACAAATAGGAGCCTCTGCTTGAACACCACGAGTGGTGGAGAAATCACCACCCCTTTAGGTAATTGGTCCCATTGTCAAACTGCTCTCACCATCAAGGCATTTGATGCTAAATCGGGTCCACCCTTAAAGAGGGCATGTATTGCGGTGAGACCAACACCCTGTGTTGTGGGTGGGTACAATTGGTCAACCACAACACCCGATTGGTAGGTCTCTCAAACCTGGGTGCAATCTGGCCAATGGGACGCAGTCCAAACGGTTCGAGGGACCTATTTATACCCATATACATAACCCAGAGCTTCCTCTTTCAGCCTGTGCATTCGGAACACCTGCCCACCCCTCCCTACTTTTAGGGCTTGCGCTTGACCTTGCTACTCCGTCGTGTGACGTCTGTCGTTGGGACAGGGGCATGGCAGCAATTTCCCCCACTTGGCTGATTGGCTGTTGCCATTTGGGTTTCACCTGCCACATAGCAAGTCATCACAACTTGTAAGGTTGCGGATAGGCTCGGGTTCAGGTGATAGGGATGGGAGAAGGCTCTTGCCATCCCTATGTGAAGGGTATTCCATTAAAGGAATCCAGGGACTCGATGGTTTGGTCAACCCCTGTGTTATGTACTGAGTTGAATAGGATCCAAATTGCAGCAGTCTGATTGGTCCTAGAACAATAGGATTCAGAATGCAGTAGTCTGGTCCTAGAACAACAGGTTTCAGAATGCAGCAGTCTGATTGGTCCTAGAACAATAGGATTCAAAAGGCAGCAGTCTGATTGGTCCGCAGGAGCCACCCAATCCAACTCCAGGTGGAAGTGAATCGGCAACCTGATTGGCCTACAGGAGGATCCCGGAACTAGCCAATCACGTGGGGCCCATTGTGTAAATAATGTATATAAAGCAGACATTTCAGGGGAAATTCCATTCCTCACTACTATGAGCTGAATAAAGAGCATGAAATCCACACTCGACTCTGAGTATATTTCACCATGAGAGGGTGTTGTGCCCATGCCTGAGTCCAGGGGGACATTTGGGTGGCAGAGTTAGCCCGTTCCCAGCTTTCCGCTTATCCAGGTGTTCACCCTTGGCTGACCTATGCTGGAACCCTGGGTCAGCGCTTCCTGCGTGGCAGGGAGCTAGTTGAACCAGAGCCTATGCAACCAGTCACTTTCGGTAATCAATAAAGTTGTGGCCTAAATTCTGCCAAAAACCAAACCAAAATTTGAGTCGTGTGATTTTATTTAGGGGGGAGGTTTCTGGATCTGAATATGCAAGTAGATATGCTTTTCATAGCTAGGAATATACAGCCAGGTTAGGTGGTTCTGTTTTTCTTTGAGTCACACTTTCCCAATAGCTCAAGGCTGCTTAAAATCTGACATTAAAAACTAGAATAGAAAAAATAATATTTGGAGTGGGTGGGTGTGTTTTAAAATCAACCTTTGGTGATCACAGCAGAAAAGTAAAAATAAGATTGTTCCAAACTATTCTATCACCTTACCTTTCAAAGCAAACTGCACTCAAATTGTCTATTTGCAGAACGTTCCATACTCTGTGTTTTCCATAGATAGATTCTTTATTCAACATTAGTATCAGTATCAAACTTTATTTCAGCAAAGTCCCCTAAGTCCATGATCGGTCAGAAAAGAATGGATGGAGGCAGGATCCAGTGGAAAGCAAGGCAGATATTTATTTTTTCTGTTGCAACAGAGTTCCCTCCCCTCCTTGCAAGGAGGGTGAGACCCAGAACAAAAAACTGTGCAGGAACCTTTAAAGACTTTTGACGTTGCCCAGCCAAAGACCACCCTAAAAGCATCATACATACATCATAGGAGGCAGTCTACAGCAGAAATCCTGTCTGCTAGAATATCTGAAAATGGTTGCTGATTGCATTACCTGGGCAGCCTGGCCATTCTTTTGTGGCGGTTAATACTTTAGTTCCTAAATCCAGGTCACAGGCTCACCCTATTCATACACAAATACACCCTTAAGACGAGATTTGTAAGTGAAAAGACATTGGGAAGGCTTTTCAACATTTGCCTCCCTTACTGCAGAGGAATATTTGAGGTCTTTGGGAGAGTCAAAATGGCTTCAGGATTGCTCTCCTGTACCATTTCAGACACGTGGCTTATATATTTAGATATGTGTGCATTTATGAATATTCTGTATTTGAGACCTTAAAGGTAAAGGGACCCCTGACCATTAAGTCCAGTCACAGACGACTCTGGGGTTGCAGTGCTCATCTCGCTTTATTGGCCGAGGGAGCCGGCGTACAGCTTCCGGGTCATGTGGCCAGCATGACTAAGCTACTTCTGGAGAACCAGAGCAGTGCACAAAAACACCGTTTACCTTCCTGCCAGAGCGGTACCTATTTATCTACTTGCACTTTGACGTGCTTTTGAACTGCTAGGTTGGCAGGAGCAGGGACCGAGCAACGGGAGATCACCCCGTTGCGGGGATTCGAACCGCCGATCTTCTGATTGGCAAGCCCTAGGCACTGTGGTTTAACCCACAGCGCCACCCGCGTCCCATTTGAGAGCTTAGAATTCTTATAACACCACCCTTAACAAACTAGTCTGTTACAAACTGTACAAACTGCACGGCAGTTTAAATGTATGGTGCGAATGGGGTACCCTTTCTCTTTCCCCTTCTCTTTCCTCTGTTTTCCCCCTTCAACTTTTTCCTTGACTCTCTCTCTCTCTCCCTTTACAACCTCCTGGGGACCCAGAGCCTGACACTCTTTCATCTCCCTGCTCTGTCTCTGCTTCTGGTCCTTCCTGAACAGCTCCCAGTCAAAATACAAGAATAAATGAGCAGCAGGCGCTCCGTCACAATGCAGCCTCCCTACAGTGATGCAGAAAAAGTCCTTCAGGAAACAATAAACAATAAAGCAGGGTGAAATATGTATTTTAAACCCAGATTTGGATAAGGAACATGGCAGGGATCACCCCTCTGGGAAGTCTTGTCTTAAATAAAAAGTTGTTTCAAAGCACACTGAAAGACCGATACCAGGGGTGCCCAAACTTTTTTTAGGATTGAAGTTGTTGAGCTTTTTATCATTTTACCCCAAAGTTGTTTAGCTTTTTTTAGGGTTTGACCCCAAGAAATAAACTGCCACAAGGGCCAGATTAAACCAGCCAGAGGGCCAGATTAAACCCCCCAAACAGACTTTGGACATGCCTGGTCTCATACTGTCAGCACCTGTCTAACTAAGGTGCCACAACTCGAAAGGCCCTGTTCATCTGAAAAGATCTTATCTGGACCAAGGAACCTTCCCCTCATTCTTCCACCCCATCAATCTGTGTTCATCCTTTCTAAAGGTTTATAGCTTTTGTCACGGAAGGACTTTTCTTTACCCTTGGGCTGCTCTTTAAAGACTAAATCAAAACAATTTGTGAACATTTGGAAAGGGAGGGGGGGAATCAAATCTACCCTCCCATAATTTGATTTGTAGAAAATTGACGAACAAAGCTTTGCTGAGTGGTTTTAAATAAATCATAATTAATTACATGTGCAAATGCATCAACCAAATTTGGATGCACAATTAAATAACTAATCACAGTTTGGAAAAGCTGAAAATTGAAATTGCATGCTGAAATAGACAAGCATGGCCCCAGGCTCACTCAGGTGTTTCCGTTTTGATCGCTGAAGCATGCAGCAGTTTCTTGCAGCGAAGGACCACTTGTTGAAGACAGAAGAAACTCCTCTTGCTCTTCAGCTAGACCTTTTTGAAAGCTTCGAAGGGATTTATCCTGCTATAGACACAGAAAACTCGAACTCATAAGACCCGTAAATTAACTTCTGCAATTGGCTTTGGGAATTAGGTGGCTCTGAGAGTGCATTTGATTTTGACAAATTAATGGAGACTACGTCCATCAGCAGGCGTCCGCCATGGCTCTCCATTATCAGTGGCAATAGATCTCAAATTAAATTCTGGGGATGCCAGAATAAACACCCACCCTGCCCGCATCATGCCGTGCGTGTCAGCTTCCAAGTATTTTTCAAAACATTGCTATCCTGTCCCCCAGAGATGTTTACATTTGCAAGCAGTCATGCAGCCCCAGCTTGCAGGTTTACAATAGGCAGAAGGGTAAGCAGCACCAAAGGAAAAAGAGTTGGGAGGGAGGAGGGGAAAAACAAGCCAAACACACTACTGAAAGCAAAACACTGCACTGGTGCCCAGGTTCTGCTTGTGGGTTTCCCAAGGCATCTATTTGTGAGAACAGGATGCTGGACTAGACGGGTTATTGGCCTCACCCATCAAGTCTATTCTTATGATCTTATGTTTTTATGACTAGATGGGCCTTTGGATTGATCAGGCAAGATAATAATAATAATAATATAATTTTATTTATACCCCACCCTCCCTGGCCAGAGCCAGGCTCAGGGAGGCTAAGACCAGTAAAATTACAATAAAAACATAAGGGGGGGGGAGAGAAAAGGGAAAAAATTTAAAATACGGGTTAAAATACAATTTAAAATGCAGCCTCATTTTAATAGTAGCCCATAGATCAAAACCATAAGGGGAGGGAAACATAAGGGTCAGACTGAGTCCAAACCAAAGGCCAGGCGGAACAGCTCTGTCTTACAGGTCCTGCAGAAAGATTTCAAGTCCCGTAGGGCCCTAGTATCTTATGACAGAGCATTCCACCAAGTCAGGGCCAGTACTGAAAAGCCCTTGCCCTAGTTGACCACCTTGCGACCTGGGACCTCCAAAATGTTGTCATTTGTGGACCTTAAGGTCCTCTTTGGGGCTTACCAGGAGAGGCGGTCCCATAGGTATGTGGGTCCTAGGCTGCATAGGGCTTTAAAGGTCAAAACCAGCACCTTAAACCTGACCCTGTACTCCACTGGGAGCCAGTGCAGTTGGTAAAGCACTGGATGAATGTGATCCCGTGGAAAGGACCCCGTAAGGAGCATTGCCGTGGCATTCTGCACCTGCTGGAGTTTCTGGGTCAGCTTCAAGGGCAGCCCCGCGTAGAGTGAGTTACAATAATCAAGCCTGGAGGTGACCGTCGCATGGATCACTGTGGCCAGATCAGGGCGAGAAAGGTGCCTGTAAATTAATCCTAGATAGATTGTAAACTCACCAGCAGATTGTAAGGTCACAGCTTTGATGCCACGGTCTGTGTTCATTCAACTTTTGTACCACATAATCAGCATTGTAGGGGGTTGGCCACTGGGATACCTTCCAACTCTACAATTCTGTGACTGTATGCACATTACCAAGTACAACAATAAAATGCAAAATGCAAATACAAAACGAAACAATACAGAACAGACCAGGAAATGTGGCATGTTCATGTAAGTCACCAGAAATATACTGTAGGTCATCTTCAAAATAAGGCTAACATAGGTAAGAGACAGGGCCAGCCTAATCTCAGTGGGCAGAGAGCTCCATCATCTCAGTGCCATCACAGTGAATCCACTATTTCTAGTTGACGGTATCATGGCTGTCAATCACGCCTCCGCAAAGCAGCATGCAAAACGGCCTGGGCTCCAGGTTATCTGACAGACTGCCTGCTTCTGAATATTAGTTGCTGGGAAGCACAGTTGCAGGGAGTGCTGTTTTGCTCAGATTCTGTTTACGGGCTTCCTGTGGATATCTGGCTGGCCATTGAGAAAACTTGGTGCTGCACGAGATGGGCGTTTTGGCTTGTTCCGGTTGTTGTTGTTGTTTAGTCGTTTAGTCATGTCTGACTCTTCGTGACCCCATGGACCAGAGCACGCCAGGCACTCCTGTCTTCCACTGCCTCCCTCAGTTTAGTCAAACTCATGCTGGTAGCTTCGAGAACACTGTCCAACCATCTCGTCCTCTGTTGTCCCCTTCTCCTTGTGCCCTCCATCTCTCCCAACATCAGGGTCTTTTCCAGGGAGTCTTCTCTTCTCATGAGGTGGCCAAAGTATTGGAGCCTCAGCTTCAGGATCTGTCCTTCCAGTGAGCACTCAGGGCTGATTTCCTTAAGAATGGATAGGTTTGATCTTCTTGCAGTCTTGTCTTTGTCCATGGAGTTTTTTTGGCAGGGATACTGAAGTGGCTTGCCGGTTCCTGCTCCAGATGGACCACGTTTGGTCAAAAGTCTCCACTATGACCTGTCCATCTTGCGTGGCCCTGCACGGCATAGCTCATAGCTTCTCTGAGTTATTCAAGCCCCTTCTCCATGGCAAGGCAGTGATCCATGAAGGGGAGCATCAGCATAGCATGGAATAAAGGTTGTCAGACCCGTTCACATATCCTGTTTAGTCTGCTTTAAAGCTCTTGCCCCTCTCACTAGCAATGAAAAGGCCACTCACTTTTAAGTAAGTTTAAAATTATTTACTTACTAAATCCAAGGTCTGCTTCATGCATTTTTCCATGCAGCAGCAAGGAGAACATTGTAGGGTAATCTTGGGTCCAAAATACAGCATATAGTTTCAAACATGTGGTACAAGTCCATCCTAGTGGATTACATGGCGGAGAGAGAGAGAGAGAGAGAGAGAGAGAGAGAGAGAGAGAGAGAGGAACAGGAAGTTAAGCAGCTTCACTTCCTCCCTCATGCAACATGGTATACCATGAGATGTGGTATCCCTTTACATGTATTTATTTTTGATTCAGATTAATCTTGGCCAATGGCTAGTGCAATAAAGTTATTTGGATTGGATTGTTCTCCTCCTTCTGGCAACTCCTGCAGCCAAGCTTGTGCCAAATGCATTGCTCTGCTTTCCTTTGGACCACATCAGAGAGGCTGAGAGGGCGGTCACATCAGGAGGTGAAAGGCAAACAAAGGCATGATGGAATAAAAAAAAGTAAACCAAGTGAACTAGGTGTCCAAGAAAACCTCCCTGTGGTCTTCTATTGGGTACTGTGATAATAGGATTCTGGATTAGATGGGCCTTTGGCCTGATCCAGCATGGCTGTCTTAAAACTCTTTCAATGGGAGCTTTGCAGTCTGGGTACTAAGTAAGCCCATTCTTTGGAGTCAAGCATAACTATGTATAAGTGCTAGTTAGTGCATGAAGGGGTTAAGACCATAGATTTCTGTTCCTAGACTTGGCTACGAGTGATCGCCAAAGAAGAACAAGAAGCTTCGAGGAGCCACAGGTGAAAGCTGAGTGAAGGGTGGGGACCAAAGGTGGACAAAGTACCCCAGAAGCAGAATGACGTGCCCCCCAGCAGAGGTACAACCCCTCGCCTAACACCCTAGTAAAGGTAAATGGACCCCTGACCATTAGGTCCAGTTGTGACCGACTCTGGGGTTGCAGCGCTCATCTTGCTTTATTGGCCGAGGGAGCCGGCGTACAGCTTCCGGGTCATGTGGCCAGCATGACTAAGCCTCTTCTGGCGAACCAGAGCAGTGCACAGAAACGCCATTTACCTTCCCACCGGAGCGGTACCTATTTATCTACTTGCACTTTGATGTGCTTTCGAACTGCTAGGTTGGCAGGAGCAGGGACCAAGCAACAGGAGCTCACCCCGTCGCGGGGATTCGAACCGCCAACCTTCTGATTGGCAAGTCCTAGGCTCTGTGGTTTAACCCACAGTGCCACCCGTGTCCTATACACCTCTAAAACCACAAGCAACAGCATATTTAGCTATGTGCTGACATCACTATGGGCAACTGCCCCCAGAAAGCCATGCTGAACCTCTGCGGACCATGGTGAAGTGACTTAATGCAAATCCTTGTTTGGTTCTGAAGTCTCGGCCTCCCCAGAAACAACGAGTTTTTGTCTGCTGCAAATGCTGATCTATGGCAAAGTGGGCGGATTGCAGCGAAGGACAATGACAGGTCTCTTTGGAAGGCTTACTTTTGGTTGAATTATGGTTCTAATGAAATTGTCAATAGTAATCCTGTTACCAGGAACTCGAAAACCCTGCTTAATGAACTAGACACTAACAAACAAAATAACAATTCTTTTTTTTAAAAAAAAATACTCTATTGAGAACAGGGTAATTGCTTCAGATTTCAGGTGGATAATGGAATGCAAAGGAACTGTACGACCTGGTCCAGAGCATTAAGGAAATAATAAAAGTGAACAAGGGTGCGTGTCAGCCTAGCAACATCTCTTTATGTCCCCAATGCCACCTACTCAACAGAATACTTTTCTATGACACCTTAATTAATCCCTGTCCCACCATTCCCACAACTCACGGCCAGCGATATAATTTCGAATTCCCATGTCACCTATAAGCAGTACCAAGGCTGAAGAAGAAGAAGGAAAAAAGCAGTTTCCTCATTTTGTGAGTGACAAAAAGGACCTTCTGTTCAGGGCAATGCTCAGCGCCTGCAAATGCGCCTCGTGGTATTCTTTCCCTTTTTAAATGTATTTTGAGCATTTTTAAAATCTGATGTTAGTGTGAAAAGCCTCCCGAGACCCTGACATGCAGTCAATAAAAAGAAAGTCCCTGCCTGCAGGCTTATGAACTAAAAGATATGGCACAAAAGGGAAAAGAATGAGGAGGGAAGAGGAAAGAGACAAACACGCGACTTAATTCTTAAGTTGGACCTAAGTGCAGCCAAACCCAACATACTCGTGAGTCTTGGCATTCAGAGACATCCTGCCTCCATGGCTTGAGATAGAATGTCACCATTATGCATGCCTTATACTCCCCAAACAGTGCTTCCAGTAGCAGGCAGCATGGCGAGGTGGCAAAACTGGCCTGATGTCAAGGCTGCTTACCAGCATGGCAGATAGCTAAGTTTTTATTGTCAAACATAACACAGTCCAGGGCTGCCATACATCTGGAATTTCCCGGATATAGGCGGGATTCGCCCATCAAAAATGGCGTCCGGGTGGAATTTTCAAAAATCAGTTTAAATGTCCGTGTTGATTTTATGGTGAATTTTCTTTAAAAAAAAATAGCTTAAAAATGTAATTTGTTTTGGCCAAAGCTCAAAAGCTTTTTCACTTTTTGAAATATGGCAACCCTAACACAGTCTCTTCTACAGCTCTGGATATCTTTGCACACCAATCTCCTGGCTAGGCAGCTATTCCCAGGTCTTTGCTATATGGAGCAAGTGCAACAACAGGGGAATACGCCTCCACCACCAGTTTGTGTAGAAGAAGAAGAAAAGTTTGGATTTGATATCCCACCTTTCACTCCCCTTCAGGAGTCTCAAAGTGGCTCACAATCTCCTTTTCCCTTCCTCCCCCACAACAAACACTCTGTGAGGTGAGTGAGGCTGAGAGACTTCAGAGAAGTGTGACTTGCCCGAGGTCACCCAGCAGCTGCATGTGGAGGAGTGGGGAATCGAACCTGGTTCACCAGATTACGAGTCCACTGCTCCTAACCACTATACCACACTGGCACTATACCACACTAGTACAGACCAAATGAGTCCACTGCTCTTAACCACTACACCACACTGGCTCTCCGGGATGTGTGTACTCAGCTGGAGATTGAGTCTGCACAGAAACTTCCTCTGCTCCTCCCTTTTTGACCCCCTCTTGGTTCTGGGAGACAGTGGTCCAGGAGAAGATGGGGAGGCATGTCCTTACCTGACCTGCCTCTTTCTCCTCTTCTTCTGACCTCTCCTGCCCTCCACCCTCCAGTCCTGAAGCTTCGCCTGCCTCTGATTCTTGCTCCCTGGCTGATACAGGTTCCCACAATCCACTGCCCGCCTCTCCCAAGTCCAGACCCCTTTCCTCCAGCGCACATTCATCAGCATCCTGGCATTCTCTGACACCTGAGCTGAGTTGCATCATGGAGGTCAGCATGTTGTAAACACTCATGCAGAGCTAATCCAGTGCTCCTAGCAGTGTGTTTGCACCACACTGACCTCCCCACCAACTCCCCGCTTGCCCTCTCCTTCCTGATAAGTAGCAGAAGCCCAGCTGGTGGTGGAAGATCAGGTGAGCAGCACTGTTCTCCTATGGTGTCCTCTACGGATTGCTTCCCCGATGAAACATCTTCTGTCCGAGATGCCACAAATGTTAGCTGAACTACTTCAGAAAAAGGCATTCATAATATTAGGGGGAGATTGTTCAGATGCCAGCACTCAGATCCCAGTGTGTGCGTGCTGTGACGTTGTTAAGCGGAGACCCAACAGCGCATAGAAATGAAGGTGGCCCATGGGGAACTTTGAGCAGAATCTTTCCTAGGAAGGGGAAAGCAATCAATGGAAACCCCACTCAGGATGCAGAGTTGGCGACTGTCAGGCAAGAGAGGATGAGACCAGCTCTCAGCCTCTGTACACCACAGCTGAAGATGTAATGTAATGTAAAGTAACTCATCCATCCCTAATTTAATAGGAAGTGACTTAAGATATTTTTAACAGCCCTAGGAAAACACTGTGGACTGGAGGATGTATGCATGTATGCATATATATATATATATATATATATATATATATATATATGGATTCAGAGAGAGAGATGGAGAGAACCCACAACCACATTGTAAAATTAGCATTTAGATAGTGAGCAAGGGAGTAAAATTGGCATAAAATCTTGAAAAACTAACTGGGCTTGCCAAATTATAAATCGCTCCCTAGTGTCTAATGGCTCAGACACAATAACAAGTTTTTTCCCTTCTCTATCGTGGACCAAAAATTCTTTCCCCAACTTCCACCTCTTCCCCCTTCCTCTCTCTCCTCTCCCATTCAGAGGGCTTTCCAAAGGCTTGTTCACAAGTCACACTGAGTGCAGGTACAGGCTGTCTAAGCTTTTGATTCATACAGCTCATCTGCTGTATACAGTATTTACTGACAGGACATTACATAGGGAATACTGTTCTTGTTGTTGGCATCAGTCTGTCCTGAGAGAGGATGGAGTTCCCTCCAGGGCTGAACTCAAACCACTGTGTTAGCATCACCCAAGTGACCTTCCTGGGGTGCAAGCCTGGGCAGAGAATATGGAGGTCCTGGGCTGCCCAGATGACAAGACCCCACTCTTGGCATCTCTGATGTGGTCCAAAGGAAAGCAGAGCAATACATTTGGCACCAGCTTGGCTGCAGGAGTTGCTGGAAAGAGGTGTACAAGGCACCATCCGACCTTCTTAGGGACTTGTATAGGGTTTGCTCCTTAGCCTTTTCTTTTCCCAAAGATATCCCTCAAGACTTTCCTTCTCCTAGTTGGGTTATCTTCCCTGGTTGATGAGCCCCATCTGCCCTCACTTCCCTCTACAGCAGACTTTCTCAACCTGTGGGTTCCCAGATGTTGTTGGACTACAACTCCCATCATCCCTAGAGCTCAGGGATGATGGGAGTTATAGTCCAACAACATCTGGGGACCCACAGGTTGAGAACCGCTGCTCTACAGCATGTGCAGAAACTGCCTTCTTGACGGTTGGACCCACTCTTGGTCTCGTCTGCTCAATCTGCTGGAGCCTATCATCGCATTCAGGGGAAGTCCCACACTCACTGAGGGTTTGAGACCCATCTTCTACCCTCACCTGGTTTAGCCAGCCAGTCAAAGTCATAGAATCATAGAATCATAGAATCATAGAATCATAGAGTTGGAATAGACCACAAGGGCCATCGAGTCCAACCCCATCAGAGTTCTTCCTAATGTTTAGGTGGAATCTTCTTTCTTGTAGTTTGGAACCATTGCTCCGTGTCCGCTTCTCTGGAGCAGCAGAAAACAACCTTTCTCCCTCCTCTATGTGACATCCTTTTATATATTTGAACATGGCTATCATATCACCCCTTAGCCTCCTCTTCTCCAGGCTAAACATGCCCAGCTCCCCTAGCCGTTCCTCATAAGGCATCGTTTCCAGGCCTTTGACCATTTTGGTTGCCCTCCTCTGGACACGTTCCAGTTTGTCAGTGTCCTTCTTGAACTGTGGTGCCCAGAACTGGACACAGTACTCCAGGTGAGGTCTGACCAGAGCAGAATACAGTGGCACTATTACTTCCCTTGATCTAGATGCTATACTCCTATTGATGCAGCCCAGAATTGCATTGGCTTTTTTAGCTGCCGCGTCACACTGTTGGCTCATGTCAAGTTTGTGGTCAACCAAGACTCCTAGATCCTTTTCACATGTACTGCTCTCAAGCCAGGTGTCACCCATCTTGTATTTGTGCCTCTCATTTTTTTTGCCCAAGTGCAATACTTTACATTTCTCCCTGTTAAAATTCATCTTGTTTGTTTTGGCCCAGTTCTCCAATCTGTCAAGGTCGTTTTGAAGTGTGATCCTGTCCTCTGGGGTGTTAGCCACCCCTCCCAGTTTGGTGTCATCTGCAAATTTGATCAGGATGCCCTTGAGTCATTTTCCAGGATGTGTCCACTGTCGCACACTGACAGATTCTAGGAGCTACAGGTGAGAGCTGAGGGCAGGGTAGGGACACAAGGTGGACAAACTACCCCAGAAGGAGCATGGCATGTCCCCCCACCAGAGATATTTAAAAAAGGTAAAGGTAAAGGACCCCTGGACAGTTAAGTCCAGTCAAAGGCGAGTATGGGGTTACGACACTCATCTCGCTTTCAGGCCAAGAAAGCTGGCGTTTGTCCACAGAAAGCTTGAGGCCAGCATGATGAAACTGCTTCTGGCGCAACGGGACACTGTGGTGAAAATCAGAGTGCACGGAAATGCCATTTACCTTCCCGCCACAACGGTACCTATTTATCTACTCGCACTGGTGTGCTTTCAAACTGCTAGGTTGGCAGGAGCTGGGACAGAGCAACGGGAGCTCACCCCGTCACAGAGATTCAAACCTTCGACCTTCTGATCAGCAAGCCCAAGAGGCTTAGTGGTTTAGACCACAGCGCCACCCACGTCCCTTGCACCAGAGATATTACCCCTCCCCTAACGCAGATGGCTGGTTCATGTGTGGCAGTGAACATGGGTAAAAGAAGCCCCATAGCACATAAAAGCATTTTTGTGTGTGAAAGAGTGTGTGCTTTTCACTTCGTACAGCTCACCTGTTGTGTACACATGGAATCAGGCTTCACCTACTGAACTTTACATGTGAATCACTCTACAAGTGTAGAACTCAACTATTTGTGTGCCCAGAAGGCTGGTTCATGTGTTCCAATGAACCCAGGTACACAAAGTCCCTGCACATGCACATGGGTTTGCACACCTTTGCACTTTGCACAGCTCAGACTTTGTGTGCACAGATGTGCAAATTGTATACTCCTTGAATGTTACACATGAATCATTGCATGTGTTCACAACTCAACTATTTATGTGCACAGGGACGGTCGTACCTCTTGTTACGTCAGTCTTCTCTTGCGTTTTTTCAGGATACGAATGCGGCAAACCCAGAAGTGTATACACCATGCACCTGCGCAGAAGCTCTCTGTGCACCTCACACATGCACAGAAGCACTCTATTGTGCTGTGCACATGCACAGAAATGGCATTCTAGTTGCGTGGCAAGTTCCCACCTCCCCCTCAGAAATAAAGACACGAGACAAAAGGATTCGAGTTAATGGGTCAAATTAGGCCACAACTTTATTGATTACAGGAATTGAGCGGTATTGGCTTAAGCATTGGTCCTATCAACTAACCGGCTTCAGCCCGCTTGCTTGAAGACCGGTAAGGGTTAACCACCAGTTGGGGGAGCCCTGCTGAAGTACGCCAACTAGGATCCCCCGGGTGTCACCGCTCAGGGGCGTGCCGTGGGCCCACACCTCCATATGCTTAGGACAAGGCCATGCCCCCCGGAGTCCTTTACCAGACTACCCTTTGTTCTGGGGGAAGGGGATGGCGCTTCCTTCCCCCCTTCATCTGCATAATAATACCCTTACCAATGCCTAACCGCCCATACCAGGAGTTGTGACGGTTTGCTACGAGGTAGGTGAAAACCAAGTGGCTGGTGCCAATCTGCCAATTGGAAAAATTCCTACCAGGCCCCTTGACGGCAACCAACCGAAGTCCATAGCAATGTCAAAGAGCCTGCCCAAAGGGTGGGAGGGGAGGGAAAACCTGAACAGCTGAGACACGGGAAAGAGGGAGATCCTCGGCCGCGCCAGCCGTAAATAGAGCCGGCCATGCCTCCCGGGCCAGCCAATTGGCTGGCTGGGTGGTGACGCGTCCGAGGATTCCCCTGGTATCGCAAGGGCTGAAAGCCAGCCCCCGCGTGTGTGGGGAGGGGTGTGAAGCCCGCAACCCCACCTCCTCCCTAGCTCGGAAGTGGCTTTGTGGACTTTTCGGGGTGCGAACACCACCCCGGAATAGATCAAGTCCGTAACTAGAGGTACCACTATACACAGATTTTACTCTTATTCAGTGCAGCATGATCACCCATTGTCTGTCCCAAGTCATGGAAATCCAAAAGATAATATGCAGGGGTTCTATGAATTTAATATCGTTTCTGTATATAGTCTGGGCTGCCAAAAAAACAAATACCTTTTGCTGGCAGCTAAGACATTCATGTTTCAGAATCTGGCAAGGCTTTTATTTTTTAAAAAAGAAAACAGAAAAAGAAAACTAAACAATCCCCTTTTAAACCGTGTAGCCACAGAAGACTCTTAATTATTGATTATAATTGATTTTAACCTTGTCCTAACCTGGACGGCGTCTTTTGTCCAGATGGGATACGGGAGGGAGGGGAAGCCCCAATATGCCTCTTTAAAAGCTCCAGACAAGAGCAGAAGATAAAATATTTAGTCTGCCAAAGCCTTGACCTCCGAATTCTAGCCAGTTTTGAACCTGAATTGATTTCCGACAAGGCAACTGGGAGATGATTACAACAAAATGCACTAAAAGGCAGTCCAGCCTCTCTCTTAACATCCCAGCAGCTTAGCTAGTTAATAACAGCAACTGCTTTAGATATAATACCAATTTCTGTTAACAGACACTAGGAGAAAAGTAATAATAAAGGGAGAACACTGCAAAAACGAGAACATTTTGCAGTGTGCAGAATCCAAAGGCAGGGTGTATGTCCATGGGGGCGTGTGCCAGGAATTCTAGAAAATAAAATTTAAAATAGACAACTTTTTAGGGGCAAGGTGAATGGAGCATCACTGGAGGAATGTGACAGAAGGTGACAACTGATGATTGTGACAACAGCAGCTAGAATATTAGATGCACAGAAATGGAAAGAAGAGACAGGTCAAATGAAGAAGGAGTGGCTTTTGCAAGTAATGCATATGCAGAAATGGCAAAGCTGACAGAGAAATTGAGAGATCAAAATGAAGAATTTTTACAGAAGAACACAGACCTTTCGTGGACTATTATTTTTTTTAAAAAAATATTATAGTCAAATGAAATTACAGGAAGTATTTGAGGTAAAAGCAGAGGGGGAAATGACAAAATAGTTGTAATAGAGAAAGCTTTTTGTAATAGATAAAGATATAACACATTCTGTGTTGTTTCAAAATCTATACTTGGTTGTTTTGGTTTGATTTTTGAAAGCTGTTTTTGGGGACAGGTCTGTAAATCGCCGTGGGACATGATCAAGAGTCGGGAAACCAAGCCTTATGAGGAACGGTTGAAGGAGCTGGGTATGTTTAGCTTAGAAAAGAGGAGACTGAGAGGAGATATCATAGGGCTGTCACATGGAAGAAGGAGAAAGCTTGTTTTCTCCTGCTCCACAGGGTAGGACGTGAACCAATGGCTTCAAATTACAAGGAAGGAGATTCTGGCTAAACATCAGGAAGAACATTCTGATGTTAAGAATTGTTTGGCAGTGGAATGGTCTCTTTCAGTGGACTCTCCTTCCTTGGAGGTTTTTAAACAAAGATTGGATGACCATCTGTCATGGATGCTGTAGCTGAGATTCCTGAATCACAGGGAGTTGGACTGGATGAACTTTGGGGGTCCTTCAAACCCTACAAGTCTGTGTTTCCATAACTTTCTTGTTTGTTTTACAAGTGTATATTGTAATAGTAATAGTAATAGTAATTTTTATTTGTACCCCGCCCATTTGGCTGGGTTTCCCCAGCCACTCTGGGCGGCTTCCAACAAAGATTAAAAATACATTAAAATGTCACACATTAAAAACTTCCCTGAACAGGGCTGCATTCAAATGTCAGGTAGTTGATTATCTCTTTGACATCTGATGGGAGGGCGTTCCACAGGGCGGGAGCCACTACCAAGAAGGCCCTCTGCCTGGTTCCCTGTAGCTTTGCTTCTCGCAATGAGGGAACCCCCAGAAGGCCCTCGGAGCTGGACCTCAGTGTCCGGGCAGAATGATGGGGATGGAGACGCTCCTTCAGGTATATAGGACTGAGGCTATTTAGGGCTTTAAAGGTCAACACCAAAACTTTGAATTGTGCTCGGAAACATACTGGGAGCGAATGTAGGTCTCTCAGGACTGGTGTTATATTTTGTTGTTGAAACCCACCTAGAGTCCTGACGAAGGGCAGGTAAGAAATCTCATAAATAAATAACCCTGAGTGCCAAATGTTGCTTTTTATTTGCATTTTTTATAATTAATTATTACATTTATATCTCACCTTTCCCCAAAGAACTCAAGATGGTGTTCATGGTTCCCCTCCCCTCCCCTTTTCTATATATATTAAAAATCACAACATCTATAGGTTTGCAAAGTTAAAATAAGTCCCTGCATCCCCTAGATCATTTTGGTTTCCTTTTTTCTGAACCTTTTGCAACTCTCATAGAATCATAGAATCATAGAGTTGGAAGAGACCACAAGGGCCATCGAGTCCAACCCCCTGCCAAGCAGGAAACACCATCAGAGCACTCCTGACATATGGTTGTCAAGCCTCTGCTTAAAGACCTCCAAAGAAGGAGACTCCACCACACTCCTTGGCAGCAAATTCCACTGTCAAACAGCTCTTACTGTCAGGAAGTTCTTCCTAATGTTTAGGTGGAATCTTCTTTCTTGTAGTTTGGATCCATTGCTCCGTGTCCGCTTCTCTGGAGCAGCAGAAAACAACCTTTCTCCCTCCTCTATGTGACATCCTTTTATATATTTGAACATGGCTATCATATCACCCCTTAACCTCCTCTTCTCCAGGCTAAACATGCCCAGCTCCCTTAGCCGTTGCTCATAAGGCATCGTTTCCAGGCCTTTGACCATTTTGGTTGCCCTCCTCTGGACACGTTCCAGTTTCTCAGTGTCCTTCTTGAACTGTGGTGCCCAGAACTGGACACAGTACTTCAGGTGAGGTCTGACCAGAGCAGAATACAGTGGCACTATTACTTCTCTTGATCTAGATGCTATACTCCTATTGATGCAGCCCAGAATTGCATTGGCTTTTTTAGCTGCCGCGTCACACTGTTGGCTCATGTCAAGTTTGTGGTCAACCAAGACTCCTAGATCCTTTTCACATGTACTGCTCTCAAGCCAGGTGTCACCCATCTTGTATTTGTGCCTCTCATTTTTTTTTTGCCCAAGTGCAATACTTTACATTTCTCCTTGTAAATATTGGGCACTAAAATTAAAGAAATTGGATACCGAGACGGACAAGCACCAAAAAGGAAGTCTGCTTTCCGTTCTGTAGCAAGATCAAAGCGAAAGGCATTTACAAGAATATCATGGGGCACCTTGTCAAATGCCTTGCTGAAATCAAGGTAGGCTACATCTGCAATATCCCTTTCAAGATGAGGTGACCAGAACTGTACAAAGTATTCCAAGTATAGTTGCGCCATAGGTTGGCATGATGCCCTTATGATATCGGCAGTTTTGTTTTCAGTTCCTTTCCTTATGATCCCCAGTGTAGAATCTGCCTTTACAACAGCCGCCACACATTAGGTCAACATCATCTTCACTGAGCTATCCAATATGGCCCCAGTATCTCATTCTTGATAAAAAAAATATATTCTCAGATCAGGAATGAGATATTGAGCGGGTCATATTGCAATTGCATATATTGCATTTGCAATTCTACCAGTTGGAGAGGTCCTTTTGCAATCTCTTCTTGTGTTAACAGACCTGAACAATTCAGTATCATCAGCAAACTGGGCCCACCTCACTGTCCACCCCTACCTCTAAATCAGTATTTCCCAAACTTGGGTCTCCAGCTGTTTTGGGACTATAATTCCCATCATCCCTGACCACTGGTCTTGCTAGCTAGGAATGATTTGTAGTCCAAAAGCAGCTGGGGACCCAGGTTTGAGGAACACTGCTCTAGATGTTAAGAGCTGGACCATAAAGAAGGCTGATCGCCGAAGAATTGATGCTTTTGAATTATGGTGCTGGAGGAGACTCTTGAGAGTCCCCATGGACTGCAAGAAGATCAAACCTATCCATTCTGAAGGAAATCAGCCCTGAGTGCTCACTAGAAGGACTGATCCTGAAGCTGAGGCTCCAATACTTTGGCCACCTCATGAGAAGAGAAGACTTCCTGGAAAAGACCCTGATGTTGGGGAAAATGGAGGGCACAAGGAGAAGGCGACGACAGAGGACGAGATGGTTGAACAGTGTTCTCGAAGCTACCAGCATGAGTTTGACCAAAGTGCGGGAGGCAGTGGGAGACAGGAGTGCCTGGCATGCTCTGGTCCATGGGGTCACGAAGAGTCGGACACGACTAAACGACTAAACAATGACAAGGCAGAGAAGAGGGACAGAAGACTCTCAGATACTGGAAATGTACTGCTGTTGCTGTGGGTGACAGGGCAAAGGTTGGACCATGGCTTTGGAGGGGATTCTTGGAAGGGAAATTCCCCAGTTTGCCCATCAGTGGAACCTCCCCGATGGAAAAAGATGGATTGTTCCACTAACAAAACCCAAGAGTCGGGCACGACTAAACGACTAAACAACAACAACAAAATGCACAAAAATGATCCTTGGCAGACTTTGCTTCCTACACTTCTCCATTCAAATAACTCTCCTAGTCTCTTAACATGTGACCCTTCACTTTTTCGGAGAAGTATCTTATTTCCCCTCTCCACACTGGTATCATTGACGCCGGTATGCCTTTTGGTGATGGGTAAAAATAAAAGCTTCCGTCCTAAGTGTCTCCCCCCTTTAGCTGTAGGCAAAGGGGGGAAATGGCTGTCTAGGGGAAGGAGAGAGAGAATTCCAAAGCCAAATCTGCCCGTCTCCTTCATTAGACATAGTTTAAACAGTCCACCGGGTGCCTTTTATCCTCATTGTGCTTGTGTTTCTCTTCCCGGAGAGTACCCCATATCCAGCAACATCCACCCAGAGTGTACAAGAATGCTGAATTGTCATGTAGGATTTTTACCTCACACTGGGGAGGTATTAGTTGATAACATCCACCTTGTTTTTGGATTTACTGCTTTAGCATATTTCATGCTGGAAGTATTTTTTTTCTCCCCACCATCTGCTAAGATTAGCACTCTAGTGGTGTAATAAATTTACCTACCCGGCTCCCATAGTGTAGCCTGGAACTGACTTACACTTTACTCGGCCTAATTGAAAATAGGGGAAGATAAATGATGCACTTTGAATTTCTCTCTCAGATGTACCATTGTTCATTACTACAACAAGGGAATGAGTGGATCTGATAAGAAGATCAATTGTTCCGTAAAACAAAAGTTTCCATGGCAAGAGAACGGTACTGACAGCTGTAATTGTCTATGGGTAACTTGTAGGGAAAGATCTCAATATTGTCATCGTAAGGAATGCTGAGTTGTTTTCTGATTTGCACACTTGTTTCTCCTGAGGGTAGGGAGAGAAGGAAGTGTGTGGAAACGAAAGAGAAGCCAGTCAGTCATTGTTCAGAATATCAAATCATAGTGAGGCCTCAAGTAGCGATAAGAGTGAGTTTGGGAATGGGGAAGTTCAGAAATCCTTCTGTTTAAAGTAAGACTAGTTCAAGAGAGAGGGAAGGACTCCCTCAGAAGGTGGTGGACTTTCCTTCACCAGAGGTTTTTAAGCAGAGGTTGGATGGTGATGGCAAAGTGTTAGTGCTGACCTTTAAAGCCCTAAACGGCCTCGGTCCTGTATACCTGAAGGAGCGTCTCCACCCCATCGTTCAGCCCGGACACTGCGATCCAGCGCTGAGGGCCTTCTGGGGCGGTTCCCTCATTGCGAGAAGTGAGGTTACAGGGAACCAGGCAGAGGGCCTTCTCGGTAGTGGCGCCCGCCCTGTGGAACGCCCTCCCTTCAGATGTGAAGGAAATAAGCAGCTATCCTATCTTTAAAAGACATCTGAAGGCAGCCCTGTTTAGGGAAGTTTTTAATATTTAATGCTGTATTGTTTTTAACACTTGATTGGGAGCTGCCCAGAGTGGCTGGGGAGACTCAGCCAGATGGGCGGGGTATAAATAAATTATTATTATTATTATTATTATTATTATTATTATTATTATTATTATGGCCATCTCCAACCATGGAGTTGAGAGATGACCTAACCTGGGGAGAAAACAGCAAAGACCTGATGAAGAGAGCACAGAAGAGGTTATATTTTCTGAGAATCCTCGGGAAAAACAATCTCTCAAAGGACCTGTTGATGGCATTTTACCATTGTACTGTTGAGAGTGTATTAGAATCATAGAATCATAGAGTTGGAAGAGACCACAAGGGCCATCGAGTCCAACCCCCTGCCAAGCAGGAACACCATCAGAGCACTCCTGACATATGGTTGTCAAGCCTCTGCTTAAAGACCTCCAAAGAAGGAGACTCCACCACACTCCTTGGCAGCAAATTCCACTGTCAAACAGCTCTTACTGTCAGTAAGTTCTTCCTAATGTTTAGGTGGAATCTTCTTTCTTGTAGTTTGGATCCATTGCTCCGTGTCCACTTCTCTGGAGCAGCAGAAAACAACCTTTCTCCCTCCTCTATGTGACATCCTTTTATATATTTGAACATGGCTATCATATCACCCCTTAACCTCCTCTTCTCCAGGCTAAACATGCCCAGCTCCCTTAGCCGTTCCTCATAAGGCATTGTTTCCAGGCCTTTGACCATTTTGGTTGCCCTCCTCTGGACACGTTCCAGTTTGTCAGTGTCCTTCACTTATGGTCTGTGTTTGTGGTTTGGGAGCTGCACAGTCAGGGGAAAAACAATGCTGTCCAGGGTTGTAAAGACTGCGGAGAGAATAATTGGGTGCACTCTTCCCACCTTGGATCAAATCTATGCTTCCAGGTGCCATAAGAAAGCTGCAGAGATAGCGCAGGATAGTGTGCACCCCGGAAATGATCTATTTCAGCTTCTGCCTTCTGGAAGAAGGAACAGGGTCATAAAGACTAGGACTAGCCGCCTAAGAAACAGTTTCTATCCAAATGTGATTTTGGTTTTAAACGCAGTGTAAGGTAGTCTCTATGGGAGTATGTTGTATTTAATTATGGGGTATCAGAGTTTTTAGGGGGCTAACCAGGTTGGGATAATCTGTATGGGACAATGACAATAAAGATTATTGTATCATATCGTATCGTCAGGGATTCTGTAGCTGTGAGTCCTGCATTGCAGAGGGTTGGACTAGATGACCCTCGGGAACCATCCAACTCTACAATTCTATGATCCTATACATCTGCAAGTTTCAGTTGCTGTCAATTTCTCATTTTTCCAATTTTCAGTTCAGTTCTCCACAATTCTATGTTAATTTGCAATGGGGAGAGGGGAGCCTTCTCCTGAAATCTCACCCGTATTTTAGGGTGACTTTCTCCTAATGTGCACATTGCTGTGTACAGTTTTGCCTAATACGTCTCTTTTTGCAAAGCGTTTTCCCTAATAAAGTTCATCTTGTGTGCTATTTTCACTAAAATATGCATTGCTCTTGCATCATTTACCCTCGTATATCTGATTGACCCTAGTTGATCTGATTGATATCCTATGCCCTTTTAAAATTTGGCTCTTTTGTGGGGGCGGGGAGGTTATTGGGTTATTGGCTTTATTCTGATTTTTAAAATTGTGGTTTTTGTGTTGATCTTTTCTGTGAACAGCCCTGAGACCTTCAGGTATAGGGCAGTACAAAGGTAAAGGTAAAAAGAACCCCTGACCGTTAAGTCCAGTCATGGACGACTCTGGGGTTCCAGCGCTCATCTCGCTTTATTGGCCGAGGGAGCCTGCGTACAGCTTCCAGGTCATGTGGCCAGCATGACTAAACCGCTTCTGGTGAGCCAGAGCAGTGCACGGAAACATTGTTTACCTTCCTGTCAGAGCAGTACCTATTTATCTACTTGAACTTTGATGTGTTTTCAAACTGCTAGGTTAGCAGGAGCAGGGACAGAATCCCCGTCACGGGGATTCGAACCGCCGACCTTCCGATCAGCTATTATTGGATTACAGTGGTACCTCGGGTTAAGAACTTAATTCGTTATGGAGGTCCATTCTTAACCTGAAACTGTTCTTAACCTGAGGTACCACTTTACCTAATGGGGGCCTCCCGCTGCTGCTGCGCAGCCGGAGCACAATTTCTGTTCTCATCCTGAAGCAAAGTTCTTAACCTGAGGTACTATTTCTGGGTTAGCGGAGCCTGTAACCTGAAGCGTCTGTAACCCGAGGTACCACTGTATTATACTTGAAAACTAATAAACACAGAATCACAGAATCATAGAATCTTAGAGTTGGAAGTTGTTAATATAATAATAATAATAATAATAATAATAATAATAATAATAATAATGTATTATTTATACCCCGCCCACCTGGCTGGGTTTCCCCAGCCACTGTGGGCTGCTTCTAGCAAAATACTAAAACACAATACTTAATCAAATATTAAAAGCTTCCCTAAACAGGGCTGCCTTCAGATGTCTTCTAAAAGTCAGATAATTGTTTGTTTCCTTGACATCTGATGGGAGGGTGTTCCACAGGGCCGGTGCCACTACCAAAAAGGCCCTCTGCCTGGTTCTCTGTAACTTGGCTTCTCACAGTGAGGGAACCGCCAGAAGGCCCTCAGTGCTGGACCTCAGTGTCCAGGCAGAATGATGGGGGTGGAGATGCTCCTTCAGGTGTTCTGAACCGAGTCCGTTTAGGGCTTTAAAGGTCAGTACCAGCACTTTGAATTGTGCCTGGAAATGTACTGGGAGCCAATGTAGGTCTTTCTAGACCGGTGTTATGTGGTCTTGGCAGCCACTCCCAGTCACCAGTCTAGCTGTCGCATTCTGGATTAGTTGTAGTTTCTGGGTCACCTTCAAAGGTAGCCCCACATAGAGCACTTTGCATTAGTCCAAGCGGGAGATAACTAGAGCATGCACCACTCTGGGGAGACAGTCTGCGAGCAGGTAGGGTCTCAGCCTGTGTACCAGATGGCGCTGATAAACAGCTGCCCTGGACACAGAACTGACCTGTGCCTCCATGGACAGCTATGAGTCCAGAATGACTCCCAGGCTGCACACCTGGTCCTTCAGGGGCAGAGTTACCCCATTCAGGACCAGGGAATCCTCCACGCCTGCCCACCTCCTGTCCCCCCAAAACAGTAATTTTGTCATGTCAGGATTCAACCTCAATCTGTTAGCCGCCATCCATCCTCCAACCGCCATCCATCCCCCAACACATCCTTACCTGGAAGCCTAGCTGTTACCACCCATAGAAGAGTGACTAGTGGGGTGCCACAGGGTTCTGTCTTGGGCCCGGTCTTATTCAACATCTTTATCAATGACTTGGATGATGGACTCAAGGGCATCCTGATCAAATTTGCAGATGACACCAAACTGGGAGGGGTGGCTAACACCCCAGAGGACAGGATCACACTTCAAAACCACCTTGACAGATTAGAGAACTGGGCCAAAACAAACAAGATGAATTTTAACAGGGAGAAATAGAAAGTATTGCACTTGGGCAAAAAAAATGAGAGGCACAAATACAAGATGGGTGACACCTGGCTTGAGAGCAGTACATGTGAAAAGGATCTAGGAGTCTTGGTTGACCACAAACTTGACATGAGCCAACAGTGTGACGCGGCAGCTAAAAAAGCCAATGCAATTCTGGGCTGCATCAATAGGAGTATAGCATCTAGATCAAGGGAAGTAATAGTGCCACTGTATTCTGCTCTGGTCAGACCTCACCTGGAGTACTGTGTCCAGTTCTGGGCACCACAGTTCAAGAAGGACACTGACAAACTGGAACGTGTCCAGAGGAGGGCAACCAAAATGGTCAAAGGCCTGGAAACGATGCCTTATGAGGAACGGCTAAGAGAGCTGGGCATGTTTAGCCTGGAGAACAGGAGGCTAAGGGGTGATATGATAGCCATGTTCAAATATATAAAAGGATGTCACATAGAGGAGGGAGAAAGGTTGTTTTCTGCTGCTCCAGAGAAGCGGACACGGAGCAATGGATCCAAACTACAAGAAAGAAGATTCCACCTAAACATTAGGAAGAACTTCCTGACAGTAAGAGCTGTTCGACAGTGGAATTTGCTGCCAAGGAGTGTGGTGGAGTCTCCTTCTTTGGAGGTCTTTAAGCAGAGGCTTGACAACCATATGTCAGGAGTGCTCTGGTGGTTGTTTCTTGCTTGGCAGGGGGTTGGACTCGATGGCCCTTGTGGTCTCTTCCAACTCTATGATTCTATGATTCTATTCTATGATTCCATCAACAATTGGCCCCTCACTGCAACATGCAATATGCCCACGAAATATGTTTGCAGGGAGGTGGTTTTCCCCATCGATGCTTGTGGATAACATCAACTTAAAGCAACGCTCTGCGTCTTCTTCCTTGACCTCGTTGCATAGCCAGTGACAGATTTGCACTTCTACTTTGAACAATTTCCTGCAGCCTCTGGAAAACACAAAAGAAAACATTGGGCCAGAGCGAGTGCTGAGTCACATATAGCTGACGAAACCCAAATACGGTGCGTGATCACCCAGATGCATTATTTATCGCCACAACCCATTGATGGCTTGCTTACACAGGAACCCTCCTGCGGTATTGAAGGCCAAAGTGCCGCCGCTCTCTCTTTAACAACAGCGTTGTATCTTTGGCAACTCTGGAAAGGACTCAGGGAAGGAGGTGGGGGAAGAGAGGAAAAGGGAAAATCAATAGCACTTCATGAGCGAGGTCTCGGTCTTCTTTTTTACGAGGATTCTGTCAATGCAAGTGGCCATTACAGTACTTGAAAGGCATGATATAAAATTGCTTCAACAAGATATAAGACACAGGGTCTGAAAGAACCTGGGGAGAGTATTTTAGGCAACGTTAAATAGTATCATCACATAATTACTTCCATTGGCACATCTTCAGCGGGATGCGCTCACACGGGGTAGGAGCTTTCTATTATGGGTGTGGAAATTGGCAGGGAAGGCTGTCGATCTGATGCCGGCTGAACTACCCAAGGTCAAAGCAAGCCACAAAATGGAGCCTCTGCTGTTATTGGTGGTGGCGCAGAGCAGAATGGCTGTTGTCAAATAGGTCTTTTTTGTCGTCTTCTTTTTCTCCTCCTCCTCGAATTGTAGAGTTGGAAGGGAGACAAGGGTCATCTCCTCCTCCTCCTCCTCCTCCTCCTCCTCCTCCTCCTCCTCCTCCTCCTCCTCCTCCTCCTCCTCTTCTTCTTCTTCTTCTTCCCCCTCCTCCTCCTCTTCCTCCTCCTCCTCCTCCTCTTCTTCTTCTTCCTTCTCTTCCTCCTCCTCCTCTTCTTCTTCTTCCTCCTCCCCCTCCTCCCCCTCCTCTTCCTCCTCCTCCTCCTCCTATTCTTCTTCTTCTTCCTCCTCCTCTTCCTCCTCCTCTTCCTCCTCCTCCTATTCTTCTTCTTCTTCCTCCTCCTCCCTCCTTCCTTGTCTTCTTCTTCTTCTTCTTCTTCTTCTTCTTCTTCTTCTTCTTCCTCCTCCTCCTCCTCCTCCTCCTCCCTCCTTCCTTTTCTTCTTCTTCTTCTTCTTCTTCTTCTTCTTCTTCTTCTTCTTCTTCTTCCTCCTTCTCCTCCTCTTCCTCCTCCTCCTCTTCCTATTCTTCTTCTTCTTCTTCTTCCTCCTCCTCCTCCTCCTCCTCCTCCTCCTCCTCCTCCTCCTCCTCCTCCCTCCTTCCTTGTCTTCTTCTTCTTCAGCTTTGTTACTAGTGTCACAGGAAGATATGCTAGTCTGGCTAGGCTAGTCCCAGAAGTAAATGCTAGATAGACAATCACTGTTGGAGATGCTCTAGCTCTCAACTGCCTGCATTGATCAGGGGATTGGAGTAGATCAGGCATAGCCAATGTGGATCCTCCCCCCCAAAAAATGTTGTGCTATAACTCCCATCAGCCCCAGCCAGGTTGGTCAGGTATGATGGGAGCTGTAGTCCAGCAACATAAGGAGGTCAACACATTTGCTTCCCCTAGACTACGGGGACAATGTTTAGGTGATCACCTAAGATATATCCTTTTGTTCAGGCCTATGGCTTTATGACTGGCTCCAATGGAGTTGATTGGAAGGTGCATGAGGCCACCACATTGCTCAGCAAGTTTGTGCCTGGTCAGTGTCCTATGTTGCTTTCAGGACTCATTGAATAGTCTGACTCATTAAAAGTAAGCTGTGTATATAATTAAAGACCTAAACTGACTGAGTCCTGCTTAACTTCAGGAATCCCTTCTTCATAAGCTCTTTTGAGAAAGCCATGCTCAGGGGTATATTAAACATCTGAGGTGTGACATCTATCCTAACATGTTATAGGGCCTACTTTGTTGTGGCACCCTACGTATGCATTGTCTTATCCACAAAGGCTTTCCTGGACATCTGACTACAGTGTATGGTTCAGACTGGTTCCTTTTTTTTACTGGGTCTGCTTCTTTGTCATAACCAATTTGATTACTTATATGTGGCTGTATTCTGAAATTGATTTTATGGTTTCCTGCTGCTGATTCATTGTGTGCTGACATTTTATGACTCGCTTAATTGTATTATGGTGGGGTGTTTTACTCTTCTATTGTAGAAGTTGTTGCCGCAGTAGCTGTAACCCGTTTTGAGAGCTTTGGTTAGGAAGAAGGGCATAAATTCCAGAATTAATTAATCAATTAATTAATTGAAGATGCACAGCCAGAGCTTTATCTTTTGTTTTCACCACCGCTGATCCCACTACCAAAGAGAGAAATCATTCCTAAATAAAAATAATTAAGAATGTGAGAATATTTGCTGATGCAGAGCAAGCAAGTGAGGCTCATGGCTGCTTAAAGGAAAGGACTTGAAGCTCAGTAGGTGGAGCGTATGCTTTCCAAGTAGACAATGTTGAACTTGATGGACCAATGATCTGATTTGGTATAAGGACATTGTCTACATTCTTCCTAAATTGCCTTGTGGCGTAATATCCCAGTGTTAGTCAACTCAGAGCATTAAAATCACTGAACATGACTCACAGCATGACTGACATTCAATATCACTCATGTTTTCTTTCTCTCCATGCATTAGCACTGTTGCTGCCTGATAGGTGAGATTTAATTGTTGTTTCCAACAATGTCCACGGGCCTCATCATCCTGTCCTTCAAGAAGTAACCCACTTTGGTGGGTGAAAAAGCAGCTCCACTCTGGCCTCCACTGAAATCCACAGTCTTCCTTCCTTCCTGGATCTCACATTATCTGAAGAAAAGCTCTGTATCCATGCAGCCCAACATACAGCCCACATTTCATCATTTCCTGTGAGCAGCTGATTGGTCACCTTCCTACTTCATAAGGTAATGAACTCAATGGACCCTCTGTTCCTCCCCTCCCCAAGCTACAATTCCCAGAGTTCCCTGGGAAGAGGGATTGGCTGTTAAACCACTCTGGGAATAGGAGTCTCCTAAGCAGTCTCAGCACCTTTAATGTTAAAGGGACCCTTGACCGTTGGGTCCAGTCATGACCGACTCTGGGATTGCGGTGCTCATCTCGCTTTACTGGCCGAGGGAGCTGGCGTTCAGCTTCCAGGTCATGTGGCCAGCATGACTAAGCCGCTTCTGGCAAACCAGAGCAGCGCACGGAAATGCCATTTAGCTTCCTGCCAGTGCGGTACCTATTTATCTACTTGCACTTCATGCTTTTGAACTGCGAGGTTGGCAGGAACTGGGACCGAGCAATGGGAGCTCACCCCGTCTCAGGGATTCGAACTGCCAACCTTCTGATCGGCAAGCCCTAGGCTTTGTGGTTTAACCCAAAGCTCCACCCGCGTCCCTTTAACTAACTACATTTCCCAGGATTCTTTGCTGGAAGCCACGGCTGTTTAAAGCAGTATCATACTGCCTTTAAGTGTATGGTGCAGATGTGGCCTGTGCCTCACAATGTGGGTGTTTCGTTTGCTGGGAATTGAGATCCCAGAGATAATATTTGAAATAACTAGCTATTAAAGTCAAGAGATATAGCTTTATCATACGCAGCCATTTCTTTTTATGAAGCTCGCCGGTGCACACAAACACATACGGACTTGTACATTTCTTTAAAAAAATAAAAATCGTTGGTATTTCTTTTCTTTTCTTTTTAAGTTATATATTCTCCCTCCCCCATGCCCTACCCCCAACGAAAAAGAACAGTTAGCACATTTGGCAGGGCAAGAGAGCATAAAAATAAGATCTCTGTCAAATGCATGCTAAATGATGGAAATAATAACAGGAATATATGTAATTTGAATAACAGCCTAGGAAACAACAGGCAGAAAGCTGAGTGGTTATGAAAATAAGCCAGGCTGCAAAGTGAAGATGTCTCAACATATGAGAGAGAGAGAGAGAGGGAGGGGGAAGAAAAGGGGGGGTGAAGATTTTGGCAGTTGTTCAGTTGAAAACACACTTACTAGGAAATTACCATAAATACATTTCACCTAAATTGCTTTCCCTTAAAACTAAAAGCCTTGGGTAAATTTCATTTTTATTTTATTTTTCTTAATGCACAAGAGCTCAGCAAGGGAAACTTACTATGCCACCATCACCAAGTGTTGATTTTTTTCCAGGGTTTTTGAACAGTAACTTTTTCCTGGATGCCTCTTATCTGCACAGGCTTGGTACAGATATCCATGGACATCAAGCAAAGTAATAGTACCATTCTATTACTCCTTGGTCAAACCACACCTAGAGTACCGTGTCCACTTCTGGCCACCACAATTTAGGAAGGATGTTGACAAGCTGGAATGTGTGCAGGGAACCAAGCAGAGGGCCTTCTCGGTAGTGGCACCCGCCCTGTGGAATGCCCTCCCACCAGATGTCAAAGAGAAAGCAACTACCAGACTTTTAGAAGACATCTGAAGGCAGCCCTGTTTAGGAAAGCTTTTAATGTTGAATAGACTATTGCATTTTAATATTTTGTTGGAAGCTGCCCAGAGTGGCTGGGAAAACCCAGCCAGATGGGTGGGGTATAAATAAATTATTATTATTATTATTATTATTATTATTATTATTATTATTATTATGGAGAGGAGGGTGACCAAGATGATCAAGAGTCTGGAAACCAAGCCTTATGAGGAGTGCTTGAAGGAGCTGGGTATGTTTAGCCTGGGAAAGAGGAGATGTGATAGGCATCTTTAAATATCATAAGGGCTATCACATGGAAGAGGGAACAAACTTGCTTTCTCCTGCTCTGGAGGGTAGGACTTGACCCATGGCTGCAAGTTACAAGAAAGGAGATTCTTAATAAACATCAGGAAAAACTTTCTGACAGTAAGATCTGTTCGACAGTGGAAAGGTCTCCCTCAGGAGGTTGTGGAATCTCCTTCCATGGAGGTTTTTAAGCAGAAGTTGGGTGGCCATTTGTCATGGATGTTTTAGCTGAGCTTCCTGCATTGCAGGGGGTTGGACTAGATGACCCCTGGGGTACCTTCCAACTCTGTAATTCTAGGATTTTATGACGTCTCCCACAAACACAGTGTGATCCATTGGGACTGGTGGGGAAGAAGCCCAACATTCAGTGGTGCCAGAGCCAATGACAGGGAGAACCAGCTCTTTCTAGCTTTCTCCTCATTCTTCTCCCTGCTCAGTTTTACAAGGGCAACAGAGTCATCCTCGGAAGGCAGGCAGGTGGAGGCCATCTGAGGGCATCCTGAAGTTGCTGGGGCAGAGTCCCGTTTGCTCTTCTGGACCAGCCTCCACTACATCTAATGGGGCTACATAACTGGCCAGGAATGCAGGCAAGACCCCCTAATCTGTCCCTTGCTTGAAAGTAGCATCCAGGAGGTGAGAACTTCTTCCCACCTTGTATTCAGGCATCATGGATTAGCTGTGCTCTCACAGGCCTGTGTTCAGGGCCGTCTCAGGAAGCTGTCAATAACCCTCCTTAATACATCGGTCGCTTTATCGATACTCATGCAGAGCATGAAGTCAACATTCAGTAAAGAAGACCCTTTTCCTTCTCATCTCCTATCACATTCCCTGGTGGTAGAATAATTTGGTATGTTCACCATCGCAACCCGGGTTCGATGCCTGCTATGGGAGCACGTTTTGAAGAAGGGCTATAGCTAAGTGGTGGAAAATCTTCCTTTCCTGCAGAAGGTCCCAAATTCAATCCTCAGCAGATGGACCAATGAAAACCAGTGTAGTGTAGTGGTTAAGAGTGGTAGACTCGTAATCTGGTGAACCGGGTTCGCTTCCCCGCTCTGCCACATGCAGCTGCTGGGTGACCTTGGGCTAATCACACTTCTCTGAAGTCTTTCAGCCCCATTCACCTCACAGAGTGTTTGTTGTGGGGGAGGAAGGGAAAGGAGATTGGGAGCCGCTTTGAGACTCCTTCGGGTAGTGGGATATCAAATCCAAACTCTTCTTCTTCTTCAACTGTGTGACTCAGCAGAAGGCAACTTCATATGTTCCTGTGTCAATAAATATCCTGATAAAGGTGAGATCCATAAGCCTTTGGGGGGCCCCCAAAAAACCACAACCACACCCCACAATGGAATATTCCCCACCTCCTATGGTACCTCTTGGGCTTTCAAAGCTGAAGGTTTGCGATGCATTAATTTTCACCCCATCACAAGTGAATAATTTCAAGATATTCTCCTCCAGCTTTCAACACTAACCTGTCTTAGACATGCCATTACTGACCCCCAGATTTGTGTCATTAGGCCTTACCTAGCCAAGGATATCATTGGGACAAGTGCTGAGCTTGGGGGTAGGGGTGGAAATCACAACGTAATTACAGCGATCTCCTAAAACTGAGTGCCAAAAAAGAAAAGGGAAAGTTACGTATTAATTGTAGGTTACGGCTGAAAATCAAATCCTCCTCAGCTTGAAGTCTACTTTCTACTGAATTAAATAAGCACCATCTCCATTAGCTGAACAAGCAGCATATGGTACTGGTAGTTTGCCAAGGGAAATATGACTCTGACTCAACATAGTTAGATATACTGCCTTGTTTCCTACATTCCACAGCACTCTTTGAGATCAACTAGGAATACAATCTTATTTATGCATTTATTACATTTATACCTTCCCTGTTTCCTCCAAGGAGCTCAAGGTGTCATGTGTGGTTCTGTCCCTCCCCATTTTTTAATCCTCACAACAACCCGGTGAAGTAGGCTGAAAGACTGTGGCTGGCCCAAGGTCACCCAGTGAGTTTTGTGGCTGAGCGAGATTTGAACCCAGCTGCCCCACATCCTAGCCTAACACTCTAACCACGACCCCACACTGGCTCAGTTAGATTGTGTGTGTAGGGGTGTTTTAAGGTGTTGTTGTTTAGTCGTTTAGTCATGTCCGACTCTTCGTGACCCCATGGACCAGAGCACACCAGGCACTCCTGTCTTCCACTGCCTCCCGCACTTTGGTCAAACTCATGCTGGTAGCTTCGAGAACACTGTCCAACCATCTCGTCCTCTGCCGTCCCCTTCTCCTTGTGCCCTCCATCTTTCCCAACATCAGGGTCATTTCAAGGGAGTCTTCTCTTCTCATGAGGTGGCCAAAGTATTGGAGCCTCAGCTTCACGATCTGTCCTTCCAGTGAGCACTCAGGGCTGATTTCCTTAAGAATGGATAGGTTTGGTCTTCTTGCAGTCCATGGGACTCTCAAGAGTCTCCCCCAGCACCATAATTCAAAAGCATCAATTCTTCGGTGATCAGCCTTCTTTATGGTTTTAAGGTAGGAGTGGGTAATTTTATTTTATTTTATAAAAAACATATTAAATTTCTATACCACCCATTATCAGAAGATCACAGAGCAGCAAGTAAAAGTGTCCTTTCAATCTGCAAATCATCTCATTGGTGTACTCTGTAGCATCCCAGATACTCATGCTTCCATTGAGAGCCAGTGTGGTGTAGTGGTTAAGAGCAGTAGACTCGTAATCTGGTGAACCGGGTTCACTTCCCCACTCCTCCACATGCAGCTGCTGGGTGACCTTGGGCTAGTCATACTTCTCTGAAGTCTCTCAGCCCCACTCACCTCACAGAGTGTTTGTTGTGGGGGAGGAAGGGAAAGGAGAATGCTAGCCACTTTGAGACTCCTTCGGGTAGTGATAAAGCGGGATATCAAATCCAAACTCTTCTTCTTCTTAAGCCCTCCAGTAATTCTTACAACAGCCCTGTAAAGTAGATCAGTGTCATGCTGATTATATCCATGTTGACTTGCCTTAGTTGACTGAGCAAACTTATGGGTGACTCAAAATTTAAACTGCAGACTTTCCCGCTGATATCTGAGAGCCTTAGCTACTGCTGCTCATCAGCTCTTTAGCAGAAGCATATTCCCAACTTCTTTGCCTCAGGGGACAGAAGAAATAGAGTTATAGTTCAGATGAGGTGCTTTTTTTTTTTGCAGCATTCTACCATCACTCTTTCAAAACTCAGCTGGAAGACAGTCTTGAAGTTGCATCGCGTAGAAACTTCCCGACTCCCTCCCAGCACGAGCTTTTCCTCCTCTTGTTGTTCTTGTGTAGTCATGAAGGGTGAGTAAAGGGCACCTAAAATGCTAGTCAATAGATCCATTATTATGATTGGCTGAAAACCATAAAATGCATCCATCAAACCTTCGCATCGAATCTCGCACTGAATTATGGTGATAAATAGGCTCTCTTCCATGACGTCACCTGCTAATCTATTCAGAAACCCATTCCCTGCCACCATTAGACATCACTCACATGGGTGCCAACTTGTTCTTGGGGGGGGGGGAATCCCTCACTCAGGGCAGCCGTGAAAGTTTGTGGCAAATCCTGTCGACAGAAATACAGAGAACATTTCTATCTTCATGCTTGCAGGCAATTACAGAGAGCAGGATTTTGCTTCTGGCATTGGTTCCAGAGTATCGCAGAACTTTATTGTTATTATTATTATTGTTATTAAACTCATGTGGGTGGTCTAAACCCTTGAACCTTTTGGGCTTGCCGATCAGAAGGTCGGCAGTTCAAATCCCCATAACGGGGTGAGCTCCCGTTGCTCGGTCCCAGCTCCTGCCAACCTAGCAGTTCGAAAGCACGTCAAAGTGCAAGTAGATAAATAGGCACCACTCTGGCGGGAAGTAAACGGCGTTTCAGTGCGCTCTGGTTTCCGTCATGGTGTTCCATTGTGCCAAAAGCAGTTTAGTCATGCTGGCCACATGACCCGGAAAGCTGTCTATGGACAAACACCAGCTCCCTCAGCCTGAAAGCAAGATGAGCGCTGCAACCCCATAGTCGCCTTTGACTGGACTTAACCGTCCAGGGGTCCTTTACCTTTTACCAAGGTGATAAGAGATTGGTTTTAAATTCTGCTGTTACAGGAGGTCCGTTCTTAACTTGAAACTGTTCTTAACTAGAGGTGTGCTTTTGCTAATGGGGCCTCTTGCTGCTGCTGTGCCGCTGGCACATGATTTCCATTCTCATCCTGGCACAAAGTTCTCAACTCGAGGTAGAATAGAATAGAATAGAATTTATTATTTATACCCCACCCATCTGGCTGGGTTTCCCCAGCCACTCTGGGCGGCTTCCAACAAAGTATTAAAATACAGTGGGCTAAAAAAATAAAAAATAAAATAAAATAAAAATTCAGCGGTCTGTTAAACATTAAAAGCTTCCCTAAAGAGGGCTACCTTCAGATGTCTTCTAAAAGTCTGGTAGTTGTTCTTCTCTTTGACATCTGGTGGGAGGGCGTTCCACAGGGCAGGTGCCACTACCGAGAAGGCCCTCTGCCTGGTTCCCTTTAACTTGGCTTCTCGCAGTGAGGAAACTGCCAGAAGGCCCTCGGGCCTGGACCTCAGTGTCCGGGCAGAATGATGGGGGTGGAGACGCTCCTTCAGGTATACTGGACCGAGGCCATTTAGGGCTTTAAAGGTCAGCACCAACACTTTGAATTTTGCTCGGGAATGTACTCTTCCAGGTTAGTGGAGTTTGTAACCTGAAGCATTTGTAACCTGAGGCTTTTGTAACTCGAGGTACCACTGTATTGGGATTCCAGCATACCATCCAAGTGTCCAGATTTTCCAGGGACAGTCCCAGAATTATGAAAACCACCCCGGCTTCTGAGTGTTCCAATTTCTCCTGCCAGCGCCACTGATGTCAGGGAGGAAAATTATCCACTGCTTTTCCTGAGCCATGACAATGGCAGCTGCACTGGCTGAGAGAGAGCATCCCGTTGTCTATCCATGGCCACCACTGCCGGCCTCCTCCCTTGGGCAGCTCCTAGTGGTTGTTGGAAAACGGGCAAGGAGGAGGGGAGGTTGCCACAACTGAGACCCAGCCCCACGTGACACACTGGCTCTGGAGGGGCAGACAGAGGGCGGGGATTCCCTTGGTGGGAAGAAAGGAGAAGCAGAGCAGAGGAGGAGGATGGGAACAAAATTAGAATCAGTTGGTTCCTCTTGTCATTGGTTGTGGCTCCACCTACTTTTAGCATCTCTGCCTTTTACCAAAATGGCCAGTGCTCACTGCTGATGTCTCTGGGTACCAGATCCTGGAATACCCAAGAATGGGGCAGCCTGTTGTACTCAGGTCCTATTCATGGACTTCCACATCTGGATGACCAATGTTGGAATAGGATGCTGGACTAAACGCGTCATTGGCCAGATCCGATGGAGTTTTTATTCTGTTCTTATGTAGCCCATTCCTTTCCTAAGTCCCATTTCATCTTTCCTTTTGCTACTGCAGCACATTTGCAGGGCAAATGTACAATCTGATTCCAGGCAAGAATTGTAGCCTCAGTGTAAGATGAAGGCATTGACTGTAGCTTTGTGGCAGGTATAGAGCAAAAATTAAATTGGCACAATGTGTGCAATCTGCATAATTTATTACATTTTCGGAATTTGGGTCTCTGAGCTTCAGAAAGCCAAGTTAAAGTACCCCAAAGTTTGTAAGTAGCTGCTGCAGTATATAAAACAGCAACACACTCTGTACAGTACAGTTGTGTTCGCCCAGCTTTGTTTGCACAAACCGGTATGGAGTAGCTGTGCTCCACCGCCAACCAATCTGGTTAAATGATCTAAGAAGGCATTTGACACTTTGACTCTGATATTTTATTATTGAATATAGAATCATAGAATTGTGGAACTGAAAGGGACCCTGGTTGTCATCTAGACCAAACCCCGTCCAGTGCAGGAATCTCAACTAAAGCATGCATAAAAATAGCCCTGGTGGAGGAGGCCCTTCTAATCCAGTATCCTACTCTCACAGTGGCCAACCAGATGCCTGCAGGAAATCCACAAGCAGGATCTGGACCCAATAGCACTCTCCTTATATTTTACAGTCAAAGTTTCATTATTAAAAATGAATGGTTGGTTTTTTTTAGAATTAGCAGCATGGGCCTCAAGAAAGTCGTGTGAAAACAGTTATCAGATTTGCTCTATTCTATCCTGTATAAGGGACACGGGTGGCACTGTGGGTTAAACAACAGAGCCTAGGGCTTGCCGATCAGAAGGTCGGCGGTTCGAATCCCCACGACGGGGTAAGCTCCCGTTGCTCAGTCCCTGCTCCTGCCAACCTAGCAGTTCGAAAGCACGTCAAAGTGCAAGTAGATAAATAGGTACCGCTCCGGCAGGAAGGTAAACAGCATTTCCATGCGCTGCTCTGGTTCGCCAGAAGCAGTTTAGTCATGCTGGCCACATGACCCGGAAGCTGTACGCCGGCTCCCTTGGCCAATAAAGCAAGATGAGCGCCACAACCCCAGAGTCGGCCACGACTGGACCTAATGGTCAGGGGTCCTTTTACCTTTATGCTGTATAAGTTAAGCTGTAGGTTGTCTATTTTAAAAAGTGGACAAAACTTGGAACTTTTGTAACTTATAAAATGATGTGTTGACAATACTGAGCTAGATTGGTGCTATAGGAATGAACATTTAACGACACCTTGACCCCTCATATAAATGCTAAGCATTGTAATCTTTATTTTTCTGTTTCTGAAGGAGCTCGCATTGAATTACTGAAGGCAAAGGAAGTATCCAAGTAAAGTACAGAGCACACAGATTTGTTTTTAAAAAATAGAGTTTTCTAATTTCTCGGGGGGGGGGGACACAGAGAGAAAACTTGGCAAAAAGGTGGGGAGACACCAGAGCTAAACACTGGCTGCAGAGTTTGAAAGCTCCTTTTCAATTGGCTGTGTGAGTTCTAGCTTCTATAAACTGAGATGAGCAATCCCTGACCATTGGCTCAGCTGTTGAGGTGTTACGGAATGTGTTTGATCATTCCAACTGCTCAATTTTGTGTGTGGGATTTCTTTTGGGGGGGGGATCTTTCTGCATGCAATGACGAGGGACAGATGGGTGCTGTTGATAGGAAGGGGTGCTGAATTATCTGTAGCCAACTGTTCAACTAAGTAATGGATTTCAATCAGCTGCTGCTTAGTTCCTAAATAATTGTTTCACAAAGAATCTCGTTGGTTTTATTCTGAAATTATTTCCTAAAAGGAGGGTTCTGCTGCTGCATAATGAATAAGGTTAATAGGCTCAGTGCTTACAGCACCTAATTTGTAGGTTCAATCAATTCAGGTAGGGCTAGTATTTCTTCTTCTACTTCTTCTTCATCATCATCTTCCTCTTCGTCTTCTTCTTCTCGTCTTCGTCTTCTTCGTCTTCTTCGTCTTCTTCGTCTTCATCTGATTTGTAGGTTCAATCCTCCATCATTTTCAGGTATGACTATTATTTCTCCTCCTCCTCCTCCCACCTTTTCCCCTGACAGAGACTCGGACCTGTTATCAGCAGTCTAGCCCAGAACTACAGACATCCAAACCGCTCTTCCTCTTGGAGAGTGCAAGTCTGCAGTCGCTATTATGTTAAAAGTTTTTGGGGGTGACAAGGACTATGCCAATTAAACTTACTGAAAGCAATTTGTCATTAAAGATAATGAGAATGAAAGTCTAGAACACTTACAGTAACTTCTGTTCTCACACGCAAACACTGGATGCCACCTTTCGCGGGTATGGAAATACTTATTTTATCAAAACCCATGCAACTTAGTGACCACACGTCAGTAAGGCGGTTGGAATGGAGAGGTGGAAATAGCTTAATCCATTTCCTGGTCCGATTGTCAGATCAAAATATGCGGCAGTATCATATTGACAATGGTGATCATGCTCATCTTTGTATAGCATCATTTGTACAGAATATTCAAAGCAATTTACATATATTGTTTTAGCAATCAGGACAACAGTCTCCTAAGGAAGACCACATATTATTGTGCCCATACTGCAGCTATGAAGATGAAAATGTGACTTTACCTATAGATTGTACATAAATGTTGCTCCGCTAAGGATTTATTCAGCAGTAACATCACACCATGGTTTGACATTATATGAATAAGTCTTGTAAATGAACACTGCCTCCTTCCCCAACTCTTTTAATTCCTCTTGGGGGGTTTTTAACGGACCATAGTTTGTTTTCAGTAACTAATCAGAAACCACAAGCCATAGTCTGTGTGTGCATGGATAGTGTTATTATAAGGCTTAGTCACTAGATGGCACTGGACTTAGTTGTATATGGGTGATATTAGCGATTTCCTATTGCTGTTATAATTTTGCTTAACAGTTATTGTATGTCATCTAAGCCTTCCATGGCAGCATAGTGCAATTGTAGGAGCTGTTGGAGAGAAGCAAATACACTTCCTTTTCCTGAACAATGCATGAGTTACTTCAAACTATACAAGGGAACTCTTGGTCTAGCAATCTAGCCAGCACTTGTTTGTAGCCTCTCTGTCGAAGTTAACTCTGCCCCCAAAAGCTGAGCCATTTTGTTGTTGTTCTCTCCAAGAAGTCTGCTATTTTCTCTCTGTCATCTCCACTCATCCTGTAAATAGTTCCTGCATGAATAAAGCCTTTGAATTCCAGAAATTGTAAGAGATTATTCCAATCCAATTCACTCAAGTTGCAAAAGTTTCTAACAAAAGTTTATCATGATTTACCATAAAAGTGTGGGAAGACTTGATGGGGATGTGGAGAGGGCACAAACCCAACAAACCTTCACTTACCACTAAAATGATTTGGCATTATTTGAATCAAGCCTAAGACCCAGGCATAAAATCCCTTTGTCTTTTTTAAAAACCCTTTTAGAAGTCTTAGGGATGTATTGAGCAATATAATTGCGTCACATTTCAGTTTTGCTGGGACTCAGTCATAGGATCATATTGACTTGTGTTGGACACATTTTGCGCTGAGTTTTTATGCATTTTGTATGCACTGTTTCATAAAACACACATACTTTTATAATAAATAATAATAAAAAAAATTTATTTATATCCCTCCCTCCCCAGCCGAAGCCGGGCTCAGAGTGGCTAACAACAGTAAAATGATGCAACATTCTAAAATCAGTTCATTATAAAATCAGTTCAAATCAGATTAATGGCAACCATTGGGCTAGAGTTCTGTGAGGATTGCCAAAGGAGGGGGTCAGGCTGTGCCCTGGCCAAAGGCCTGGTGAAACAGCTCTGTCTTGCAGGCCCTGCAGAAAGATGTCAAGTCCTGCAGGGCCCTAGTCACTTGTGACAGAGTGTTCCACCAGAGTGGAGCCACAGCTGAAAAAGCCCTGGCTCTGGTTGAGGCCAGCCTAACCTCTCTGTGGCCCGGGACCTCCAAGATGTTTTTGTCTGAAGACCGTAAGGTCCTCCATGGGACATACCAGGAGAGGTAGTCCCGTAGTTATGAGGGCCCTAGGCCGTATAGGGCTTTAAAGGTTAAAACCAGCACCTTAAACCTGATCCTGTACTCCACCGGGAGCCAGTGCAGCTGGTATAGCACTGGGTACATGTGATCCCGCAGCGAGGACCCCGTAAGGAGTCTCGCCACGGCATTCTGCACCCACTGGAGTTTCTGGGTCAGTCTCAAGGGCAGCCCCACATATAGTGAGTTACAATAATCCTGTCTGGAGGTGACTGTCACGTGGATCACAGAATACTTATTTTCCAATGCATTTCCTGCATTGTACTATTTTTTTCTGCACATATTTTACACCAAACACATTTACAGTACGTGCACACAAAATCCAGATTACTATACAATCACACTGGAATTCTGTCCCAGCCTGTAAGCAAGTTTCCTAGTGTGGATTCGGGTTTATCCACTGTGAAATGATTCTCCTCCATCCCCAGTAATGCTACACATTCAAGGGATGAGCCAACCTCCCTCCTGTTCCAAGCCTACCTGAGCAAGTGTGCTTCAGCACATAAGTTAGAGCACTTTATTATGACAGCTGCATCTCGCTAGCAAAAGACAGTAACTAGGAAAGAAAGAGAGGGAAGTGTTCAGACTGAGCCTCATGAATACATTCAGCAGAGAAGAATGTAGGGAGGGGAGTACAAAGGAGTGAAATTAGCATCTGCAATTCATTCGTGGGCATGGATTTTTTTTGGGGGGGGGGTCTCATTTAAACAACATGTTTTACTAATCTGACATGCTGCAGACCTAGCAGAAGAGTGGAGGAGAAAGTAAGCTCTGTCAAGGATTGGGGACTGTCAGGGGAAGTGGTAGCTATTGCCTGAGTGTCTTCCAGGGGAGAATGGACAGTTCAGGACCTTGGACAGTTCACAAGGTTCCCTGCTGGTTGAGGTATGGAAGATGTTGCCTCAGCCAGGGGCCAGAGTTGCGTGGCAAGTTCCTGCCTCCCACCAATAGGAATAAAGACACAAGAAACAATTATTTTAGGTTAATGGGCTAAAATTAGGCCACAACTTTATTGGTTACAGGTGATGAGCGGTATTGGCTTAGGCATCGGTCCTATCAACTATCTGGCTTCAGCCTGCTTGCTTGAAGACTGGGAAGGGTTAACACCAGCAGGGGGAGTCCTGCTGATGCACATCAACTAGGCACTCCCCCGGGGTTACCACTCAGGGGTATGCCTTGGGCCCTGGCCTCCATAGGCTTCGGACGGGGCCACGCACCCCGGAATCCTTTACCGGACTACCCTTCATTAACTGGGGGAGGTGATGGCGCTCCTCCCCCCATTCATCTACATAACAATACCCCTAACAATGCCTAACCGCCCAAAACCGAGAAAGTTGTGACGATTTGCTACGAGGTAGGCGAAAAACCAAATGGCTGGTGCCAATTTGCCAAGTGGAAAAAATTATTATCAGGCCCCTTAACAGCGACCAACCGAGGTCCAGAAGGAGAACCTTGAAGGGCGGGCGGGTAGGAAACCCAAGCAGCTGAACGGTGAAAGAGAGGGATTCCCGGCCATGCTTGACTTAAATGAGGCAAGCCGCACCCCCTGGGAGTTTAAGGCAGGCATAGGCAAACTCTGGCCCTCCAGATGTTTGGGACTACAATTCCCATCATCCCTAGCTAACAAGACCAGTGGTCAGGGATGATGGGAATTGTTGTCCCAAACATCTGGAGGGCCGGAGTTTGCCTATGCCTGGTTTAAGGAGAGTGGCAGGTCCTCTTTTCCAGTAGCTTCTCTTTCTTTGGAGAGCTCACCAAACAGGATGGTCACGGAGAATTGGTTCACATCTCGGACCCCAACCACTTAGGATGGTCTCAGATGTGCGACTCCCAATAGAATATTAGAGACATGATAAAACATCACACATTAAAAACTTCCCTAAACAGAATTTCAGATAGCTGTTTATTTCATTGACATCTGATGGGAGGAGTTCCACAGGGTGGGCACCAGTACCGAGAAGGCCCTCTGCCTGGTTCCCTGTAACCTCACTTCTCGCAGTGAGGGAACCACCAGAAGGTACTCAGAGCTGGACCTCAGTATCCAGGCTGAATGAAGGGGGTGGAGACACACATTTGGGTATACTGGGCCAAAGCTGTTTAGGGATTTAAAGGTCAGCACCAGCACTTTGAATTGTGCTTCAAAACATACTGGGAGCCAATAATAATAAAAACAATAGAAGCCAGGTTTTGAAGCAGAGGTTGTATGGCCAGCTGTCATGGATGCTGTAGTTGAGATTTCTGCATTGCAGGGGGTTAGACTACATGATCCTTAGGGACTCTTCCAACTCTACAATTCTGTATGAGTTTATGTATGTGCTATTATATTTCTCTACAGAGGCATGCTTTTTAATAAAACCATCCTTAATAGTATTTTTTTCCTTTTAAAACGAATGCTTAAAAAATATTCAATAGTTTAAAATGTTGACTCAATAAACATCACCATCATCGATTCTGTTAAAGAAAGATGGCATACAAATGAAATAAACAAACTCAAGGTAGTATCCAATAAAGTCACACAGTGATTTCCTTCTATTCGCGCAACAGAACCTCCCCTCCCTCTCCTCTCACACTCCCTGGGCTGCCCCCCAAAATTTGCTCCTCAAGGCTTTGGGGGAGCACACAAAAGGGGATTTTCCAAACTTAAGTTCATTGCCCAACATTTTCACATCTCTTTAGGATCAGTTGTTTGTTTTGTTTTTTAAGCATGCACAAAAAATCATCAGTGTTTCAGCACAATTTTCTCCTACTTCCTTCCAAATTTTCAAATTTACATACTGCTTGATTGCAAGAAAATCTCCAAGCAAAAATTCAAAACATGAAAATTCTAGATAAAAAGGTTAAAAACTTTTCTTTTATATCCATACACCAACTTGACTGTAGGGGGGGGGGACAACTTCAAATAAGGTTTACAAAGAAGGTAAAACAATTAAATTAGTGAAAATAAGAATGAACAATAATAATTTAAAACATTCAAAAATTAAAATCGACAATAAGTGACAATTATAAATTATAATTATAAATTAAATTAAAAGCAACAATAAACTAAAAACAAATTAAAATATGCATCAGCATGATATATATCTGGGAAGGCCTATCTAAACAACAACAAAAAAATTAAGCAGGTGCTGAAAAAAGTACATTGAAGCTGCCTGCCTGATATCAATAGGCAGGGAGTTCCAAAGGTAATATAGTGAGATTTTCCCAATGCAGAACAGGCATTATACAGGCAATCTTTTTGATATGCTACGATTAATATGTAATAAAAATTATTTTCAGAAAGCTGAAAACAAGTATTTTAAAAGATTCTAAATATGATTAAAATCAACAGTGGATGAAAAGGAATAGAACACAAATAATTTCAGCATTTCTGGATAGCCTCACCTAAATGAAAATATTTTATGCAGGTGACTAAAAGAATGTTGAGAAAGCACCTGCCTGATGTTAAAAAACAGTGGGTTCCTAAGTATAGGAGCTGCCACACCAATTGACTGATTTCTTCCAAGGATGGAACAAATATTATCTGGCACCTGTAACATTGTCAGCTCTGTAGATCAAAGTGGTCAGCTGGGCAAATATATTAGGCATTAAATATATTATTCCTGATATACATGTTTTTGCAAACATTTTTTCCCTAATAGGATGCATTTTTTATTATTTTCACTAATATATACATTTTACGCACTCTATATCTCTTGTTTCCCTGGAGAATTGCTTTACAGAATTCAGACAAGTGCGAATTTCAAAGTCTGGCTATGTTTCATTCGCCTGATATTTTTGGAATTGCAAATTAGTGGGTTTCTCCTCCATTCCTAAACTGTAGGCTTCCCAGCATCCATTTGTGCTACACATGAGCTACTGGCAACTCTTCGGTGTGTATGTGAAAACCCCCTGCGAAATTTTGTCAGGAATTCGCAGGTACCATTTTGAGATGGGGACATTTGGGTTCCGAGTCTTTGTGCTCCGAGAGCACTTTTGTGTTTTGTTTGTTTGTTTTGGGTGGAAAGGACTTCTGTGCTTATAAATCTGTCTTGATAAATCAGTGCTAAGAAAATCTGCTTGCAACCTTCCCTTAAAAGGGGGTGGGGAAACCCACGCACACCCATTCTGCTTTTCTGAAACATTGACAGTCAGCAGTAAGGCATCTACAAGAAGCCAAGGGCTAGTGACAGAAAGGAGGATACACAACCAGCCCCTTCTTCCACCCTCCCACCCCACATTTAGATATTTCGTTGCCAGAAGGTGATGTTGCTCGATTTGCTCACAAGCTGCTTGGCGGGCTTCCGTAATTGATAAATGGAGGCGTTTCCCAATAACCTTATAAATCACGTCATGCAAATGGGCTCGTCCCCTCACTCGCAGGAGCACGTTTGATGTTCATGCAGTGAGCATAACTGCCTGCCAATAAGGAAGACGCCGGCCCATCCTTGCAATAAGAATGCAAAGACAATGTCTTCGGGAGGAAATGGGGGCAGGAGGGAGAGACTGAAAGAAATTGCCATGCCGTGAATCCAATTCCAAATTAGATACAAACTAGAAATATGACACTCCCCAGGTGCAGTTATAAAGAAAATAATTAAGATTCTTTTTTGGGGGGGGTGGCGGCAATATGAACAAGGAGATACATAAAAATACAGATGTCCTAATTTAAAAGAAACTCCTTTAAAAATGTTTACCGGTCATTCGTGAGTTAATGCTAAACACACCATGCAATCCCAAGGATCTCAGCAATTAAGGAGTGAAGTAACATTTCCTCTTAAAATAAAGAAGGGGAATCACACCTAGCTTAACTTTTTCTTTTCTTCTAAAAAAGCAAATATTAAATTATTACCGGAAGATTAGCAAGCCCAGATTGTGGGTTTTGGCATAGCCACACTGCTGCGGATGGCTTCCAAATGTGGAGAAATTCAAAACTGAGAACTGAGTTACTAAATAGGTTTTAGCCCTTCCCGCCCCCCCTCGCTGAGATTTCAACCCCATTTCATGCTCAGACGGGCAGATCTTAATTATACACAAAAGGATACAAATGTTATTAGCATGATAATAATTATTTGGAGACGTTGTCCTCTTTAAAGGGAGAGAGAGAGAGAGAAAGAGAGAGAGGGAAGGGTGGAAATTAGAGCTGGATTGTCATTCACCGACGCTTCGTTTTTCAAGCAGACGACAGCACAGCCAGTCCTAAGATATGTTCAAAGTACATATACAATATTCAAAGCTCTGAGCCGCTGCGTTATCAGAATGAGTTGGAAGTACCGCTGGTAAAAGACTTGCCACACACTAATCATTACGTCCTGCCTGTGGTACTACATACAAATACAATCCTTTGTGACATTTTGTCAAACATTTGGAGCTTCCTATACTTATCTTCCTTCCCTCCTCCTCTCTCTCTCCCCCCCACTCCCTTTGCATATATTAGCATGTAGCCACTCAGAAACCATACTTGTGTATTGTGGTCCATCTCCTTGCTGAGATAATAACACGAGCAGTTTGCAAATGTATACGTTTTAACACCTAAAGGAGGGGAAGGGAAGGCAGAAGTAAGAAGGCAAAAGTTTCATGCAAGAGGAGGAGCAAAGGCTTCGGGAAAACGAAATTTTCCGTCCTCAAAAATGTAAATAAACACTGGGTCCAACATATGGAGCAATGTATAAATCAGATTGGAGAGCATTTGCAAAATGAGTCTTGTTCACCTTTCCCACATGGGTCAATAAGGATTGCCGGTGATTCTGTCTAACACGAGCAATTTTGGGGGGCGGCAGAGGGGAATACAGAACGAGATCAGGAGCAAATATTTGGCTCCCGTACAAAAGATGCATTTCTCAGCACTGATTTACCAGAAGTGTTGTTCTGTTGCCTTGTTGCTGCAGGGCGGCCGTTTTAATTATTTCTGGAAGAAATGCGTCTCGGCTACACAGGAAATCTGTAGGGCTTCTCTGCACATTAATAAAATAATTATGAGAGCCACGAATGTCGGACTGCCAACTGTCAAAACACCTGAAAGCTCTATCGCGAGCCAAATTGGCGAGCTTTCTTTCCTATTATTGTTATTAAATGCTTCTTTCTGATATTCAAAACCCTGTGTCTTCTGACATCAAATCAACTGTTCAGGGATCATAGTCAGCCATGGCATCAACTGTGGCAAAACAACTGCCTCTGTAATCCATAGTCTCACAGCTTCCCCCACAAAGATTATAATGTGAATCCTAGGAATGCGTGAGCTGCTCAGTCTCAGTTCCTTACATTTGCGAACCTCAGTTCGGTTCTTGACATTTCCAATTCGTTTTGTGTTTCTTTTGAAGTCCTCGTGAAAATTCATCAGCATTTGCATGCAAATTTCTCCTAAAATACAATTATGTTTGGTATACATTTCCCCTTAATACCCCTTTTTTTGTAAACCCACGTTCCCTAGTATAATGCATTAGTGTAGGTTATTTTCACAAATATATACATTTTTATCCACACATTACCATAATATGTGCATTCTGGCACACCTTACTTGGCCAGAGAACTGAATTGCAAAATTCAGAGAAGTGCAAATTTTGAAGCATGGCTGCTTTTTCACTTGCTGTCATTTTGCCTTTAAATCCAAACTGAAACTAATTTCTCAACCATCCCTAGTTATTTGTTTTGGTTGTTTTTTTGTGATTTTTTTTTAAAAAACCCTTTAATAATAAAAATGCAGCTGTTAAATAGCATTGCCCGCAATTCTCACTTCAGGCATCTCTCTCTCTCTCTCTCTCTGTGTGTGTGTACATAGTTTTTTCATGCAGAACAGGCAACCACCATTTAAAATTCCTCAGAGGTCATGCTTGGTCATTGTGCTGAAGGTTTGTCCCTTTCCCCCGCCCTTTCTTTTTTATTTTATTTTTTTGCCACTTAATAATAGATGTTTTAAAGTTTAAGTGCAGCCCGAGGCGCTCATAAGCATTTATTACAAATCGCTGGCTGCCTCCCTTATGGAGAGAAAGGAATAACATTTACATACAGTAGCATGGATTAATAAGAGGAGGAGGGGGAAAAACCTGGGGAAAGCCGTCAGTCAGGGAGTGAAATCAGCAATAATAAAGCCGGCTATATTCTTTGGAAATATCATGCCGTCTGTTGTAATATTTTGCCATTCCCCAGGAGGTATACAAATCCAAATCAGATAAGACTTGTGTAGGGCTAGAGACATACTGCTACGCTCTCCAGTGGCAGACACACCGCCGAATCTTTTATTTATCTTCAGAGCAATTGTGCGATTCGAGGAGGCTGAAATCAGCTGAAAATCGACCCACTGGAAAGTTTCATAAAACCGGGGGTGGGGGGGGGGGAGAGACGCTCCTTTCCTTGTCTGCTAAATCACTCACTGTGATGAAAACACAAGGAGGGGGAGGATTGGAATTTGGAAAGCAGCTAAAATGAAGCAACTATGGAAACTCTCCAGGAAAAGGAAAACGCTTACCATGTTTCATAACCTGATGCTCATTTGGAACTGATCAAAGAGGGAATTGACTTATTCTCGAGCAAAAGGAAGGAATCTTGCCCTTTCTTGAGTTGGCGCTGTCAGGGGGAAAGACATCTCATCAAAGACCTGAGGCATGCTCAAAAGCTTTGCTAGTAGATAAAGAGTAAGACAGCCTTCACATGATTCTGGGACATGGCTCACTCATGAGGCTGTGAGCTGGGTTTTGGTTACTTGGTGCGACAGACGGGGTGAAGGCGGGTCACAATTTGCCCCTCTGATTCTCACCGGTAGTGGCCACAAGCAAAAACATGAGGATGCATCTATTTTGAAGAACTTGTTGTCATGCACAGCGCATGAATATGTAACAGCTCAGTCATCGCTGGATTCTGTAAATGGAGGATATAGGAAGCAACCTTATAGCAGCTTGGACTACTGGTCCATCTAGCCCAGTATTGTCTTCTCCAACTGGTGGTCGATCTCCAGCGTCGACACAATGCAGAGGAATTCAGCTTGGGGCCAGATTCATGCAAAGTATGTGCTCCAGCTATGAATGCATGGATGAGCCTTCCCAGGTCTTTCACTGTTTGTTGCATTGTTTTCAAAGCTATTTTAGTTGTATTTATTGTACGTTCAGGAATCACCTTGATGTGAAAGGCGATTCATAAATTACGAAAATAGTACTATGTTCATTCATACATCTGTTCTGTCCCATTTCTTCATTTTCTTTCAAAAAGGAATAAATAAAAATGCATAGTCAGAAACATTTTTTAAACTATGTATTTTGAGCCCACCAGCAGGCATGGCCTGTGCTGCAGTACCTACAAACAGGTCCTTCTCTGTGGCAGCTCCCCAACTGTGGAATTCCCTCTCTGGGAAAATGTAGTCAGCCAAAGCACTCTTAAATTTCAGGCGTCAACTAAAAACAGCTTTGTTTGCACAGGCTTTCAGGGCACAATACTCCCCCTGTCCCCACTTCCTGGGTCTTAACTGTGCCGTTATTGTGCTCTTGCCTATTGTTATTATTTTAGTTGCACTGATTTTTAAATGTGTTTATTTACTGTTTTCAATTGGTGTGCTTATTATTACGCTGTTCATTGTCCTGGTTGCCGTTGAGAGAACAAAAGTAAAAATAATACATTATCGACGTCACTGTACACAATTCTAAATGCATTTCATTCTCAAATGTGCAATTTGGTACATTTTTTTTGAACTGAGAACTTTGTTGCAAAATTCAAAGAATTGTGAACCGAGGGGCAAATACGTTCCAACCCCTGCATTACTCTGATGTGTAAAGCAGATCAGTTTTCATTGAAATTAACAAAAACAAACTTTCTCAATCACCCCTATCTGTAGTAGCTGGCTATTGCCCCCTTTATAAGGAGATAAAGAAATGGCTACCCAGGTCCCCAGTTGGCTCCCCATCTATAGGGATGGAGGAATCTGATCATTTCACTTCTCCAGGTTTCTCATTTTATTATGTTACTTGCAGAAAGGGAAAGGGAAAATTATTAAAGAAAGGAAGACATGGGGGGATAAGGAATACAGTCATACCTTGGGTTACAGCCGTTTCAGGTTGCATTTTTTCGGGTTGTGGACTGCTGAAACCCAGAAGTACCAGAACGGGTTACTTCCGGGTTTTGGCGGTCGTGCATATGCAGAAATGCTAAATAGCGCTTTGCGCGTGCACAGAAACGCTGAATCACAACTCACGCGTGCGCAGCCGCGCAGCCACAGGTTGCGAAAGCTGCGTGTTGCGAACATACATCCTGCATGGATCACTTTCGCAACCCGAGCTTCCACTGTATACAGTATGAATAATACCAATAACAACAACAAAAATCCTATTACTTACCATCAGTGCATATTATGGAAAGAGTAACCATCAGTCAGAGGTGGATTTAGGGGAGCATGACTGGTTTGGACACCCTGAGCACAGAGCCTCGGAGTTGCCACATGGGGCATCACAACTGTGATGTAGAATGGAAGGCAAGAGGCAGGGGGTGCCAAATTTTGGTGTCACACAGGGCAGCACTGAAATTTGAAGCCCCAAGATCCGCCACTGCAACAGTGCATACATCTTAAGTTAAACAGATAAGTTTATGTAAGGTCTCCAGATGTCTGTATAGGTTTCCACATGAAAACAACATCTATATGAAATATGTTCAAATGCAGTCAGAGCAGTGAGGGCTTCAGACCATAATGCAATAGGACAGAGTCCTTATCCTTCCGGGCTCTATGTGTAAGTTTAGTGGCTCGCATTCGCCACTTTTGTTAATCTTCTGCCATTAATCCCTCTACTTCAGGAATGTAATTTAACATCCACATCTGCAAATATCAAGGATTTCACCAAAACAAAACCCAATCTTAAATTCAGTTCTCCACATTTGTGCAGCAATTTGCAATTCTACAGGGTTAAAAAAATCCACATGGAAATTTTCTGTTTTCTGGAGCAAATCTCTCCACATAAACACAATTTTGGATGCAGTATAGCTGATATACTTTTGGGGGGAGCAAGGATTCTTACACAATACAATCCATTTTGTATGTTATCTTTCTAATATATACCTTTTCATGCACAATTCCCCCAAGAGCTTCTTTTTGTGTGCATATTGTTTCATTGGAGAACTGCATCGCAAAATTCAGAGAAAGGCAAATTTTAAAAGAGAGCTGAGTTTTGGTTTGCACATTGGTTGAAGAAGTGCAAATCAGATAGCTCCTCATTTGAATGCAAGCAAAAATTTATCCTCCGTCTCTCCATCTGCTGCAATTACTTTTCTTTGTTATGCACCTCAGCTGTATGTTATTGCAGGTATTCTGTTACCTGGCTGGTAATTCTTACCTGCTCCCGACTTCCTTTGCACTAATAGCAAGAGAGATGTTGGCAAAGAGGGATTTCCTCCCACCAGCTGTCAGTCATAATCCTATGCCTAGTCCTCTTTGTACTGTTTTGAGGGTCTCACCACTTAGGGTTTTTCCTTAAAATATATTTTCATCTTCTACAAACTTTGGGGTTCTCCCAAATCTGGAGATTCCTCACTTTTTTCTGTTCGGGTGGTAGCATTTTGAGCACACAGATAATGACACTCACAGTTTGAATATCAGAAATGAAGCAAATAATTCTTTTGCTTTTGTGGTGCTGGGACGCGGTTGGCCTAGGACTTGCAGATCAGAAGGTTGGCGGTTCGAATCCCCATGACAGGGTGAGCTCCTGTTGCTCAGTCACAGCTCCTGCCAACCTAGCAGTTCAAAAGCACGTCAAAGTGCAAGTAGATAAATAGGTACCGCTCCAGCGGGAAGGTAAATGGTGTTTCCGTGCGCTGCTCTGGTTCACCAGAAGTGGCTTAGTCATGCTGGCCACATGACCCGGAAGCTGTCTGTGGACAAACGCCAGCTCCCTTGGCCTATAGAGCGAGATGAGCAACGCAACCCCAGAGTCGGTCATGACTGGACCTAATGATCAGGGGTCCCTTTACCTTTACCTTTACCTTTAAAACACACACACACACATGGCAATGGAGCAAGTTATTTTCATTAAATATGATTATATTAATCATATTCAAAAGGGGGAAGAGGAAGACCCAGGTAACTATCAACTGGTATAGCTTGACATCGATACTAGGGAAGGTCCTAGATCAGATAATTCACCGGTTGGTCTGTGAGCATTTAGAAGAGGATGCTGTGATTACTAAGGCCCAGCAAGGGTTTCTCAAAAATAAGTCATGCCAGACCAATCTGATTTCATTTTTTGATGGAATTACAAACTTGGTGGATCAGGGAAATGCTGTGGACACAGTGTATATTGATTTCAGCAAGGCTTTTGACATTCCCCATGATATTCTCGCAAGGAAGCTGGTATAATGTGGGTTGAATGAGATAACTATAAGGTGGATTTGTAGCTGTTTGACTGACCAAACCCAAAGTCATTTAATGGTTCCTCATCATCCTGGGGGAAAAGTGACAAGTGGGGTGCCACAGGGTTCTGTCCTGGGCCCATTGTTCTTTAATGTCTTTATAAATGAGTTAGATGAAGGAATTGAGGGGATGCTCATCAAATTTTCAGATGACACTAAACTGGGGAGGAGGGTAGCTAATGCTGCAAAAGACAGAATTAGAATTCAAAATGACCTGAACAAGATTGGAGAACCGGGCACAAACTAACAAAATGAATTTCGATAGGGACAAATACAAGGTTCTGCACTTAGGCAGGAAGAACCAGATGCACAAATATAGGATGGGGGACACCTGGCTTGCTTGTGGTACATGTGGAAAGGATCTAGGGGTCTTGGTGAGTCAACAGTGTGATGCAGCAGCAAAATAAGCTAATGCTATTCTAGGCTGTATCAACAGAAGTCTAGTGTCCAGATGAAGGGAAGTAATAGAACCACTCTATTTTGCCTGAGTCAGACCACACCTGGAATAATGTGCCCAATTCTGGGTACCACAATTTAAGAAGGATGTTGACAAGCTGGAACATGAGCAGAGGAAGGCAACCAAAGGTCTGGAAACTAAGCCTAATGAGGAACGGTTGAAGGAGCTGGGTATGTTTAGCCTGGAAAAGAGGAGACTGAGAGGAGATATGATAGCCATCTTCAAAGATCCAAAGGGCTGTCACATGGAAGAGAAAACATGCTTGTCTTCTCTTGTTCTGAAGGGTAGGACTCAAACCAATGGCTTAAAGTTGCAAGAAAGGAGATTCCGACTAAACATTCAGAAAAGCTTTCTGACAGTAAAAACTGTTTGACGGTGGAATGGTGTCCCTCGGGAGATTGTGGACTCTCCTTCGCTGCAGGTTTTTAAGCAGAGGGTGGGTGGCCACCTGTCATGGATACTTTAGTTGAGATTCCTGCACTGTAGGGGGTTGGACTAGATGACCCTCTAGGTCCCTAACACCACTAAGATTCTATTATTCAATGAAAAATATTATATATATATATATATATATATATATATATATATATATATATGCAAAACTAAATAGGCTGCCATAACTTTCTGCTGCAAAACCAACAAAGAATATTTGGGCACCTTAAAGGCTTACACATTTTTTTGTAGTGTACACCATAAAATAATGCTAATGCTGATGATATTAATACTGTTCATGGTTCCACCAGTGTGTTGGACAAATGATATAGCTGGCCCAACCTTTAAGCGATTAATCGTTTTTGAAACCAGGTGATGAATTAATCAAATCTTTTAAACTCGCCAATAGCTCTCCTTAGAACAAATCGCCTGGTTTAAGTGTAGGACCCTTCTTTGCTCCTCTCTCTGTTTGCATGCTACACAGCCAGTAATTTTTAAATGCGCCACATTAAGATGTCTGGAGAAGAACATCTGTTATTCTTCAGGCAAGATAATCGCAGAAGATTAGACAAATGCACTAACGCTCGCATTAATATTATTAGCATTTCCTGATAATTGACAATCACTTTGACTGCTTAGGGTATTTTTGTCTTTTAAAGGATGTGCGTGGAGGGATGGGACAAGGATGAGAATGATTCAGTTGGTACCCTGTCCAGCTGAGCCAATGAGCTGGGATCGAAATGAAAGCTAGGGTAAGGTAGTGAATAATAGCCCAGTCCTTTGCACACTCACCCAGTAGCATATCCCAGAGTTCCCTGGGAAGAGGGAGCAATTGTTAAACCACCCAGGCAACATTGTCTCAGTCTTGTTCACTATGGCAAGATGTCTTCCCCCCTACTGAAATTATTGTAATTAATTCCTCAATGTGGATCTACAGGTATAAAATAGCACTCAAATTTTATGCAAACCTATGTTTTCTTTTGTCTTCCTTTTTTGGGGGTAGGGGTGAAGTTGCCATTCTCTTTTTTTAAATAACATTTTTTATTGGTTTTACCTAATTTAATACATTTTGACTTTAACCATTTCAAACAATAAAAGGTTGTTTTGAAGCTTCAGACCTCCTTCCCTCCCTCCATGAGTTCTGCATTTAAAATAAAAATTTTCTGCATCTTTTACCATTATTTACCTGTTGTAGATCCATAGTTACTGTAACTAGTTCCACATTACAACTGCCAATGATTTTTAAACTGTTTAAAGTGGTCTTTTAAATAAATTAAGAATTTACTCCAGCCATTTAAAAAAAACACTTGATCTTCCTGGTTTCTGATCTTCCCCATCAGTTTCTCCATCTCTGCATACTCCATCAGTTTTGTCTGCCATTGAAGTTAGTTGCCGCCCTTTAGGGACGCAGGTGGCGCTGTGGGTAAAACCTCAGCACCTAGGACTTGCCGATCATATGGTCAGCGGTTCGAATCCATGCGGTGGGGTGAGCTCCCGTCATTCAGTCCCAGCTCCTGCCCACCTAGCAGTTCGAAAGCACCCTTAAGTGCAAGTAGATAAATAGGTACCGCTTTATAGCGGGAAGGTAAACGGCGTTTCCGTGTGCGGCGCTGGTGCAGGCTCGCCAGAGCAGCTTCGTCACGCTGGCCACGTGACCCAGAAGTGTCCTCGGACAGCGCTGGCCCCCGGCCTCTTAAGCGAGATGGGCGCGCAACCCCAGAGTCGGTCACGACTGGCCCGTACTAGGCTAGCATTGCACAACTTGAGCTCAACAATGGTGCTACCTGAGGCCAACTGGAGATTCTCTGTAGCTGGTCTTCAGAGACATACTGCCTCCTACAGAAGAGGGAGAAGATAGCCATCACAGCCAATTTGCTCTGCTTTCCTTTTTAGGCTTGCAATTGGCTTTTCGTCTGTGGAGGGGGGGTTGAAGTTACTATTGGGAATGTGTCTTTTCGTCGATTAGGTAATCTAAATTAAGAAAGGGGAAGGTTAAACCCCTTTTGTGTAAGGAGAGCCTTGCAATGAGGGATGGAGGGGGTGGCAGGACACCACCTTGAAAGGTTGTTCAACTGCTTAGAGTATGTGTGCTCCAAGCATCCAAGCTTTCACTGCAAGGGGATTAAGAAAAATGAGACTTAATGACTAGTGCGTTACATGGACCGTATGCAGGGCTTGCCATGCAAACAGATGAAAACATTTTCAGTGGGGTGCTTTCCACAAACATCTATCATCTATCTGTCTATCTATCTGTCTATCTATCTATCTATCTATCATCTATCATCTATCATCTATCATCTATCATCTATCATCTATCATCTATCAATCTATCTATCTATCTATCTATCTATCTATCTATCTATCTATCTATCATCTATCTATCTATCTATCTATCTATCATCTATATCAATCATCTATCTATCTATCATCTATCTATCTATCTATCTATTTATCTATCATCTATCTATCTATCTATCATCTATCTATCTATCTATCTATCTATCTATCATCTATCATCTATCTATCTATCTATATCTATCTATCTATCTATCTATCTATCTATCTATCTATCATCTTCTATCTATCTATCATTTCTATCATCTATCTATCATCTATATCTATCTATCATCTATCTATCTATCTATCTATCTATCTATCTATCATCTATCATCTATCTATCTATCTATCTATCTATCTATCTATCTATCTAATCTATCACCTATCTAATCTATCTATCCAGTGCTTTTTTTCTTTAAAAATGTTTAGGGGTACTCTCATCTTCCTACTCATATTGAAATAATGCCCCGCATTGAGGCCAAACTTAGATTCACAAAATGTTTAGGGTTATGCTCCCCCGGTGTCCTCCCAGAAAAAAGTACTGTACATATATGTGTGTGTATTGTGCGGGGGGTGGGGGTGTCTGTCTATCTATATCATCTATGTATCTATTTTTCTATCTATCTATCTATCTATCTATCTATCTATCTATCATCTATCTATCTATCTAATCTATCTATCTATCTATCATCTATCTATCTATCTACAGTGGTACCTCGTGTTATGTACCATCCCCCTTATGAATGCTGTGGGTTACGCACTCTGTTTACCCGGAAGTAGATGCCCCTTGTTGTGACCCTTGCTCTGGGATGTGAGCGGAAGTCGTGCTCCAGTGGTGTGGCAGCAGCAGGAGACGCCATTAGAGAAAGTGTGCCTCATGTTACGAACGGTCTCCTGTTATGAATGGACCTCCAGAATGGATTAAGTACGTAACACGAGGTATATCTATCTATCATCTATCTATCTATCTATCTATCTATCTATCTATCTATCATCTATCATCTATCATCTATCTATCATCTATCATCTATCTATCTATCATCTATCTATCTATCTTCTGTTGACAAATATCTTTCCTCGTTGTCATTTTGGGGAAGGATCTCAATGATAAAGATGAGCATGCTGCCAAAGTTATTATTTTTGTACCAAATAATTCCAATAATCAAGGGGACTGGGGTCTTTAAGGAATGGGAAAGAGTGATTTCAAGGTATATCTGGCAGGGTAAGAAGCCAAGAATCCAATTTAAGTTACTAACTGATGTGAAAGAAAGAGGAGGCTTCGCCTTGCCAGACTTGAAACTGAATTATGAAGCCTCATGTCTTTGTTGGTTAAAGGAATGGATAAAATTAGAAAATACAGAGTTGTTAGACTTAGAAGGATTTGACAACAGATTTGGATGGCACGCGTATTTATGGGCTGAAAAGAAGAAAATCCATAAAGGTTTTGAGAACCACATTTTCCGAAGATCGTTAATAGAAATATGGGAGAGGTATAAAAACCTACTTGAAGTAAAAACTCCACACTGGTTGTCCCCTTTAGAGGTTATGAGGGTTAAAAAAATCAATATGAGAAAGAATTGGATTACATATGGAAATCTGATTATTAAGGAAGGGGGGAAATGGAAAATGAAACCCTATGAGGAAGTGAAAGAGTCAGTATATGATTGGTTGCATTATTTTCAAATAAACGACATGTTTAAAAAAGACCTTAAAGAATATGGATATGCAGAGAAAGATTCCAAATTCCAAATAGAAATAATAAATAATGAATATAAAATCCTATCCAAAATGTATAAGATATTGTTAGAATGGCACACAAAGGATGAAGAAGTGAAATCAGTTATGGTAAAATGGGCCAGAGATATTGGCCATAATATACAATTCAATGACTGGATAAAACTATGGAATGAAAGTATTAAATTTACTGCATGTACTGCATTAAAGGAAAATGTTATGAAAATGATATATAGATGGTATATTACACCAGTAAAACTTGCAAAAATGTACAAAACATGTAAGAAGTGTTGGAAATGTAAAGAAAAAGATGGTACATTTTATCATATGTGGTGGGAATGTAAGAAAGTGAAAAGCTTCTGGGAATTGATAGATAATGAATTGAAAAAAATGTTGAAATATACATTTGTTAAGAAACCAGAGGCTTTCCTCTTAGGAATTGTCGGTAATGAAATAAATAGAAAGGATCAAAAACTTTTCCAATATGCAGTAACAGCAGCAAGAATATTACTGGCCCAGAATTGGAAACAAGAGCAAATACCAACGTTGGAGGAGTGGAGAATGAAGCTGATGGACTATGCAGAACTTGACAAACTGACTGGGAAGATCAGATATCTACGAGATCAAAAGTTCATCAAGGACTGGGGAAAATTAGTTGAATACTGGGAATGTATAAGTGATAATGGAATAACGCTAGTGGCATTTAAAAAAGCTCTGTAACAGCATAAGAAATATTGTAAAAAAGGCAAAATAGAAGTGGGGGGTAGGTATAAAGGCAATAGTAAAATTTGGAAATGTGTAATTAAAGAAGTTTGAATTTGGATGATTGGCAGAGAGGCCGAAGGAAGTCAAAAATGGAAAATTTAATAGAAATTGAAATGTGGTATGAATGTATGGAAAATTAATAAAATATAATTTTTTTAAAAAAGACAAATATCTTTCCTAGTGTGCACTGAGCCAAGAATATGAAGGGTTTTATTTTTGCATATTGTCACTTGTTCTCACTGAGGTGCTAAATCTGCATCCAGGCTGCACCTCTTCTGATTGATTAGTCCTCATCCAGACTGAGAGAGGAGAGAAAGGGAGAGAGCGAGAGAGAGCACAACCAAATAATAATAATAATAATAATAATAATAATAATAATAATAATAATAATAATAATAATATCCCTGCAACGTAGTACAGTAGCTTGGCAGGGAGAAGGGCCCTAGTTTAGCTTTCTCCCTGACATCTAATTTTCTGAATGCAGGGATTCCCCACTCCATATTGAGGAGCTGTCTGCTTCATGAGCCATTCTGAAGTGAAGCAGTCTGGACACGGGCTTAAGGCCACTTGCAATGAATGCAGATGCAGGAATGTTTGGAAATGATTTTCGCCTCACATCCTTGCAATGAATAGCGGACAGAGCGTCCCTCCGCTTTCAGACAAGAATCGTAACTTGTCAAATCAGAGGTGTCTGTGTATTGTTAATTAGACTTGAGGGTCTGTTATTATTATTATTTTAAAAAATAATATTTCCAGAGCCATATCTGCAAAGCATAGAGGCTTCCACCCCATTCTGTTCCTGGGCTAACTGTGAATAGTGCCCATTTTAAGATTACCAGATTAGGTTATTCATCATACTGCATGTTCCCTGCTGTGACTCCGCTATCAGTGTGCAGCCAAATCAAAACATCTCTGGAAGGCATTTCAGAATAATTGAATGCATCATAATTTCCCTATTAATACATATCTCATATTACAGATTATGCATGAAATGTTCGCATTATCTGTTACTTTTTGTTAACGCCTTGCTCCTTGCCAGAAAATTTAATACACAGAGTGAATCAGCAGGCCATGATAAAGGGGTGTAGGTTACCGATAGCCGTGTGTGTGTGTGTGTGTGTGTGTGTGTGTATTCCTGGGATTCAGTAGAAAATTAAAGTAAATCGATCATTTTATAGCCCCACCGGAATGTCGGGAAGGGCATGTTGCTAAGCAAATGGTAATTTAAATGTACTGTGTAATTTCTCTATGCAATTTATTGAAGGCAGATCCTCACCCACCCACCCCCCAAAAATTCACTGCATGTTTAATATCAGATGCTCTTTTATCTCTTGGTGTGTGATGTATCGGTTATAGGCAAATTATTAATCTCTGTTTTAATCAAACGGAAGGCAATCTGGCGATCTGACAGCTCGTCATCCTGCAACAAGGATGAGTTAATTCCTTAGGAACCGGATGGCTATGGCTGCTCTTATCACCTCGGAAGGCACAAGGTGGTTTATTCAATTACACATCAAGAAAGTTGCTATGTTTCCAAATTTGCGACAATCCACATACAGTCAAGCAGGTGGACAGGGAGGTGTCTGTTCTATCCAATACTTAAGAGTTTGATTTTGATTTCCATACGCTGCTTTTCTGTTAAAGGGTGGGGGAATTAGCAGGAAGGTGATGGCTTAAAAAGTGGATTGGACAAATTCCTGGAGAAGAGAGCCACTTATGGCTACTAGGCATGGTAGCTGTGCTCTGCCTACACAGCTGGAGGTGGCAAGGCTTCTGAATACCAGTTGCTAGAAACCACAGAAGTTGGAAGATGCTTTTGTGCTTGGGTCTTGCCTGAGGGTTTCCCGCAGGAAACTGGCTGGCCACTGTGAGAACAGGATACAGTGGTACCTCGGGTTAAGAACTTAATTCATTCCGGAGGTCCGTTCTTAACCTGAAACTGTTCTTAACCTGAAGCACCACTTTAGCTAATGGGGCCTCCCACTGCCACCGCGCCACCGCTGCACGATTTCTGTTCTCATCCTAAAGCAAAGTTCTTAAACCCAGATACTATTTCTGGGTTAGCAGAGTCTGTAACCTGAAGCATCTGTAACCCGAGGTACCACTGTACTGGTCTCAATGGGCCATTGTCCCAATCCAGCAGGCTCAAGGTCCCTTCCTGTCGGAATCAAGCCTTAGTCAGAGGAATTTGGCCACTATCCAGGCACCCGGCTTGAGTTCCTTGTTGACCTCCCTGTCTGCGACTCCCGGCAAGATCAGGCGAGATCTCAATCGGCGATCCTCCTCAACGTGAGAAGAACACACCACTCCTCCCCTGCCATCCCCAGGGAGGGGAAGAGACAGACAGAAAGTATTTACATGCCTTTATTCTGTCTTTCCAGCAGTACAGAGAAAACGTGTCTGCACTCTCTTAACACCAACAGCAGAGAGTGAATAACTCCTCCCATGTACTTCCAGTACAGATCAGATGACACTCTGAGCTAACATCCGGTGCTCAGTGGTGTGAATAGACTGTTCCTTTGTTCCCACGGAACAGTCCCAAAACATCAACATCCTGTTTGGCTTTCCAGCCACCTGGAGCTCGCTGCTGCATTGCTCCTTTTTCGTAACACTTCCAACTCTATAATTCCATGATTCTATGAAAGAGACCTCTAAACTTCCTTCGTGTTCATTGCAACAGCTGTACTGTTGGGTGATGGACTGTTCTTTACGATTTCGGGAGTCCTGCCAAGCGCCCAGTTCTCCACCCTCAAAGGGCAATGGCTTTTCCCACCTGCCTTACCCCCACCCTTGAGTCTAGGAGCCTTTCCCAGACCCTGACTTTGAGAGGAGCAGAAGCAGCTGGGGAGAGAGTCGTTCAGGGAGATATATATTTAAAACATATTGTATAAACTGTGTGTCCTTGTTTCTCAATTTGATCCTTGTACATGGTTTTGTATGTTTTGTGGCATTTTGTGCATTGTGACTTGCCGTTATTTTTATTGACTCTAGTTTAGTAATTCTTTATGGTCATTGATTAGTGCAAACTGTTTAATTATTATTTGCTGATATTTCATTTTACTGTTTACTATGATAGTCTAATGGATTGTTGAATATTACTTTATTTATATAAGTTATTGTGACTTTCTTATAATGGATCAGATTGTTATTACGCATGTGATCTTTGCTGTGTAATATTTTGTTGCTTCTTCAGCTTTTCTGCCACTTTATGTACAGTACTATAGGAAGGCGGTATGCAAATTAAAAGTGAAATGAAATGAAGGGGTTGCCAACAGTATATTCCAGATGATGTGGACTACAACCTCCATCATCTCTGGGATTATCAGATTGTCTGCCTCTGTCTGATGGGAGTTGCATCCCATAAGGTCTGGAGGACATTAGCTACCCCTGCTCTGAGGTCTGCAGGAGCACCTGACTGGAAGTGTAGACCTGTCAAGGCTTCAGGGAATCCTACCCCTCCCATGGTGGCAGCAAAGAAGCAGGTAAAAGAAGAGCTCTAATAATAATAATAATAATAATAATAATAATAATAATAATAATAATAATAATTTATTATTTATACCCCGCCCATCTGGCTGAGTTTCCCCAGCCACTCTGGGCGGCTCCCAATCAGTGTTAAAAACAGTACAGCGTTACATATTAAAAACTTCCCTGAACAGGGCTGCCTTAAGATGTCTTCTGAATGTCAGGTAATTATTTATCTCTTTGACATCTGATGGGAGGGCGTTCCACAGGGCGGGCGCCACTACCGAGAAGGCCCTCTGTCTGGTTCCCTGTAGCCTCACTTCTCGCAATGAGGGAACCGCCAGAAGGCCCTCGGCGCTGGATCTCAGTGTCCGGGCTGAACGATGGGGGTGGAGACGCTCCTTCAGGTATACAGGACCGAGGCCGTTTAGGGCTTTAAAGGTCAGCACCAACACTTTGAATCGTGCTCGGAAACGTACTGGGAGCCAATGCAGATCTCTCAGAACCGGTGTTATGTGGTCCCGGCGGCCACTCCCAGTCACCAGTCTAGCTGCCGCATTCTGGATTAATTGCAGTTTCCGGGTCACCTTCAAAGGTAGCCCCACGTAGAGCGCGTTGCAGTAGTCCAAGCGTGAGATAACTAGAGCATGCACCACTCTGGCGAGACAGTTTGCGGACAGGTAGGGTCTTAGCCTGCGTACCAGGTGGAGCTGGTAGACAGCTGCCCTGGACACAGAGTTAACCTGCGCCTCCATGGACAGCTGTGAGTCCAAAATGACTCCCAGGCTGCGCACCTGGTCCTTCAGGGGCACAGTTACCCCATTCAAGACCAGGGAATCCCCCACACCAACCCGCTCCCTGGTCCCCTCTTACCAATTGGTTTATTTAATAATCACAGCGAGAGACAAAGAAATGTGTCTCTCTCTAGAATGGCATTGCTCCAAGTAAAGTCCCACCCCCCCTCTCTCTATTATTTTACGTCATCCCTACATTGGCTAATCTGAGCTTTCTGTCACTGAGATTTCATTTCCACTGCCTCATCGTGGGGGGGGGGGGCAAAAATGCTTTCCAAAGACACTGAGTCTGTCAGCTGTCTCTCCCTTGGTGTTTCCTCTTCCTGCTGTTCCTTTTCCAGTATTTCCCAGCTTCTCTCCTCTGCAGCCTCTGAACGATGCCCTTCTGCAAACCACTGTTCTAAATCTATGCTGTCCTTCTGTCCTTGGGAAGGTTCAGGAGAAGGGGGGGTTGCCCCCACCATTCCTCCTCAGTCCAGACCCTGACAAGACCTGGATGGAGGAAGAAGAAGAGGAGGAGGAGGAGGAGTTTGGACTTGATACCCCGCTTTATCCCTACCCTAAGGAGTCGCAAAGCGGCTCACAATCTCCTTTCCCTTCCTCCCCCACAACAAACACTCTGTGAGGTGAGTGAGGCTGAGAGACTTCAGAGAAGTGTGACTAGCCCAAGGTCACCCAGCAGCTGCATGTGGTGGAGCGGGGAATCGAACCCTGTTCACCAGATTACGAGTCCACCGCTCTTAACCACTAAACCACGCCAGCTCTCAAAAGCATACACACAATGCCTTGTTCTAAGGAACATAAGTCAGAGAAGTGATATCACCTTCTTCCTTTAATCTCTCCAAGTACGTTGACTGATCATCAGTTTTATGACGTTCCGGCACACTTGCCACTCATCCTTCAGGTTCTCTCAACTGGATGCAAGACCCTCCTCCAGTTGCAACACAAAATGTATTATTGTCATTAATGAAAAAGTTAATGGGGCATTTTCTTATATATCAATTTACATTTTACAATTCAAGTATACAAATGATATGTACAGCAGAGAGATGCTTCTCTCTCCCTTTCCCTTGCTCAAGGAAATAGTTTTTAATGTGTTTTATGGGCATCAAAATGTGGTGAATAATGACGGAGATGGAGGATGCAAAGACGATGACAGTTTGGGTGCCCCCCCCCAACCCCACTGTGATCAACAGCGCTTGGATAAAAAGGTCTGCAATGAGGGAGGATGAAAAGTAAGAAATGGAGAGCAAAGGAGGACGCTCTGCTGTTCCAAACTGCACCACCACAGATTATCAGGAGGCCATTGCTAAAGACCCATTTGGCTGTTGCCCAGAGAATTCCACAACAAGCTCCTTCACACAACCCGGGAGCAATGGCAGCCACCATCTATGCTAGTTGCAGAACAAGAGCTGGAAAGAATGAGAACTGGAGATTGTGGGGAGTTAACAAGAACTCCTAAAAGGTAAAGGGACCCCTGACCATTAGGTCCAGTTGTGACCGACTCTGGGGTTGCAGTGCTCATCTCGCTTTATTGGCCAAGGGAGCCGGCGTACAGCTTCCGGTGAACCAGAAGGTGCACAGAAATGCCATTTACCTTCCCGCCAGAGCAGTACCTATTTATCTACTTGCACTTTGACGTGCTTTCGAACTGCTAGGTTGGCACGAGCAGGGACCAAGCAACAGGAGCTCACCCCGTCGCGGGGATTCGAACCGCCAACCTTCTGATTGGCAAGTCCTAGGCTCTGTGGTTTAACCCACAGCGCCACCTAGGCCATTGGAATTACCTGCCAGGGGTGATGAGTTGCAGTTCTCTCTCCCACACACATACGCGTGCTCATCCCAGGTGAAATTCGATGCCACAATGCCGAAAAAACTGAATGCATCTCTTAAGAATATAAGTAGAACCCCATTAGATCATCCCAAAAGGTACACCTAATCTATTATTATTATTATTATTATAATTATTATTATTATTATTAGTTACAGATAGCTAGCCGTGTTGGTCTGCCATAGTCAAAACAAAATTTTTTTCCCCTTCCAGTAGCACCTTAAAGACCAACTAAGTTAGTTCTTGGTATGAGCTTTCGTGTGCATGCACACTTCTTCAGATACGAAAGCTCATACCAAGAACTAACTTAGTTGGTCTTTAAGGTGCTACTGGAAGGAAAAAATTTTTTTGTTTTGATTATTATTATTATCATTATTATCATTATTATTATACATTTGTTTATTTATACCCTTTTTTCTTGGCAGGGACTCAAGGAAACTTACAGATAAAAACAAAGCCATACGAAGAATTACAATAAAATAGCATGGCACCAGCCCTTTCATTAAAAGCAGTCCATTCCCAGAAGCCTTCCGGCAGAAAGATAGGAAGGAGGGAGGCAGTCTAAAGCCTGGGAGCAGCCACTGAGAAGGCCCTGTTTTTACAGCATCCTGTTCTCACAGTGGCCAGCCAGATTCCTGCAGGAAACCCTCAAGGAGAACCCAAGAGCACCAGCATTCTTCTTTCCTGTAATTCACATTTATTATTGTTATTATTATTAAGTTTTTGCAAAAGCTCACCATGTTGGTCAAAAAAGCAAAGCAAAAACTCAACAAGTCTTGTGTCCGGATTTCCCCTTTTTGAAATATTGTAACTGAAGCTAAAAAATATTAAAAGGTCCTTCAGGGTTAGTTTTTAGGCTTCTTTTAAAGACCTTTCCTCCCGGTTTCAGTAGGTTTTTAAATCTGCAAGCTTTATATCTGCTCTTTTGACATTTTACTTGTTATGTACTGAAGTTCTCACCCTGGGCCAGCAGGGGGATACTGTAGATAGTTATGCAAATGAAGGATCGAAAGTGACGTTCAGTGATTGGATAGTTTGTATGCAAATGAAGGATCGAAAGTGACGTTCAGTGATTGGATAGTTTTAGAAAGTTGCAACAGTTACGTTGTTCTGGAGCTCTATATAAGCAGGCTGACTGAGCTCCTCAGTTCAGTTCAGTTCTGGCCTTTGAATAAACAAGAGCTGTTTGAAGAATCACTGTGTCGTCTGATATGTTCACCCACAACTTAACATTACTAAATTCTGGTGCAGCTAGCATTTCTCTGCTGTATTTAGTTCAGTAAGATTACAGTAGAACGACCTATCATTCGCACCCTTTTAACTTCACACACCTGCAAAGCAGGTCTGATGGCAGAGTTCTGTTATTATTTAATTTAGATGCCATTTAAACTCCTGCCACCAAGCTGGTGCCAAACATATTGCTCTGCTTTCCTTTGGGCCACATCAGTGAGGAGGGAGGGTCTTGTCATTTGGGCAGCCCAGGACCTCCGGACATACTGCCCAGGCCTGAGCCCTGGGGAGGTCACTTTGGTGTTGATGAAACAGCGGTTTGACTTCACCTCTGGAGGTGCACTCCATTGTCTCTTGAGACAGACTGAGGCCAATGTGATGCACTGCAATTCAATTTGTATGCAAAAATAGCTGTTAAGCAGTTTACAAGTATAAAATCAATCCATATTTTTTTTAAAAAAAGAATCCACACAATAACATTAAAATGTATTTAATTAAAATATACAATAAAACATTTTAAAAACAACCCAACGAAAGAGTTTTTAAAATAAAACCACAAGTTCAGTTCAGGGGAATGCTTGCTTAAACCAGTTGTCTTCGGGAGTTGGTGGGAGTGGGTGTCACCACCAAAAAGATCCTCTCTCAGAGAGCCAGCAGCATTTCTTCTGAAGCAGGGAAGCACTCAACTATCTCTGACGAAAATGTCAATTGCTGGCAAAGCCCTCAGCCTTTGAGTGCTTCCAAACTGTCACTAGCTTCAAGTGGGATTCAATCACATAAGGGCAAATTCAGGTGGCACAGCTATCATGAGTTGGAAGGCCTTACACAACAAACCCACTTCATAAGATAAGACTTCATGTGATAAAGAATGTCGGCTAGTTGTTTATTTCCTTGACATCTGATGGGAGGGTGTTCCACAGGGCGGGCACCACTTGTCAGGAGCTCGTGTTACTCTCGAGTAGGACCCTGGCAGAGACACGTGCCCGACTGGCATGTTCCCTCCCTCCTGCTTTGATTGTTCGGGAGCTTCAAAAGATTTCTTCTGCCCGAACATCACAGTGACCGATGCCAACAGACATCAGTACACTTAGGGATCCTCAGGGTCTTCACAGCTTGCGTAACAGACCTCAGCAACTCAGCATTTTGGCTAATCTACTTTGTTTACATATAAACACACACGGAGCACTGCAACATGGCTCCCCCTCTCTCTAGCATCAAACAGCAAAGAGAAAAACAAAGGACAATAGTCCCACTTCACGGAACACAGTAACACAAACATCCTGTCTCCGTCACTTCCCACTCTGTGGAGTCAAAACATACACCGTCATGTGATAGACAAAAATCCCATGACTGCAGACACAGGGAATGAATCCTCAACACTGCTACCAAGAAGGCCCTCTTCCTGGTTCCCTGTAGCTTCACTCCTCGCAAGGAAGTAACCACCAGAAGGCCCTCGGAGCTGGACCTCAGGCTGAATGATGGGGGTGGAGAAGCTCTTTCAGGTATACTGGGCCGAGGCTGTTTAGGGCTTTAAAGATCAGAACCAACACTTTGAATTGTGCTCGGAAACGTACTGGGAACCAATGTAGGTCTTTCAGGACTGGTGTTATGTGGTCTCAGCTGCCACTCCTAGTCACCAACCAGTCTAGCTGCCGCATTCTGGATTAGTTATAGTTTCCAGGTCACCTTCAAAGGTAGCTTCACATAGAGTGCATTGCAGTAGTCCAAGCAGGATAACACTTGCTTGGACCCAGTGTCATCTAACCTCCCTGCACAGAAACCATAATGAATTGTCAATAAATAGCCAAATGTTGTCTAATATCCCTGCAAACAAATCAGGGATATATGTTCAATTATCAGGTTATCTGGCCATATCTCTGTGTCAGCAGCTGTTGGCAAATGCACACATATTGAAACCACATGACTTCCCCCAAAGTGTCCTGGGAAGTGTAGTTTGTTAAGGGTGTTGGAAACCAGAAGGGGGAAATGGAGTTCCCATGATTATTTGGGGTAAGTCGTGTGTTTTAAATCCATCGCCTTGCCAACAAAGGTCTGTATAGTAAAAGCTATGGTTTTCCCAGTAGTGATGTATGGAAGTGAGAGCTGGACCATAAAGAAGGCTGATCGCCGAAGAATTGATGCTTTTGAATTATGGTGCTGGAGGAGACTCTTGAGAGTCCCATGGACTGCAAGAAGATCAAACCGATCCATTCTGAAGGAAATCAGCCCTGAGTGCTCACTGGAAGGACAGATCCTGAAGCTGAGGCTCCAATACTTTGCCCACCTCATGAGAAGAGAAGACTCCCTGGAAAAGACCCTGATGCTGGGAAAGATTGAGGACACAAGGAGAAAGGGACGGCAGAGGACGAGATGGTTGGACAGTGTTCTCGAAGCTACCAGCACGAGTTAGACCAAACTGAGGGAGGCAGTGGAAGACAGGAGTGCCTGGCGTGCTCTGGTCCATGGGGTCACGAAGAGTCGGACACGACTAAATGACTAAACAACAACAATGCTTTAAATGCATTGTGTGGATCTGTCCTATGCTTCCTCACCTCATGGTTACATGGCTTATTCTAAAATCCCTCAGCTTCCTCTCTTCCAAAATTGCCGTTTTCATTTTATTTGAAATCAAAAGACCAAGCTCTGGCCTAGACTTTACAGGAGGATACCAATGAGGAAATGAATTTCTTTTTTCCCCACCTCCAAGACATGGAATAACAGCCACAAACGTGTGAAAATCGCAGTGACAAGTTGGTATTATATTATTTAGGTAGTCTGAAGGAATTAACTGGGATGCAGTAAAATAAGAACTTCCAACAGAAGTGCTGAAAATGGGACTTAAAAAAATAATAATCTGTTCAGTTCTTAAGTACAGCAATTTGGAGGGGGACATAGTTCTGTGATGGAAAATCTGCTTTGCATGAAAACCTGGAGAGTCACTGCCAGTCAGTGCAGATGATACAGAACTAGATGGACCAATGGTCTGTCGTTGTCGTCATCATCATCATCATCATCATCTATTATTTATACCGCACCCATCTGGCTGGGTTTCCCCAGCCACTCTGGGCAGCTCCCAACAGAATATTAAAAACATGATAAAACATCAGACATTAAAAACTTCCCTAAACAGGGTTGCCTTCAGATATCTTATAAAATGTTTATTTCCTTGACATCTGATGGGAGGGCATTCCACAGGGAGAACGCCACTACTGAGAAGGCCCTCTGCCTGGTTCCCTGTAACCTCATTTCTCACAGTGAGGGAACTGCCAGAAGGCCCTCGAAGCTGGACCTCAGTGTCCGGGCTGGACAATGGGGGTGGAGACACTCCTTCAGGTATACTGGGCTGAGGCCGTTTAGGGCTTTAAAGGTCAGCACCAACACTTTGAATTGTGCTCGGAAACGTACTAGGTTTTTCAGGACCGGTGTTATTTGTTCTCGGCAGCCACTCCCAGTCACCAGTCTGGCTGCCGCATTCTGGATTACTTGCAGTTTCCTCCATAGGCATACCAGGAGAGGTGGTCCCGTAGGTACGAGGGTCCTGAAATAGCAGCAGCAGCAGCAGAAGCAGCAGCAGTAGTAGTATCCCACCCATCTGGCTGGGTTTCTGTAGCCACTCTGGGTGGCTTACAGTACATATAAAAACATAGTAATTCTTTTAAAAAAACAACAACTTCCCAATACAGGGAAATCCGTGGGTATAGGGCGGTACACAAATTTAATAAAAAACAATAATTAAAATATAACTTTTGAATTGAGTTGCTGGACAACCTCTGGATGCCGAGTCATTTGGGACTCATCCGGCTGAAGTTGAGAAATCATGCATTAAGCTACTTGAATCCATGCATTTGATCAAATAAACAGGTAAACTAAATATAGCCGCACCATAAAACACATTCATGGGCTCTTTGCATATTTAAGAGTTGTATTTTCAGTACTTTTAAGGAAAAGGTTCAGAATGACTACCAAAAAATAAAATAAAAATCATTTTCTGCTTAAGAGTTACTATAAAAATTTTAATAGTCACTTGAGAAAAGGCATGATGGTCCGATAAAGGAGACTCCGATGAAGCGTGAACTGATATAATGATTTCCAGTAATGTGATCGTCATCATGGGACCATAAACGCCTTCCTCTTCCTGCTTGTTGTCCTCTCCTCCGTGTTCCACATGAAGGACTTAAGCAAGGTCTGGAGAGACTTAGAATCATAGAATAGAATCATAGAGTTGGAAGAGACCACAAGGGCCATCGGGTCCAACCCCCTGCCAAGCAGGAAACACCATCAGAGCACTCCTGACATATGGTTGTCAAGCCTCTGCTTAAAGACCTCCAAAGAAGGAGACTCCACCACACTCCTTGGCAGCAAATTCCACTGTCGAACAGCTCTTACTGCCAGGAAGTTCTTCCTAATGTTTAGGGGGAATCTTCTTTCCTGCAGTTTGGATCCATTGCTCCGTGTCCGCTTCTCTGGAGCAGCAGAAAACAACCTTTCTCCCTCCTCTATGTGACATCCTTTTATATATTTGAACATGGCTATCATATCACCCCTTAACCTCCTCTTCTCCAGGCTAAACATGCCCAGCTCCCTTAGCCGTTCCTCATAAGGCATCGTTTCCAGGCCTTTGACCATTTTGGTTGCCCTCCTCTGGACACGTTCCAGTTTGTCAGTGTCCTTCTTGAACTGTGGCGCCCAGAACTGGACACAGTACTCCAGGTGAGGTCTGACCAGAGCAGAATACAGTGGTACTTCTCGAGGATTAAGTCACGATCTATTGAGCAGTAACTGCTGCTTCGCCAGATTGTAAGAGAACGGTTAAGGCAGGGTGGAGAACCTAGGACCTTCCAGACATGTGTGCTGCCTTGCCCCTGCAACAGAGTGGGCCCGAGGCATGCCAACATCACCGTGGCATGTGCATGTGTGATGTTGGCACACCCTGTGGCATGTTGACATCACTCATGCCCATCACAGGGGTGTGCCGATGTGTTGTGTGGATGCCCCGTGGCGAGTGCACATGATACGAGCATGCTCCGTGGTGTGCATGTGCTGCCCCATAGAACTGGGGCATGTGTCTCCTTCATTGAAAATTTGTAAGTGCCTGGGCCCTCACAACCCCTCATGGATGGCACCTATGCTTCCAGAAGTTACAAGGAAAATCCTCATCTTCCCTGACCATTGCTTAAGATGGACTACATTGATGTCTGAAGCTCCACAGGTTCTTCACATCAAGGTTCAGTAAGGTATCCAAGGCCCAAGTTGTCACTCCAATATTCCCACTACAAGCCACCTCAGAAAGATGAGATGCCTCTGCATTTAAAGAATTTGTAAGAGGGGTTGCAGGACAAAGCAGGTTGGTGAGGTGGGATTGTATACATGGATGGTATCATCTGAAGGTTCCTACAGTGACTTCCTGGAGTGGGGCTGAGAGACTTCAAAGAAGTGTGACTGGCCCAAGGTCAGCCAGCAGCTGCATGTGGAGGAGCGGAGACGTGAACCCGGTTCCCCAGATTACAAGACTACCGCTCTTAACCACTACACCACACTGGCTCTCCCACACTGGAGAACATCTGAAGGCCCCTACAGTGACTTCCTGGAGAACTTCCTGGACTCCATATTGCTTTTCTCTCAAGTTCACTGTAGTTCTGTTTTGTCGCATTTTATTACCTTTACCCAATGCGATGCCTACAGAATTTTACTTTATGAAGAGTCTCAGAAATGCTATAAATAAATTTATGGTGAATGACCCTTCTGGGCTGCGATATTTGTAAGTGCTTGCACAGAAACAGAATAATAGTAAAAGAAAACAACAAATTGCAGCCCAACAAATTGGGGGAACCAGCCAAAACATTTTTAATTGGTTCCGTCAATTAAATGCTGTGACCCTAATTAATCATATGTGGCATATATGTACAGCTTTAGAATGTTTAAAGCTCTTGCAACTTCAGAGGAAGTTGCCTCATACTGAGTCAGACCATTGGTCTATCTAACTCAGTATTTTCTATGCTGCCTAGCAGTGGCTCTCTAGGTTTCAGGCAGGGGGCATAGCAAACCCAGTTGGAAGTGCCAGGGATTTGTTAAGCATAGTAATTTAATTCACTGAAATTTTAAATCCTTGTTGTTGTTGTTTAGTCGTTTAGTCGTGTCCGACTCTTCGTGACCCCATGGACCAGAGCATGCCAGGCACTCCTGTCTTCCACTGCCTCCCGCAGTTTGGTCATACTCATGCTGGTAGCTTCGAGAACACTGTCCAACCATCTCGTCCTCTGTCGTCCCCTTCTCCTTGTGCCCTCCATCTTTCCCAACATCGGGGTCTTTTCCAGGGAGTCTTCTCTTCTCATGAGATGGCCAAAGTACTGGAGCCTCAGCTTCACGATCTGTCCTTTCAGTGAGCACTCAGGGCTGATTTCCTTCAGAATGGAGAGGTTTGATCTTCTTGCAGTCCATGGTAAATGCTTGTATAATAATAATAATAATAATAATAATAATAATAATAATAATAATAATTTATTTATACCCCACCCATCTGGCTGTGCTTCCCCCCAGCCACTCTGGGCAGCTTCCAACAAAATATTAAAATACTGTAATGCAACAAACATTAAAAGCTTCCCTAATGTATGCATTAATATGTGATTAAATTTGATTGGTTGGTAACTGAATTCTAGAGACTTCTCTAGTAAAGGTAAAGGGTAAAGGTAAAGGACCCCTGGGTGGTTAAAGTTCTCCAGTAGTTCTCATGTGACTGGCTAACATTGGTCACATGGGAGGTATCTAGTGAAGGAGAGACTCTGTTTAATGTGAAGCAAGATGACTGCATTTTAGACTCCACTGTGATCACTCCTAAGTTGAACAGAGCGTTGGAGTGCTTCTTCTCTGCTTGAAAGAGAGCAAAGCGGCAGGAGAAGGGGAAAGGGGAAATCCTTTATAGGAGCTGCAAGGCATGGCCTAACTGAGATACAGAAGGCTGAGTGCTGAGCTCCAGAAAGAGAGGAAAATACAGTTGTTTGGAAGTTAGAAAGAGACTGTAAACCCATGCTTAGATGAGCATGTGACTGTAAATATTATGTTTTAATTCACCTATAAGTTTCTGCAAGTAAAGTTTTTGGATGTTGAAGTCTGGACATTGGTTTAATTTCCAAAGAAGGGTGCCAGTCATAAATATGATTTTGAGCTTCTTAGCTGCGATTTTTGGGTGGCGCTGTGGGTTAAATCACAGAGTCTAGGGCTTGCCAATCAGAAGGTCGGCGGTTCGAATCCCCACGACGGGGTGAGCTCCCGTTGCTCAGTCCCAGCACCTGCCAACCTAGCAGTTTGAAAGCACGTCAAAGTGCAAGTAGATCAATAGGTACCGCTCCGGCAGGAAGGTAAACGGCGTTTCCGTGCGCTGCTCTGGTGCTCCAGAAGCGGCTTAGTCATGCTGGCCACATGACCCGGAAACTGTACGCCGGCTCCCTCAGCCAGTAAAGCGAGATGAGCGCCGCAACCCCAGAGTCGGCCACGACTGGACCTAATGGTCAGGGGTCCCTTTACCCTTTACCTAGCTGCGATTTTGCTACTCTTATTTAAACAGGATTGAACTTTGAACCTTCTGCATGCAAGGTCCTGAGTCTTGTCTAAAATTTTAGACAACAAAGAACTATGAGCACCACCAAATACATATGCTAAAACCATCACCCATACCACAGAGATGTACACCCAGCTCTTTAAGGGTCTGGAAGAGCAAAGAAATCTTAACCTGGCACTGAAAGGAGAAGGAGTAGCAACACTTACAGGCATGAAAGAGTCAAGTCATTGAGCCAAGTCAAAGTAAGCTATGCCACATCACAAACAGCTGGCTGGTCGCAACCTGCTGTTAACTTTCCCCCTCTGAGCAGATGTATGTTTTCTTGAAGGACTATTGCTCAATACAGCAACCACTGGCTCCCACAGTGTGGGAGAGGTGAGGACTGTGTTGGCTGTTGGATCTGAGGAGTCAAGTGAATCCATGTCCTCTGGCCTGGGTGGTCCTGGTGCAGGGGATGACGACTCCCTTGGCAATGCTTCTTCCTCTTCTGGGTATTCCTCTGAACTGAGAGGGGATTGGGGCCAGTGTGCTGCAACGGTGAGAGTGTTGGACCTGAGAGAACAGGGTTGAAATCCCCAGTCAGCTATGAAACTCATTGTATGACCTTGGACTAGTCACAATCTGTCAACTCTCACAAGGCTGTTATATGGGCAGGGTGTGGAGAATCAAGAATGGAGAACCTTGAGCTCCTTGGAGGAAAGGTAAAAGGTAAAGGGACCCCTGACCATTTAGTCCAGTCATGACCGACTCTGGGGTTGCGGCGCTCATCTTGCTTTATTGGCCGAGGGGGCCGCAGTACAGCTTCCAGGTCATGTGGCCAGCATGACTAAGCCATTTCTGGTGAACCAGAACAGCGCACGGAAACACCGTTTACCTCCCTGCCGGAGCAGTACCTATTTACCTATTTGCACTTTGACATGCTTTTGAACTGCTAGGTTGGCAGGAGCAGGGACCGAGCAACAGGAGCTCACCCCATCGTGGGGATTCGAACCGCCGACCTTCTGATCAGCAAGTCCTAGGCTCTGTGGTTTAACTCACAGCACCAAAGTGGGGTATAAATGCAAAGCATATTACACCAACATTTGAATCATCATGCCCAGTAAGCATATGGACTAAGACGAAGGCTAAGTTCTTGCTTAATTCATGGAAGAGAGGCGTGTCAATGTTTATCAACCAACTAAATGGAACCTCCATCAGAGAGGGAGCGTACCTCTAAAAAAGTTGAGGAAGACAATGGGAAGACACTGAATTGGAAAAAAAAAGTTTAAAATAACTTTTCTTAAAAAAAACAGGAGCCTTTCTTTTAGGAATTTTAGGTGCCAAAATCCCACAGGAGCAGAAAAGACTATTTATGTATGCAACCAGGGCTATTGGCCCAGAGATGGAAAGAAGATAAAGTCCTGACCAGAGGAGAATGGCAGATGAAATTGATGGATTATGTCAGAATGGCAAAAATGACCGGAAGAATCAGAAATCAGGAAGACCAAATTTTTTAATAAAGAATGGGGAAATTTTTATAATTAATCTTTAAAAAAACCATTGTAAACAGTTAACATTCTTAGTAGGGTTGGGGTAACACTTTTAGTTTAATGGTGAACTTTGGATATAATGGAGATGTAAAAGATCTGGATTATTATAAAAGATGCAGGAGGAAATGACTAACAAGGGGAGGAGGGAAGTGGTGTAGTGGTTGAGAGTGGTAGTCTTGTAATCTGGTGAACCAGGTTCGCGTATCCGCTCCTCCACCTGCAGCTGCTGGGTGACCTTGGGCTAGTCACACTTCTTTGAAGTCTCTCAGCCCCACTCACCTCACAGAGTGTTTGTTGTGGGGGAGAAAGGGAAAGGAGATTGTGAGCCGCTTTAAGACTCCTTAGAGTAGTGATAAAGCGGGATATCAAATCCAAATGCCTCTTCTTCTCACCCAGCCCCCACTTGCTTGTCTCCTTACTTACAACCAGCTAATAATTTCACAGGGATGAGGAGGAGGACAAAACCTGGTACTTTGCACAACAAATCCCATCAGCTCCAGCTAGCATGGTCCCAAATACATGGGCCAGAGGGTACCTGGTTGCTAACAGCTGAACTGCACACACTCAGTTATGTGCATGCATGTTGCATCGAGGTAATGGCTCTGGTCGTTGTATAATGGTTGTTGAATAAGTATTGAGATACCCAATGCCAACAAATACCTGTTTCTTGCTCTGGCTCTTGTAAATACATATGCCTCGATTAAATCATTTCTAATTAACCACAGCTGCTGCTTCTGCTTCTTCTGCTTCTTCTTCTTCTTCGGAATCTTGTTTTTATGTAGTATGTTGGATATGTGATTGCTAAACTGTAATCTGAAAAACCAAATAAATAAATTTAAAAGAGGGAGAGAGAGACTGTTGCCTTTGTCCCTGAAAGCATCTAGCTATCCAATGCTGGAAGCAGTATACTGGGCTGGCTGGACCTTTGGTCTGTTTGAAGAGCTCTTCCTTATGTTCTTAACCCTGAAGACCACCATAGGTAAGGAGGCAGGAGCAAGTTAATTTTGCAGTGCATGCATGAACCCAGGTTTCACAAGTAACTTTGAGAACAATTAGGAGCTTAATAGTCTATATCAAGTTTAAGCAATGGATTTTAACCATCTTTCTTCATCACTGGCATGTCATACCATTTATTATAGAAGCACACATATCCGTAAATAACACATTTTTGAAAAATTATTATTACTGTACTGTATTGGGTTCACAAAAGATGCAAATCAAACACAGCCCCAATGGAGCATCCTTTAATGATCAACACGTTGACTAATCCCCACCCCCCGCTGATGACGAGTAGCATGTGTTTTTCGGAGAGATTATCTCAAAATATAATTTTGCTAGCAGAGCTGTCTAATTTTTCCTCCCAAAGCATTTAGTAATAAGGATGTCTAATAAAATATGGAAAAAAATATTTAGAAAATGAACCATAATTTTAATATAATTTTAATTAATGGGAGTGCAATTGCGGCGGTTTAAATTACATTCCCAGTGGTGAGAGAGAGAAAGAAAGAAGGCTTTTAAAACCTCATTTGTAAGCCAAGATGGTGGCTTTAATGACTGGCAGGAAAGTTACTTCAACAGATTTCATGGGGCATGATCCAAAGATAATAGGTTTTCAGCCCAATGACAATCCAATTACAATGCCAATCAAAGCTAACTTCATGCACTCTAATTATCAGATTTAGCTGTCAGTTCAAATACAAACATAACACTTTTATTTAAATAAAAATTTAATTTAGGGGAGGGGGCGAAAGAAGCACGGAGATACATGGGTGATTTATTGAGACGGCAAGAGCAATCTTATTTCTCCAGTAATATAATAAAAATCAGTCTTCTATTAAGAAATGGGGGGGGGGAGAGAAAGTTTCTCCCTCCCTTACTCCCCCCCCCCCGTATGCAATATGGTGTATTATTCAGGAGTTAATTTAATCAGGGTTGGATAGGGATGGGGAAGAGCCGGAGTAGGGAAAGTCAGGAAACAGAACGGAACATGGCCACAGATATTTGAAAGCCCCAGAAGTAGGTTAAAGAGAGAGGAGCGAAGTTTCTGTAAGAGAAAAAAAAAATTCTGCATGACTAAAATGACAAAATTTAATTAGTTTTTGGCAATAATCAGGGCAAGCGGTGAAGAAATGACAGCACACTTCTTAAAATAGGTACACATAATCAAGCCACGGTAACCCTGTGAGCACAAAGGTAATTCCCAAATTGTGTGCAAGATCACACCATGGCGTATCAATGTTATAATGCCCAGTGCAGCCATGCCTATATATACAGTATATATCTCAGGGGTTTGACCACACTTGGTAAACTGTGTACAGATTTGGAGATTGCTGAGCTGGGAATGGGCAACTAAACTGATTTTGGTTTAAAAGGATGGGGTGTGTCTGTGTATGTCTTTGTGTTAGAGTCTTGTAAAAGTTACTTAGCACAGAGGAAGCAGAGAGAGAGAGAGAGAGAGAGAGAGAGAGAGAGAGAGAGAGAGAGAGAGGTATTCCTCCCTCTCACACCACACCAGAATGATTTTAGTTGACAGGATACTCAAGGCCATAGCTGTCAACGTTTCCCTTTTTTTAAGGGAAATTCCCCTATTCCGAATAGGATTCCTCACAAAAAAGGGAAAAGTTGAAAGCTATGCTCAAGGCACACAAATATCTTTGGCTGATATTCAAACTTTTGATTTCCAATTAACATCTTTCTTTCTTTCTTTCTTTCTTTCTTTCTTTCTTTCTTTCTTTCTTCCTTCCTTCCTTCCTTCCTTCCTTCCTTCCTTCCTTCCTTCCTTCCTTCCTTCCTTCCTTCCTTCCATTGCTTTCATTTATAACCAAATCCTTTGGCTCTCTCCAGAACTCTGCAGGCAGCTGCCTGAACAACCACACCTCTGATAATCCCTTTAGAAGATGTCCTCATGCAACAACTTCCAAAAAACATTGTCCCAGGAAGTGTGGGAGGCAGAGGAGTCAGCTGAGGAGCCAGCGCGAACCTGCTGTAGAAAAAGAAAAAGCAGAAAGGTTAAAAGCAAAAGTATATGCAACTTAGGTAGCCCAGAATGGTTTTAAGTTGTGGAACTCCTTCCGCACAGAGGAGCATCTGGCAACTTCATGAGGCAGTTTATGTCGGATGCACCAGAAGCACCTCATCGCCCTGGCTGCTGATATCTAAGATATATGTTTTTAGGATGCATCTCATTCTTGTGACTGAAGTCATACAACTTTTTGATATTGTGTTTTAAAGTCCTGTAACCCACCCTGAGACCTTGTGGAGAAGGATGGGTAGCAAACTGGAAGAAGGAGGAAGAGAACAAGAGTAAGAGGAACTTGTCGATTATGTTGCGTGGCGAGTCCCCCCCGCCCCGCCGCCAGTGGAAATAAAGACACGTGACACAATTATTAAGGTTAATGGCCTAAATAAGGCCACAACTTTATTGGTTACAGGTGATGAGCGGTATTGGCTTAGGCATTGGTCCTAGCTGGTAGGCGGCAGAAGAGGGAGATCCCCGGCCGCACCTGCCTTAAATAGGGCAGGCCACACCCCCAGAGCCAGCCGATTGGCTTGCCAGGGGGTGACGCGACCAGGGATTCCCCCAATCGCGCGGGGGCTGGGCTGTGATGCCCACAACCCCACCTCCTCTGTAGGGCGGAAGTGGCTTTCTTACAAGGGTGTCAACTCCTGCCTCCCCAGTAATTTTAATGGGGGGTATTCCCCCATGTTCCCCCAAAAAACAAGTGTGGAGCTGAAAGTGTCATGGCTTCTGTAGCTGGCTCCTTCTCCTCCTGCTGCTGCCATGGAGGGGAAGGAAGGGAGACACAGCCTGCAGATTATGGCAGTTGTAAAAGAAGTCGCTGGTCACTGAAGCCTCGCTGCCATTGCATTCCACCCCCTGGCTCCTCCCAATGTCCTGACAAAACATCAGGATGCCACACATGCAAAATCACATGCCATGTTGCCCCCCTCGGTCTCTCTCGCAACTTGGCACCTCTGTGTTCTTATGTTCTTAAACTGTATAGAAATCTCACCTAGGTAGTAACTAACAGGTGTTAATCTCCAGTGCCAACCCCATGTACTGCAACTGCGATACTGTATGCAATGGAATGTTCTGCAATTGATGCTGTGTCTTTCTTTGGCGATCCCTTGTAGCTGAGTAAGCTTGTCTTCCATAATCATCGTTTAACAGTGAGTCCGTAAAGACTCTCCTCCCTGCAAGAGAGGGGAGTGGTTGTGGGCGGGAGCCGAGCACCGCCCCTAGCAGGGGGCAGTAGCCCCCTGCCTCCACCTCACCTGGCTGGCGCCCACGCCCCCTTGGCAGGCATCCAACCAGGTGCCTGGGAGGGGGCGTGTTCAGCAGCCTTTTGCTGCGGCGCCAGCCTCTCCCCGGCCTCATTCTTCGTCTAACAGTGAGTCCGTAAGTGACTGTGGAGGCCAATTCTGGATCCACACATCCAGTGAGGACATTGGTTTCTGGACGGGAGTTGATCGCGGTGTGGATTTGCCAAGCGTGCCTTCCTCTTAGCACATTTCTCCCTTGATTCCTGAATTCGAGTGTCTTCAAAGCCCATGACACCTTTGGTAAAGGCTGTTCTCCAACTGGAGTGCTCGCAGGCCAGTGTTTCCCAATTGTTGGTGTTAATACCACATTTTTAAAGATTTGCCTTGAGAAAGTCTTTAAACCTCTTTTGGGTTTAAAGAGCCTGGCGTGCTCTGGTCCATGGGGTCACGAAGAGTCGGACACAACTAAACGACTAAACAACAACAAACTCCTCACGAGCATCATTAACGTCAGCTCCCCACCTTGTCCGTGACCTCCCCTTTTCCATGTTCTCTGCCAAAGCCAGACCAGTGCGTCTCTCCTCATAAAACTCCAATCCCCAGAAAAGATAACATAACAAAAGATCTGGATTGCTTCCTATCTCATTCTTTGGCAATCTGGTCCTCGCTTCACTGTTTGTGGCCCTGAACCCAGTCTCCCATTGCATCATCCAGGGTGTTGCATCACAAATTACCACATGGCTCTCTCTCTCTCTATATATATATCATCCTCAGTGCTAGGCAATTTTAATTTGCATAGATTTTAATTAATTAATTACAATTAGGAGTGATGTATTCAGTTCTGGGCACCTCAGTTCAAGGATTAAGAGCTGAGCTGTGAGTACATAAGGTTGAATGGACACACACACATGTTAATTTGTATACTGCCTTAAAAGAAACAAATATTCCCAAAGCGGATTTGAAAGCCTTGTCAAATGTACAATAAAATACCACTGAAAACTATATAAAACACAGCAAAAAAAAAAAAATCTCAAACATTACCAAAACCCGAAAAGGGCCAACCCTGATTTGAATTAAAATGGCAAAACCAGGCTAAAATACTAGTTTGATGTTGTTTCTGTCAAATTCCTCGCTAAGGCCATAGCAATGAGGTCTTTTACACCTGTTTTGTGTCCCTCTATGAATTCCATAGCATTTTTATCTGTGTAAACAGCTCTTAAGAGTCTTCAAAAGTGATTCACACATACCATCCCACGGATACCACCTTACACACTTCTTGTCCCACCTTACAAACTTGTTGTAAAGCATATACTCTATGGGGGAACTTCGGCCCTTCTAGATACAGTGGTGCCCCGCAAGACGAATGCCTCGCAAGACGGAAAACCCGCTAGACGAAAGGGTTTTCCGTTTTGGAGGTGCTTCGCAAAACGAATTTCCTATGGGCTTGCTTCGCAAGACGAAAATGTCTTGCGAGTTCCTGCGGGGGTTTTTTTCCTCCCCCCCCCCTTTCCCCAAGCCGCTAAGCTGCTTATCAGCTGATCCGCTAAGCCGCTAAGCCGCTTAACAGCTGATCCGCTAAGCCGCTAAGCCGCTTAACAGCTGATCGCTAAGCCGCTTATCAGCTGATCTGCTAAGCCGCTTAACAGCTGATCCGCTAAGCCGCTAAGCCGCTTATCAGCTGATCCGCTAAGCCCGCTAAGCCGCTAATAGCGCTAATACGCTAAGCCGCTAATGGGCTTGCTTCGCAAGACGAAAAAACCGCAAGACGAAGAGACTCGCGGAACGGATTCTTTTCATCTTGCGAGGCACCACTGTATTGCTGGACTACAACTCCCATCAGCCGAAGCTGAGCATATTGTCCACAATGAGTGGTGGTGGTTCTCCAGGGTATCCAGAGGAGTTCTCTCCTAGCCCTATCTTGAGATGTTGGGGATTGAACCTGTGACCTTCTGCAGGCAAGACAGATGACCTACCCTTGGGCCACAGTCCTTTCCCATCGGCCACACTGGCTAGAGCTGATAGGAGAACAGCAACATCTGAGGGTCCCAGATACCTCTCCACTGCATTAGGCATTCATTTGTTTTGAGAGCCACTATTCACAAAATATCTCTTCCTGAAATGCCACATGGCTCATACCAACTGTATCCACATTGCATCTACGCATTGCTGCTTGAAAAAAGGACCGCTGGACGCTTAAGCCCAGTCAAAGGCAACTATGGGGTTGCAACACTCATCTCATTTTTTAGGCCGAGGGAGCCGGTATTTGTCCACAGACTGCTTTCTGGGTCATGTGGCTAGCATGGCTAAACTGCTCCTGGGACAACGGGACACCATGACGAGTGCCAGAGCACATGGAAATGCCATTTACCTTCCCAATGCAGCGGAACCTATTTATCTACTTGCACTGGTGTGCTTTCGAATTGCTAGGTTGGCAGGAGCTGGGACAGAGCAACGGGAGCTCACCCAGTCATGTAGATTCGAACCACCGACCTTCCGATCAGCAAGCCCAAGAGGCTCAGTGGTTTAGACCACAGCACCGCCCACTCCATTTCTCCAGTTTTGGGTGAGGGGCACATTTCAATGTTGGAACTGTACCTGTGAAGCTCTAATCTCTCTGCTCTAGAACCAGAAGTTCAGTAACTGGGTGGGTGAGGTTTCCAGTCCTGAAAGCAAAGTAGGAATTATTTTTATTATTACTATTATTATTATTATTATTATTATTATTATTATTATTATTATATAAAGGTAAGGAAAGGGGCATGAGATCTGAGGCTTAGAACAAAGGATTTGTGGTTCAGCTCCCCCAAAAAACACCCCCTAACAATGGTGATTGGCATTCAGAGATGTACCATCTTTGAACATGGAGATTTCCATCAGATATCAAAGCTGATAGATTGTGATTGATCGTTTCTCCATTAATTGTCTTATTCCATTTTTAAGCAAGCCATCTGACCTGCTGGAGCCATCACTGCATCTTACAGCAGTAAATTTCATATTAGAATTTTGTATATTGAGGAAGATTTTGTATACCGTTCACAGGTGGAAATGCGGAGGGGGGCAGTTGGTTTTGTTTACCTGGTGATGTGAATTTACGCTTCCTGGATGTGTGAACCAAAACATAGCTATCCTTAAAAACGGAACACTTCTCTGAATTTTGTGATGTTCCAACAGCAAAAAGAAGTAATATTTGTAATATTTATTTAATGTTGATTGATTTCATTCTATTTATGAACCACTTCCTCTGAAACATATCAAGGCAATTTGAGAATAAAAGTATCAACAATTAAAAAAACACACCACAGAAAGCATTTCCTATATTAAAAACAAACTGAAACAATTTCAGGTGGGGGTGATTTCAAATACAGACTAGGACAAAAAAAACACACACCCTTAAAAGGTTTGTTGAACCAGGAAGGCCTTGGATTGACACTGAAAATACAATAGAGATGGTGTTTATAGAGAAAACTGCGCATAAAAAATGCATTCATTAGTGAAAATATATGAAGAGCATTAGATCAGGGAAAGTTGCTTTCAAAAACGTTTGCATGAGGAAAATTGCATTCCAAAAATGTGTACGTTAAGAGAACTGTACATAAAAATGCTGACAAATTTTCGTGAGGACTTTTAAAAAAATATGTACAGTATTTTTCGCTCCAAAAGACACACCAGACCATAAGGCGCACCTAATTTTGGGAGGAGGAAAACAAGAAAAAAATTATTCTGAATCCCAGAAGCCAGAACAGCAAGAGGGATCTGGCTTCTGGGATACCGTGTGGCTGTTCTGGCTTCTGGGATAACCACGCCAAGCCTCTTCAGGGCAGTGGGATGAAGGCTCCCCCTGCCCGAAGAGGCTGCGCATGGCTAAGGCAGAAGCCAGGACAGGCGCATCGCTGAAGGGGCGCTGCGCAGTTCTCTCTCTCTGCACAGCGCCTCTCCTTCACAGGAGAGGCGCTGCACAGAGAGGGAGCGCCCCAAAGCTGGAGAAGGAACAGAAGGAGACCCTTCTGTTCCTCCTCCGGCTTTGCAGGACAGGCGCTGCACAGAGAGGGAGAGCTGCGCAGCGCCCCTTCAGAGAAGCGGGAGGAGGAACAGAAGGGGCTCTGTTCCTCCTCCAGCTTCGCTGAAGGGGCGCTGTGCAGCTCTACCTCTCTGCGCAGTGCCATTCGCTCCATAAGACGCACTCACATTTCCCCTTATTTTTAAGGAGGAAAAAAGTGTGTCTTATGGAGCGAAAAATACGGTGTGTGGTAAAGCAAAGGTTGGGAAAATGGGAAGCTAGGAGTAACTGCAATTGACAGATATGTGCATCCTAAGGTGGCAGATCTTAAAGCCGGCATGTTAGAGGTACATGATGTGCGCACGCGCACACACACACACCTGCAGCAGAGTTGAAACAGCTCTTGTTATACAGAATCAATAATGTATCCAAGGGGGGCGGGGGACTCACACCAGACCACCCACTGTTAAGCAACATGCAGATATTGTTACACTACAATGCCTCTTTTATATATTATCTGCAGAAAGCGTTCCTGCTTTGTCGGAGTGATGGAACACACGATTCCCGTGGATGGAGTGTCCCATTCAAATGTAGCTCACATATTTTATTTTCCAGAGCTAAACAAACGCTGATAAACTGCTCCCTCGGCCATTTCATCAGAGCTTCAACTGCTCGCATTGGGTGGCACCATCATTTTCTCACACTCGATAGTCGCTCGATCAAACCCACAGAAGGAGAAAACAAATTTATCTTCTCAACCTTTAGTTGTGAACTATGAGATACCCCGGTCCAAAGGACACTGAATAATTAGCCGTTGCCCTCAGTGCTGGGAGGAAATCTGTCTCGTTGCTTAATGCTTCCTTCAAAATGATATCAGCCCCAATATTTTGAGGCAGGCCTTTCACCCTGGAGTGTACAGATTGCTCTGATATTGCTGTGTGTGTAGTACGAGATTCTGCACCCACTTGCCCATGCAGAACAAGCCTGCTGCATAAAGAGCCATTGTAAATGTTAGGCAGAATGAGGCATACGGTTCTGGACTGCACTGCCTCTATAGCTCCTAGGGCCATTGTGAAACATGGGCCACTTATAAACGCCATCTCCAACTCCTCGAAAGATTCCATCAATGGTGTCTCTGAAAAAATTTACACATCACTTGGGAAGACAGGCGAACAAATACCAGTGTACTAGAAGAAGCAAGGATCACCAGTGTCAAAGCAATGATTCTTCAACATCATCTTCTTTGGACTAATCATGTTCTGCGGATGCCTAATTATCGTCTTCCAAAGCGACTACTCTATTCTCAACAAAAGAGGTTTAAAGACTTTCTCAAGCCAAATCTTAAAAAATGTAGTATAAACACCAACAATTGGGAAACACTGGCCTGCGAGTGCTCCAATTGGAGAACAGCCTTTACCAAAGGTGTCATGGGCTTTGAAGGCACTTGAACTCAGGACACAAGGGAGAAAAGTGCTAAGAGGAAGGCACACTTGGCAAATCCACACTGTGATCAACTCCCACCCAGAAACCTATGCCCTCACTGTGGAAGGACGTGTGGATCCAGAATTGGCCTCCATGGTCACAGCCTCACTTTTAAGACCATATTCATGGAAGACAATCATACTCGGCTAGGAGTGATCACCAAAGATGGCCATACTATAGTTCCTAGGGCCAAATTTTTGAAACCAGATCATAATAATGTAGGAGAAGGCTCAGCTCCTCTCACCCATGTACCATCTTTGAAAGCCGTCTAAGCTAATGACCAACCCCACTCCCAAGTGGCAGTTCAAAATTGATAAATAAGGAGATGAGAGGAGCTCTGTTGGATCAGACCCAAGGCTTATCTGTTCCTACAGTGCCCAAGCAGATGCCTTGAAGCGGGATCTGAGCACAACAACACTCTCCTCACTTGAATTCTCCCAGCAACTAGCATTCAGCCTCGGACACAGGAAAACTACCAGTTGATAGCTTCATCCTCCATGACCCTCCACTTTTATATCCACACAAATTGCAATTGCTGGTTTGGTCCTATAAAACATTCAATGGCTCAGGACCGTCATACCTCAAGGACCGCCTCTGCATTCATCATCTGATGTGCATTCATCTTCTTCATGTGCATCCTCCATGTGCAGTCCAGAGGGTGGCCACACAAGAACAGGCCTTTTCTGTAGTGGCTCCCCATTTGTAGAATGGTCTCCCCAGGGAGGTTCACCTGAATCCTTCGTTATATATATTTTAGGCACCAGGCGAAAGTGTTCCTCTTCAACCAGGCCTTTGGCAGCTTAAAAATTTACAGCCTTTTAAATATGTCTGTGGGAAGGAGGGGGTATTGTTTTGTTGTTTTGGTTTAATTATATACTTGTTTTGTATTTTACTCTTTGAACTGCCCTGAGATCTTTTGATGAAGGGTGGCATATAAATTTAATAAATTAATTAATTAAAGATGTTTTTGAGGCAAATTCCATGGTTTAACTACATGGTGTGTGAGTAAATGAATTATATTTCCTGACTCCCCAACATTCAGCTTCGTTGGATGACTCCTGGTTCTAGAGTTACGACAACTACTTTGAGATCTTGTATAGAATGTCCTGGGAGATTGACGTGTTCTCCTACTGATTTCTCTGTCTTGTGATTCCTGATGTCAGATTTATGTCCATTTATCAAACTGCGGGAGGCAGTGGAAGACAGGAGTGCCTGGCGTGCTTTGGTCCATGGGGTCACGAAGAGTCGGACACGACTAAACGACTAAACAACAACAATCCTTTGGCGTAGGGTTTGTCCTGTTTGTCCAATATAGAGGGCTGAATGGCAACAACATCAAACATTCTGTATGCCATCAAATGCCAACAGTGCCCTTCAGCCCTCTATATTCTATACAAGACCTCAAAGCAGCTGTCTCATTACAAAAGAATTTCAGAAATAGACTGGAAAGAGAAGTTCCTTAATTGCAACTTATTACCAAACTTAAAACCATGGAGAGACCTGGTCTGAATAGAGACATTGGATTCTTATCTCATTATACATGATAAAGCTATTTTTTAGCTATCTCACCCCTTGCTTTTTCCTGTAAGACCAATTGCAGTCATTAACAGTCGTCAACAGGTTTACCACACCTACCAGGCAATCACGCATTCCCACCACCCTTCTGAGTAATACCCCTCCTCACCCTCTCACTATATATAAGGGTCTGGTGACTTCTGTTTCAGTATATCTGAAAAAGTGTGCATGCACACGAAAGCTCATACCAATAACAAACTTAGTTGGTCTCTAAGGTGCTACTGGAAGGAATTTTTTTTTTAATCCATAGTCTGTTTTGATGCATTGTATTTCTTCCCACTTTCCATTTGCGTGAGTCCCAAAATAACAACATCAGCAGACATAATGGGCAGTATCTAATGCTCCCATTCCTCTAGTTCAAGGCAGGTGCACTGGGAGAATGAAACTTTTTCCTGCTCTCCACCTCTCTGCAGGCCCCTGGCCTGTGCTCTCAAGATCAGCTCCAGAGAAGAGGAAATGGAAGTGATGCAGTGCAAGCAGTATTCTGCTGGGCCTGCTCTGGATACAACACAACAAAGCAGCATAGTTGCAGCACAATGCCTCACAATTGCAACTTCTAGACCTCTTGGTTCATTGAAGCACACAGTCCAGCACAGAAGAGGATTGTGATCTGTTATAAAAACCTAAAGGCAGAACACACCTATAGCCCATACCAAGTATGCCACCAGTCATATGGGTGTGTGTTCGTGGGCAGAAGCCCTACTGCCACGTAGGGATGGGGGAGAAACCTGGGTCAGTTTGCACTGAAAGATGACTCTACCGAATTTGCATTTCCTGAAATGATGTGTGTGCCAAAACACAACCATCCGTTGAAATTTGCACTTCTCTGAATTTTGCAATGCAGTTCTCCAACCAACGATGGGCATAAAATTGCATGCGCTAGAGAACGTGTGTATTAAGATGCATACACTTGTACAAACGACCTACAAAGAATGCACGATATTAGGGGGAAATAAGTTGCAATTGCATGTGTATTGGGTGGGGGGGAATGAATCAAAATGTGTACATTGGGAGAAATGCTGGCGAATGTTCATGATGACTTCTAATAATAATAATAGAAATCAGAAGAAGTACCAACAAAAGATTGGCAATATAAGCTTTTTGAAATGATTGAATTAGCAAAAATGACGGCAACAATTAGAATGCAATCTAATCAAAATGTCAAACAGGAATGGAAATGTGTACGTGAACAAAAGATGCTACAACAAGAACTTATTGATAGGTACAGACTGATTTCACAAAGTTAAGTCAAGTTAAGCTAAGCAGATATATAAGATTGAATGTTTAATTATTAAGATGCAAAATCACAATCTCAATAATAAAGTTACAAAATAATAACAAGGAAGTCACGCACGGGTGGAGGGAAGACGCAGGGCAAGAAATAAGAAATGGATAAATGTTGGTACATAATGAAATGTGAAAATGTGAATTTACGGATATAATGTATATGTATCAATACGTAAAGATTTCATATATGTATTGCAACAATAATAATAAATAAATAAAGTGCAAAATCATCACCATCATCATCACAAACAGATGAGGAAATGTAGAGAACTGAACTTAAGTTGGGGCGGGGATGAGAAATCAAGGGGAACCAAAAATGACAGATTTATCCATCCTTATTGCAGACCACTTAAAAAGTAGAGACATCACCTTGCCAACAAAGGTCCGTATAGTAAAAGCTATGGTTTTCCCAGTAGTGATGTATGGAAGTGAGAGCTGGACCAAACTGCGGGAGGCAGTGGAAGACAGAAGTGCCTGGTGTGCTCTGGTCCATGGGGTCACGAAGCGTCAGACACGACTAAATGACTAAACAACAACATTGCAGACCAGGCTGCTAGCCCCCAATCTCAAGCTCTTTGAGTGATGCTTAGCCCCCCATGTCATGTTTACAAAATGAAAGGGGCCATGGGATGCTGACAAGGCCAGTTTCCTAGCACCCAACAAAAGCATAATAGAACAGTCCTCCTTAGGTATCCACAATGCAGCCTTAAAGGCTCTGGGATGCTTTGATTTTGACACAGCCCTTTTCGGCAAGTATTGAGGAAATATAGTTGGAACATCAGGCTGCGCATGATAATGCCAGGAGTCTTGTATGTTTGTACAGAAGCAGAAGGGAAAGATTTATGTACAGCAAGGAAGGGATGGCTGTAGCTTGCAAATGATACTGAGAAGCAACACAAGCACACACACAGAGAGAAACTGATTAGGAAGATTAGAGTTCAAGGCACACGGTGGTTCAGATGTTGAGTCAGGCTAAAAAATAAGGAAGAGAATGGTGATGATTATTTATTGAATTTATATACCGCCCTATATCTGTAGGTCTTCCTCCAGAAGCACTTTCTGGAACACATTTTAGATGTATTTCCTTTAGGTATCATAGCAAACAAGTGCCTAATAGGTGCGTTCTCCACAAATTAATCCAATTCTCTTTATAGGCCATCAAACCCCATGGGCATCTGTGGAAGCTACTTCTCAAACATGAGTATGGATTGTCTAAAAAAAAGTACCTTCATGCAGGAAGAGGGCTATCTATCTATCTATCTATCTGTTTAGGGAAGCTTTTAATGTTTAAAAGATTATTGTATTTTAATATTCTGTTGCAAGCCGCACAGAGTGGCTGGGGAAACCCAGCCAGATGGGTGGGGTATAAATATTATATTATTATTATTATTATTATTATTATTATTATTATTATTATTATTATCATCATCATTATCATTATCATTATCATTATCATTATCATTATCATTATCATCATTATCATCATTATCATCATCATCTAATGGCTGCTAGCCAGGAATGTTACTCTGCCTCCAGAGTTGAAGGCAGCAATGATTCTGAATACCAGCTGATGGAAACCACAAGAGCATTTGTATTTACCATACTTTCCCATGTATAACATGCCCCCATGTATTGGGACTCCAAATTGTTGAGCTTTTTTAGGGGGGGTGTTGATCGGACTTGTTGAGCTGTTTTTTTGGGGGAGGGGTTCATCACAGCCGATTACACGCACATCACCAACAGCAAATGCACATCGCCTGCCCAACTGCCACAGCTGGCAATAGCCTGCGGAACTTGCTGCTACAACCAATCGCCCGCTGCTGCTGACAATCTCCAGCTCATGGAAGCCACCAATCGCCCATCCAACCTCACCACTATCCATATATAAAAGGGAAAGGGACCCCAGACCATTAGGTCCAGTCGCAGACGACTCTGGAGTTGCGGCGCTCATCTCGCTTTATTGGCCGAGGGAGCCGGCGTACAGCTTCCAGGTCACGTGGCCAGCATGACTAAGCCACTTCTGGTGAACCAGAGCAGCACACGGAAACGCCGTTTACCTTCCCGCTGAAGCAGTACTGTTTATTTACTTGCACTTTGACGTGCTTTTGAACTGCTAGGTTGGCAGGAGCAGGGACTGAGCAACGGGAGCTCACCCCGTTGCGGGGATTCGAACCGCCGACCTTCAGATCTGCAAGTCCTAGGCTCTGTGGTGTAACCCACAGCGCCACCTGCATGTTACGAAAAAGGAGCAATGCAGAAGCGAGCTCCAGATGGCTGGAATGGTAAACAGGAAGCTGTTGTTTTGGGACTGTACCGTGGGAACCAGGAACAGTCTATTCAGTGCACTGAGCACCGGATGTTAGCTCAGAGTGGCACATGACCCTGTACTGGAAGTACATGGGTGGAGTTATTCTCTCTCTGCAGTTGGGATGAGAGAGTACAGACATGTTTTCTCTGTACTGCTGGAACGACAGAAATAAAGGAATGTAAACATATTTCTGTCTGTCTCTTCCCCCCCCCGGCAATGGAGGAGGGGGAGGAATGGTGTGTTCTTCTTCACGTTGGGAAGAATCGCCGATAAAGACCTCGCCTTGATCTTGCCGGGAGTCGCAGACAGGAGGTCAACAAGGATTCAAGCCGGGCACCTGGAGGGTGGCCAAATTCCTCTGAGCTTCGCTGGCTCTGCTGGCTTGAATCAACACTGCATCCCTATCCATATATAAGACGACCCCAATTTTTATGCTTCATTTTTCAAGGAAAAAACCTAGTCTTATACACGGAAAGATACGATATATCCTGCTTGCTGGTTTTCACAGACATCTGGTTGGCCACTGTGGGACTAGATCTGCCTGATCTGACCAGCTCTTCTTATATTCTTACTTTTGGTCTAAAATCTACAGCTCATCAGTTTCACATGGTCTTCTTCTCCTAGCACTGTAAGAGAGGAAAACCTGTTTTCTAAATGAAGATGGATTCATTTACTTCTGCTTTGTTTTTGTTTTTTAAATGTATTTCCTGGGAGCTATCTAAAATACAGGTCTTCATATAACTCAAGAGGCAATGGGATGGAGTGCTGACCATTTTAGTTTTCTAGCGCTGGCCAGTGAAAATACAGAACTGTCCTCTTTAGTTACCCACAAATGCATTCTTAAAGGTTCTGGGATGCTTTGATTTTGAAGGAGGAGAAGGAGAAGGAGGAGGGCAAGGAGGAGGAGAAGGAGTTTATTCAGCACAATTTTTCTATAAAAAGAGGTGCCAGAACTCACAATGAACGTCTCCCTTCTTCTCTTATACTGCCAATGGTGCCCACCTGTGAGGTGCCAGAACTGAGATTCTGTGAGTTCCTGCTGAAAAAGCCCCCCTGATTTTATTATTTGTACGCCGCCCATCTGACTGGGCTTCCCATAATGGTGGTGATGGTTGTGGCATGCTCTTCTTAAAGTCCATGTTCTTGTTAAAACCTGTCCTATTGTCCATAGGATGTTTCAAATCTCCCTCTCCAGGGGACATAAAGAGAGATGTTTGCCTTCGGAGAGGGCGAATCTATTTCATGAGACCCCACTGGAAATTTCCGTGGCCTTCAACATTACTGTTACATTACTGTTTGGTAACCTCACATTCAGGAAGGGCCATAACTCAATGGTAAAAAGGTAAAGGGACCTCTGACCATTAGGTCCAGTCATGAACGACTCTGGGGTTGTGGCGTTCATCTCGCTTTATTGGCCGAGGGAGCCGGAGTACAGCTTCCGGGTCATGTGGCCAGTATGACTAAGCTGCTTCTGGCGAACCAGAGCAGCGCACAGAAACGCCGTTTACCTTCCTGCCGGAGCTATACCTATTTATCTACTTGTACTTTGACGTGCTTTCAAACTGCTATGTGGGCAGGAGCAGGGACCGAGCAATGGGAGCTCATCCTATCGCGGGGATTCGAACCGCCGACCTTCTGATTGGCAAGTCCTAGGCTCTGTGGTTTAACCCACAGCGCCACCTGTGTCCCTCAATGGTACAGCAGCTATTTTGCATACAGATGCTTGACCCCAGGCATCTCCAGGTGTGGTCTGGGAGTGTTCCCTGCCTGAAATTCTGGAAAGGTGCTGCCAGTCAGTGCAGACAGTAGCAAGCTAGATGAATCAAAGCACACGACACAGTATAAGGCACCTCTTCATCCATCCATCCATCCATCCATCCAATCAAGCAAGAGGCATTACAGTGGTACCTCGGGTTACATACGCTTCAGGTTACAGACTCCACTAACCCAGAAATATTACCTTCGGTTAAGAACTTTGCTTCAGGATGAGAACAGAATTCACGTAGCAGTGGCACGGCAGCAGCAGGAGGCCCCATTAGCTAAAGTGGTGCTTCAGGTTAAGAACAGTTTCAAGTTAAGTACGGACCTCCAGAATGAATTAAGTTCTTAACCCGAGGTAGCACTGTATCATGATTTTAGGATGCATCCCAGCAAAAAATATGCTGGCAGGGACAAGAAGAAGAAGAAGAGGAGTTTGGATTTGATATCCTGCTTTATCACTACCCGAAGGAGTCTCAAAGAGGCTAACAATCTCCTTTCCCTTCCTCTCCCACAACAAACACTCTGTGAGGTGAGTGGGGCTGAGAGACTTCAGAGAAGTGTGACTAGCCCAAGGTCACCCAGCAGCTGCATGTGGAGGAGCGGAGACGCGAACCCGGTTCACCAGATTACGATTCTACCGTTCTTAAGCACTACACCACACTGGCTGTCAAGGAGCACGGGAAGTGAATAGCGAGACCTGGGGAGGGGAGGGGCCTGTGTGGAGACCCGAGGGCTGAATGGCGAGACCCGGAGGGCCATATTCATCCTTGGACCTGCAGTTCCCTATAATAAACCTTAAGAATAACTTCCCTCAACTTTCTCTGTGCTTGGGAAAGCTGGGGAGAAGAAGTGGCCGGGGTGAGAGGCGGGGAGAGAGATGTATTTCCAACGTAAACCATGGGCTTTCTGCTTTATGGCCTCGTTTGCGCTTCATCGTGAATCACCGGCTTTTAAATAAATAAATAAATAAAGAGCATATGGTAATACCATCGATCCAGACAGGGTTGATTTTTTTACCAGCTCCCAAGCCTTTCCCCCTCGTAGTCTGCTGCGCCAAGCAGATTCCGCCTCCGTCTCCTCTCCTCCCCCCCACAAAACAGATTAAGCTTAATAAATATATTTATGAGAATTACTTTGTATAGTCCTTATGCAATCAGCCATGCTGTGTATGATAGCCCAAGACGATGGAAACCCATTGACTTTTCGTTGCAAATTAGTCTACCACCTAATCGGTGAACCCTGCTAAGCTTTTGAATTATGAGAAGAACTAGCAGCTCCTGTTAGAACACTCAAATGAATTATATCAATTCATAAACTTGTTCATGTCCAGATTTCATTAGCCACACATTAACAGCATTTTATGTTTATTACCGCTCTGACATAATCTATAAATAACTGAAATGCTAATCATAGTGTTCTGCCGGGCCTCATCATTTAATCATAAAGAGATACATTATTATAAACTATAATAGATAATAACAAGCCTGGGTCAACGGGCACATATTAAAAGATCACAATTATATCCTAAAAGGCTAGGCACCTCGTACATTTGGCAACACATAGGTCCATAGCTAATCACTTGCAAATGTTTCCCCTCTGACACACTTACAGTACAAGGTGACACAATTAGGCAATGCGCTTGTAAAACAGAGCAGTCCTTGGGTATCAAAGTAAACAGAGAACAATTAATGGGGGTGGAGGGGGCTGCTGGAGGGAAGATTATAACATTTGCCACTGGCAAGTCTATTAGCACTTTATTGCCGGCTTATTTTGCAGTATTAAATGGTCCGAACTCGCGGCCGGAAGGAAATCTATGTGGGCAGAGAAACAACAATAACACGCGCATATGTAAGCAAAGCTGGATGTATATTCTGAATGCTAATGCTGATTAATCCAGCAGCATGAGCAGGCTTAACAATTTATGGAGCAAAGAGGGAACGAGGAGAGGTCTCTGCCCCAAGGGTTTAGCAATCTAAAGTTCGATATCTTGGGGAAACGACAGAGGCAATGAAAGGATGGATGTGGAGAAATAAGAAAATAAGAATAGCCCACTGGATCCGGCCAATGGTCTATCTATTCCAGCGTCCTGTTCCCACAGTGGCCAGCCGGATACAATTGCTAATACAGTTAAGTACTGAATTCGTTTCGGAGGTCCGTTCTTAACCTGAAACTGTTCTTAACCTGAAGCAGCACTTTAGCTAATAGGGCCTCCTGCTTCCGCTGTGCCACCGCTGCACGATTTCTGTTCTAATCCTGAAGCAAAGTTCTTAACCCAAGGTACTATTTCTGGATTAGCGGAGCCTGTAACCTGAAGCGTATGTAACCTGAAGCGTATGTAACCCGAGGTACCACTGTACAATGCATATGCCTTCCATGTGCATGCTTGTGTTTGTGTATGTGGGCGCACACACTCAATCTTAGATTTAGCACTGCACACTTCATTGCTTTCATAGCCATCCTCTCTACCCAGAGAATCCAAGAGGTGGTCATTCTGTGAAGGGGCAAAGGATCTCTTAACTCTCCTCTTTGCCATGGTGGCTATGCCTCCACAGTCGGAGACAGTAATATTGGTGGAAGCCACAGGAGATGATCCTTAGAGACTTCTCATTAGGGCATCTGATTGGCCACTGTGAGAACATAATGCTGGCCATACCCAGCAGTTTCTTCTTATATTATTTTCTCTTAGCACCTTACCAAACTATAAAGCCTAGGCTTCATTATAGGAAGTCTTGACAGTTAAACTCAACACCAGTTAATAGTGTAGGTATGCTAATAATAATAATAATAATAATAATAATAATAATAATAATAATAATAATAATTTATTTATACCCTGCCCTCCCCAGCCAAGACTGGGCTCAGGGCAGATAACACCAAATATAAAAACAATTGAATGAAATACAGCTTAAAAAACAAGATTAAAATACAACATTAAAACATTAAAATGCAGCCTCATTTCAGTAGAAACTCAATCAGAAACTTTTTGGGGGATGAAAGGGTCAAGTCTTCACCAAGGCTAACTATCCAGACTGGTCCTACATGGGCCAGAAAAAAGCCAGGGAAGTCCCCAAATAGGAGTTCCAACACAGAAGGAGAAAGGAAAAAAGAAAGAGGGGGAGGGAATCAAATTGATTCCAAGCCAAAGGCCAGGAGGAACAACTCTGTCTTACAGGCCCTGTGGAAAGAAATCAGATTCTGCAGGGCCCTGGTCTCATGAGACAGAGCGTTCCACCAGGCCAGTGTTGAGAAGGCCCTGGCTCTGGTTGAGGCTAATCTGACTTCCTTAGGGCCCGAAACCTCTAGAGTATTGCTATTTATGGACCTTAAGGTCCTCCGTGGGGCATATGGGAAGAGTGCTTCAACCTAAAAGCCCTGCAAAGGGTCTATTCCTGGCTGGATTGATAAACAAGGTGGCATATTATGGGAAATGTCAGGAGGACACCGTGCTGATGGTGGTTTCTGTATTCACATGGTGCTGTAGGAAAGTAAGGTGAGACAGTGACAACCATCACTGCCGCCATCTGAGCTGAAGAGACCAGGATAGTGAAGGTGGTGGAATTTTCCTAACCATTGCTGGCTAGTCACTGCTCTTTCCTGAATAGAATGAATATCAGCTCACAGGATTCACCCCTGTTTCATTCTAGGAGAGCAGCAATGGCAGAAGTGGGGGTTGCTGTCATGTTCTGTGGCCTCAGTCCTCCATCTTGCTCAGAGGCCTCACCAAGGAAGCCATTGCCCCCCCCCCCATTCCTAGACCATCCATGCTAGAGGGTAGGGCCTTGCTGGGCTATTCTTGCTGAGAGCACACCCCTTCAATTCGTCTCTCACTGTCCCCATGCCATAGGAGCCAGCAGTTACAGAATAAGGCAATGGCCCTTTAAAAGAACAGACAGATGGTTGGGGTATGAATAAAAAAATGATGTTGATGGTGATTAGCCGGGCTACCAGCTGAAGGTGACAGAATAATAATAATAATAATAATTTATTATTTCTACCCTAGACAGCATCTTAAAAAAGAGAGACATCACCTTGCCAACAAAGGTCCGTATAGTTAAAGCTATGGTTTTCCCAGTAGTGATGTATGAAAGTGAGAGCTGGTCCATAAAGAAGGCTGATCGCCAAAGAATTGATGCTTTTGAAATATGGTGCTGGAGGAGTCTCTAGAGAGTCCCATGGACAGCAAGAAGATCAAACCTATCTATTCTGAAGGAAATCAGCCCTGAGTGCTCACTGGAAGGACAGATCCTGAAGCTGAGGCTCCAATACTTTGGCCACCTCATGAGAAGATAAGACTCCCTGGAAAAGACCCTGATGTTGGGAAAGATGGAGGGCACAAGGAGAAGGGGACGACAGAGGACGGGATGGTGGGACAGTGTTCTCGAAGCTACCAGCATGAGTTTGACCAAACTGCAAGAGGCCATGGAAGACAGGAGGGCCTAGCGTGCTCTGGTCCATGGAGTCACGAAGAGTCGGACACAACTAAATGACTAAACAAAAACAACAATCGTGTTTTATGACTTCTTTGATATTGTATGTGGGCTGGAACTGTGACCAAAATAATAAAATTCATTCATTCAGTGAAGGTGGTGGAATTTTCCCAACCATTGCTGGCTAGCCACTGCTCTTTCCTGAGTAGAATGAGTATCAGTTTACAGGATTCACCCCTGTTTCATTCTGGGAGGGCAGCAATGGCAGAAGTGGGGGTGTCTGTCATGTCCTGTGGCCTCAGTCCTCCATCTTGCTCAGAGGCCTCACCAAGGAAGCCATTGCCCGCCCCACCCACATTGCTAAACCATCCATGCTAGAGGGTAGGCTCTTGCTGGGCTATTCCTGCTGAGAGCACACCCCTTCAATTCGTCTCTCACTGTCCCCATGCCAGCAGTTACAGAATAAGGCAATGACCATTTAAAAGAACAGACAGATGGTTGGGGGTATGAATAACAAAATGATGGTGATGGTGATTAGCTGGGCTACCAGCTGAAGGTGACAGAATAATAATAATAATAATTTATTATTTCTACCCCGCCCATCTGACTGGGTTTCCCCAGCCACTTCAGCCAACAAAATATTAAAATACAATAGTGTATTAAACATTAAAAGCTTCCCTAAGCAGGGCTGCCTTCAGATGTCTTCTAAAAGTCTGGTAGTTGTTGTTCTCTTTCACATCTGGTGGGAGCGTGTTCCACAGGGCGGGTGCCACTACCGAGAAGGCCCTCTGCCTGATTCCCTGTAACTTGGCTTCTCGCAGTGAGGGAACTGCCAGAAGGCCCTCGGCACTGGACCTCAGTGTCCGGGCTGAACGATGGGGGTAGAGATGCTTCTTCAGGTATACTGGACCAAGGCCATTCCATGCCACCAAGGCCACCTGGGTCTCAAATGACAGCAAGGGAACCAGAAGCACCCCCAAGCTATCTAGCTGCTCCTTTTGAGGGAGTGTAACCCCCCCCAAAAAAGCAAGCAGTCTCCCATCCATCCAGCCTTTGTCGTATCTGGATTAAGTTTATTGGCTCTTTTTAAGTCCATTACCGAGGCCAGCACATTCGTTGTAGATGTAAATGAGAAACAGAGTTGTGTATAATCAGCATACTGCTGACATCACACTCCAAAACTGTGGATGACCCACTCAGCAGCTTCATATAGATATTAAACAACATGGGGGATAGAATTGAACACTGAGGAACCCCACAATGCTGTCCACCCCCAACTTGGGGATACCATGGTCAATGGTATCAAAAGACCAAGGAAGACTGAGAGGTCAAGGAAGATTAACAGGGATACATCACCCCTGTCCCTCTCCCAACAGAGGTCAACATATAAGGTGACCAGGGCAGTTTCTATGCCAGTAGAAGTCTGAGTAGAGGTGGTGGTGATTTCAGGAACATACCCCTCCAATTCAGTGCTTTGCAGTGATGAGCTACCTTAGGGAATTGCAATGCACTGCCTTAATTTATTTGCTGTTGTGTTTATTTTATATTTTACTTGTTTGATATTACTTGTTATATTTTACTTGTTTGATATTGTACAAAGAGCAGTATATAAATGGCAACAAGATATATAAAAACTCCTGCAAAGGCATTGAGAATCAAGGTGTATCTGAAAGTGACAAAACCATTAGAATTATCTGTGCAAAATGAAATGAAATGAAATTGTGTTCCCCAGTGCTAATTTTTATATATGATTTCTGTTTATCTCTGTGTATATGTACATAGATATAAATACACAAACTCTGGTACCTTTTTGTACTTGAAAGATTCACTGCTTTACTGTTTTTTTAAAGGCGTTTTGGCCAACATTGCTCTCATCCATATGTTTTGACCTTGTCACAACCTAGCTGGTGCATTCCACAGACCTGATCTGCCTGAGATATTTAGCGTTCACCAGTGATGAGATCAGTTCCTTTGTATGCTATGCGTTAGCTAGGTTCCTTTTCTTTCTTTCTTTTACAGGATTGGTGAAATGAAATAAAAACCTGGTAAAAACTCCAGCCATTTCTACAAAGGCGCTTTCTAACAGCTGAAACGGTTAGGCAACGGGAAATGAGTCTGACCTGAGGACCAAGAATTAATTGCAGATTATTAGAATAAAAGTATTGGAGAGGGGGAATTAGCCACTCGTTTTGAAGCTGCTTGCCGAACGGCGGAGCTGAAATTGTACTTTGTCAGTGCGAGCTCTTGCACCTCGCAGCTCAGGGTGAGGCGATGGAGATAAAGAGAGAAATGTAAAACACTGTGGAAACCAACCTCTGGGGACTTAATATTCTGATCAGCTCACCTCCAAACATCTGGCTCTTAAATGTTCAAGCGCAAAAAACAAGAGAGCTAATGAAAGCAGTGCATATTATCTCTCCCATCAATGCACCTCACAAACACCTGCTAAAATTAAAACAAATTGAATCTTGATTGCTGATTAAGTACCCCCTTCTTTAGCGAGATATTCTGCCATTATTTGCCCCTGGCCCACAATGCGGAAGATGATGAAATAGGTAGCCGTGGGCTGAAGGAGCAGAGGTTGTGGAGAGGCGATGAAGATGGAGACAGAAACAGATCGACATTCAATGTGGGAACCTCCTGGGAAGTTATGGCTAAGGATAGGGGTTCCTTGCTCAACCAACTGAAGGTCCAACCATCTCAGCTTTCTCTGTCCAACAGAGTGGGCAGCCAGCTCCCTAAGAACATAGGATGAGTTTGCTGGATCAGGCCAGCACCCCATCTAGTCTAACATCCTTTTCTCACAGTGGCCAACCAGGTATGGAAACCTGCGAGCAGAACCTGAGTACAATAGAAGTCTTCCAGCCCCTATGGCTTCCAGCAACTATTGCTGCCTCCAACTTTTGAAGCAGAGCCTAGCTCTCATGGTTAATCGATAGTTCTCTCCTCCATGAATTTGTCTAATCCACTTTTAAAGCCATCCATGCTGGTGCTCATTAGTGCTTCCTGTGTGTGCTGGGCCCGGGGGTAACCCAAGAAACACGGTCCAGGACTGGTCCAGAATCCGAAGGTTCCACTAGGAGTCAGTCCAACAGGGCCAGGACAGGACACGAGGCAGGAAACCAGGCAAGGACAGGTACAGGATCTGGCATACAGCAATGTTGCTCCCACAACCTGGGGCATGGTCTGACAGCCTTTTATCTTTGTTGGGGTACTGGCCGGTCCTGATCCCCCGGCGACTCACCTCCCTGTTTCACCCGAAGGCGAGCACTCCTCCTGCGAGTACTCAGGTCTCTCCTTCTCTCAGACCTTAGTCTCTGCAGCTCGGGAGACGTCGGTGGGTTACTAGACCCAGGGGCCGCCTCAGCCTCGCCTGACCAAACCGATAGTGGAGCAGCTGTAAGTGATGGCCCAGCTGAAGGCAACAAGGTAATCCCTGCATCTGGAGCCAGGGCAGGCTCAGGCCCCTGACTCGGCCCAGCTGGTGTTTGTTGCAGGGGCACCTGTGCAGACTGGGACTCTTCAGGATCAGGCCCCAGACTTGGTTCAGATGATGCCTGAGGCAAAGGATCCGGTGCAGACCGAGACTTTTCTGGTTCCAAGTCTGAGCCTGAGTCCCAGGCCATCACACTGTGGGAGTGAGTTCCATGGTTTAACTATGTACTCTGTAAAAGAAGTATTTTATTGTATGTGTCCTGAATCTTCCAATGCTCAGCTTCATGAATGTCCACAATTTCTAGTGTTATGTGGGAGGGAGAAACACTTTTCTCTGTTTCCGTTTTCTCCACGCACATCAAACGCTTCTATCTTTCCCCCCTCTCTTAGTCGGTTTTTCTCTAAACTAAGAAGTCCCAAATGTGTCAACCTTTCTACAGAAGGAATTCACTCCACCACCTTGATCATTTTGGCTCACAAGAAAGACACAAAGGTTCCCTTGTTTTTTGCTCTCAGTACCTAATATTTAGGTGGGAATCAGCTGGCCTTTTTGATCAACCAGCCCAGCATTGTTTAAGCTGATGAGGGGCAGCTACAGACTTGGCCACAATAAGGAAATTTTGCCCATGGTACGGCTATTTTCCACCTACCCATTTCGACTCTCTGGCACCCTATCTGCATAACCTAGCAATTCGAAAATATAGACGCGCTTTTACCCTCGCAAGATTGAATGTATTGCCGTCAGCTGTACTTGAGGGACAGTTCCAACAGATTCCGCACGAAAAACGCTTATGTCCCTGTGGAGATGGCAGTACCGAACTGGTGGCGCATGCCCTTCTGTCTTGCCCCCTTTATAAAGACTTGAGGAATGAGATTATCACCCCTCTTTTGTTGTCCATTCCAGGTCGGTCAACCACTGCCACAGTGCCCTCTCTCTTGACAGATCAAGATGAGCAGGTGAAAGCAAAGGTTGCAAGGATTTTAGCTGGAGAAATTAGAATAAGGTCCACAATTTGACTGTTGATTCAGGAGCCTAAAGTGTTTTTTATATAATTGATTTTTTTATTTCTGTTCTTTGTATATAGCGTTGTGGTTTTGGCCGAGGGCTGACGCAAATAAAGATTCATTCATTCATTCTCAGGCAGAGATCTTCCATGCACTTGATCCTTTTCACCAGAGATCTGAACCTGGGGCATTCTGTTGTTGTCTTGCTGAGCCCTGAGCTGGATCAAATGAATGGAGGAGGGAAAAGGAATTTGTAGCTGTGGCCAGAGCAGGCAGGCACTAGGCTTCTGTTATCTATTGGCCTCTTTTATTCACCTTTGCAGCCCAACTCATTGTTTTAGAATATAGGTCCCAGGGCTGCATTGTTCATTAATTAGTCTGTGAGTATCAACATTCACTCTATTTCTCTTATGTACCTGGGTGTGTTTATACAGTGGTACCTCGGGTTACAGACACTTCAGGTTACAGACGCTTCAGGTTACAGACTCCGCTAACCCAGAAATAGTACCTCGGATTAAGAACTTTGCTTCAGGATGAGAACAGAAATCGTGTTCTGGCAGCACGGAAGCAGCGAGAGACCCCATTAGCTAAAGTGGTATCTCAAGTTAAGAACAGTTTCAGGTTAAGAACAGACTTCCAGAATGAATTACATTCTTAACCCGAGGTACTATTGTATTGTTGCTGCAAACCACTTTGATATTTTTAAAATGAATATCAGTACAGTGGTACCTTGGGTTAAGAACTTAATTCATTCTGGAGGTCCGTTCTTAACCTGAAACTGTTCTTAACCTGAGGTACCACTTTATCTAATGGGGTCTCCCGCTGCTTCCGTGCTGCCAGAACACGATTTCTGTTCTCATCCTGAAGCAAAGTTCTTAACCCGAATTACTATTTCTGGGTTAGTGGAGTCTGTAACCTGAGGCGTCTGTAACCTGAAGCTTCTGTACCTCGAGGTACCACTGTAATGGTTTAAAACATTTTTTACTTTGATCTACCCACTCATTCTTTTTTCCTTACCACCCCCTGTTTAAATCAAAAGATAACATTTTCTCATATACTTAAAAAATTGGGGTTCCCTTCTTCTGTGACCAAGCTATCGCCCTACGTCATCAGATTACTGAGAAATGAAAAGGGATCACATGCAATTGGCTGAGAAGGTATCAAATAAGTCAATTCATTTCATCTCTTAGGTTTCCAGACCGCTGTCACAATTTGAAACCATTTTAATTTTGCCTGCTACTTGGATGAAGGGTTTGGTTTCCCAAATTACACAAAGCTTCTCATCTCCTTGTTAGGCTTAAAATCCATCTGGGAACAGGGCTTTTGAAATGAAGTCGACACAATTAGCTGGAATAGGATCCGGTCTAAGAAAACCTCTAGCACTGTTTCAGCTATCATTGGGGAAAATTCTATTAAAATGGTTTTACACTCCAGTCAGAATGGCACCCAGTCAGGGAACAGGTAATAAGTTTTGTTGGTTGATTGTGGCTCCACTGGGACATACTGGCACATTTGGTGGCCCTGCCCAACATTTTACACCCTTTGGCATTAATTTCTGAAATTTGTGTCACTGTTGGTCAACCATACATGTGAACCATGTCTTGTGTTTACTGTCTATTTTTAAAGGGAGTAACTCTTTGTTTTGAAGCCTCTTGTTATTTACTTGTTGCTGCCTTCCAGATTTGTAATTGCCCAGAACAGGAAAAATGTCTCAAGTTTCTGAGCACCTGGATCATAGAATCACAGAATTGTAGAATTGAAAGGGACCATGAGGATCATCTAGTCCAACCCCTGCAATGTAGGAATCTTTTGCCTACCATGGGGCTCAAACCCAGGAACCTAAGATTAAGAGTCTCATGCTGTACTGACTGAGCTATCTGTTTGCCACGTTGTATTACATATCGCAGAAGAACTCGTCCACCACTTGCAAATATTAGGTTGAAATGCAGAACCTGAATACTCTGCAGTTCTTCGGTGGTTTATTATGAGTTGCGTGTCGAGGTCCCCAAGCCACCCCTCAAATAACTCACAACTCACACATAATTTTTTGTTTAAGGTTTTTGGCATAATTTTTGGCCACAACTTTATTAAAATACATATCTGTGAGTGGTTGCTTAGGCATTGGTTAAGACTATCTGTCCTCACACCTGGGACAGAACTGACTTCCAAACTCCCTTGAAAGCCAGTGAAGGGAAAACAATATTGGGGAGCAATGGAGATGAGTCACAGGCCCTCACCGCTCACCCAGGGCTTGCCGGCCCTAGTCCCATTTCAGGGATTGGACGAAATCGTGGCAAGCCCCTGGATTCCTTTAACGGAATTCCCTTCTGCACCACCATTGGAGGGGCAGGCCCAGCCTATCCTTACCCCTCCTCCAACCAATTTTTATAACCAATGCCTAACCGCAACCTTACAAGTTGTGACGAATTGCTATGTAGTAGGCAAAAACCAAATGGCACCAGCCAATCAGCCAAATGTACAAAATTCCTACCAGGCTCCTGCCCCAACAGCAGACGACCCCATGACAGGCATGGCAAGGTCAACCAGAACTCAGGGCGGGCGGGCGGGTGATCCGATGCACTCAGTGAAAGAGAAAGCAATAAGCTGAGTGCCCCAATATTTAAAGCCTTTGGTCCCACCCACCACATTGCAACATGTAATTTGCCCCAGCAACCCGGCCATCCAATCACTGCCCCAGGTCAGCCTTCTTTTAACCCTGCCTGGCAACAGAGGGATGGCTCGGCAGACCCCACCGCAACAAGTGCTCTCATTTCAGGGAGAACACGCTATAAATGAACACTTGTTCCCATTTAAACCTTGTACCTGCCAAATATGGCTTTATATACAAGTATTTGTGACATCTGTATATTTATCTATGTTCAAATAACTTGTTGTGCCTTTGGGTCTTCAATCAGATTGCATGACAACCTCTTGCCACCCATGTCCACACACTCCCTTCACTCCCTATTTTTCTTCTTCTCATCCCTTCCCCACAGGGTGAAAATAATGAATAGCCAGGATGCTGGACTAGATGAACCACTGGCCTGATCCAGCGGACTCTTTTGTTGTTGTTGTTACTGAAAGAACAAGCAGTTTGCTTACTTTGCAATGCACGATCCCTATTGTCAAGGCTCGGTTGATGGTTGATAGCTGAGTGTTTATTTTGATTAATATTTTTATTCACGATAAAACGAAATGAAAATAAATTCGAGATCATGAGCTAGCTCAAGTAGATTTCCAGAATGTAAAGCGCTTGATAAACACGGCTGTATTTATGACCCTGCCACATTCGTTGTGCTGTTAAAGTAATCAAGTCGGAGTCTATCCATAACTATACAAGTAAGAGGGAAAACAACACTGTATAAATCCTTCTTGTTGACACCATCTACAAAATCTTGGATTTTCCTATCACTCACAGAAAGGTCGCCGTGGTACCTGTGTCTGGTGTATGCTTCTCATCAATGCTTATTATATCCTGAACTGAGAATTACCTTCCACAATGTCAGAGCAGAACCTTGAAACAAAAAAAGGAAAATGAACGCCCTGAATAACTCACTATTGCTTGACTTCTCGGTCTTATTGCATTCTAAATTATTTAAATATACTATTAGACATTATATTGGGGGGGCACAGAGGATGGAGAAGGAAACAGATGTTTTCTAATTATGAACCGATTTTTACAGTGCGATAGTGTCACGTATTTAAATTACAAATACAGATTTTTTAGCATTCCAGCTGTGCTTTACAAGGGTTTAATTTGCTTCTTCTGATATGTCACATCGCACCTGCCTTTTAAAACTCCCGTAAATGTAAAACATTTGTCAAGCGCACTTATTAAGGCATGCAGAAGAAATCAAAAGGATCCTTGCAAGAGGAAGGAAGGCAGCCATGGAAAAAGCCAGTGCCGAAGACAGTAAACAGGTTTCGAAATAACATTTACAAATATTTGGGAGGTGGGCAATGAGGTTCTAAAGGATACGTTGGTGCGTATTACTGCTGCGGCAAAAAAATTAGCTGGCTCTTTCCTCCCAATCATTTTCCATCCATATACAAGGGGAGTGGATTGCACTTGCAAATTGCTAAGGGGAGGGAAATGCTTCATGAAATTCCTGTGAGCACGGTGCAGGGTCTGTTGGGCTTATCGAACTTGCAAGGTTAGCAGAGGGTTTTTGTGAGTGACCTTTCTTTCATCCCACAGATCATCTCTCCAGTGATCTGTCCTCCGCAGCCCTCCTGGATTCCTGTGCTTCCTGAAAACCCCCGGCTGGAGTCCTCAGTTAGACATTCCTGTAACCGCCAGGAGGTGAGGATGTTGCTTACGGTGTGTCTGACAGCTGGTCTTTTCTTTCTTTTCTTTTCTTTTTAAGAAATCAGAGAGGAAATGTGTCATAGGGAGGTTAGGTAAAAGGAAGAACCCCCCTTAAAAATCAACCAGACCTTCCAACATTTGATAAAAATTAGGGCACGTGTCCTTTGGTGTGGCCAGCGGCATAGCAAGCTGATCAAGCGCCTGGGCAGCGTGCATGCCATGCGCCAAGGGGCAGGGCCAGCCGCCCGCAGGGCTGCCGAGGAGTCTGCCCGCCTCCTCCTACTCAGCCACCCTACAGCTGAGGGGGAGGCAGCGGGCAGACCGTTTGGGGCAGCGCGGAGTCTGTGGGTGCCCAAGCCACCACGTCACTTCCATGGTGAGTGCCACCCTTCAGTGGTGACACTCGGGGCAGACCACCCCCACCGCCCCCCATTCCTCCAACCTTCTGATCAGCAAGCCCAAGGGGCTCAGTGGTTTAGACCTCATCGCTCTACTCTGAGCTCAATCCCAGGACATTCCAAGATCATATCAGAAGCCTGTAATTCTATGAATATTGAATTGAAATACTTTATTGTCACTTGTACAACTTGTATACAGTGAGATTACACGAGCACACCCCACTCAGCTCTCTTAGTCTTAATTCCCCTCGTTTACTGGCGCACACCCACCAAACCCGAAAGTCAGTTGCCCTGTTGTTATCTTTTCATTCAGCAGCCTAACAGCCCATGGATAGAAGCTGTTCTTTACCCTGTTGGTGCGACTAATCATGCTTCTATATCTTCTGCCCGAGGGCAGGAGATCAAGAAAGTGCCAGCCAGGGTGTGAATCATCCCTGAGAATTTTCCTCACTCTCCTGAGGCAACGTTCTTCCGCTATTTCATCCAGCGGATTCACGGGACAGCCCATAATATCTTGTGCTGTATTCACCACCCTCTGTAGGCACTTCCTATCAGTTGATGTCAAACCAGCGTACCACACCGTGATGCAGTATGAAAGGACACTTTCTATTGTTGACCAGGCAACAATTCTATCCCAGGCAAAGAGGCATCTAGCTGGCTACTTTGAGAGCAGGATACTGGTTGAGAGGAGACATTGACATGTTCCAGAAGGTTCTTCTTTTGTCTTAACATCTAAAAACATTTGCCATGTTTTGTAACCCTGTCCCCAAAGTCTGCTCTTTCAAGGCCTAACTACTACCAGGACACCAATTAAGCCAACATTCAAAAAGAAGTTCTAATGTCCATATTTTGATTCAGCAGATCCTGCACTTGTACAACTTCAATTGACTCTAGAGTATGTTTATATATAATATATCCATAAACTCTTGGGTTAAATGGAGGATAGATCTGCTTTCTTTCAAAAATTGTTTTCTTTCTTTTAATTAGTAGCCTTCATTATATATTTTTTGCTAATCTCAAAGTTAAGCAGTTTCCAGAGATGGCCTAATCTTTCTTAATGGCTCTGTTGGCGTCATGGACATTTCACCTCCTCTTCGCCAAAATGGAATCTTTTCCTGCTTACACATCCTCAACCTGCTCAAGCATTGAAAGCCAATAAAACCAAATGCTTTATTAATTTAGACTTGCTGAATTTGCTGAACAGAAATATTTTCAATTTGATATTTTTATGGAAGCAGTACAGAAAATGTGCCTGGACCTTCTTCTGTGCATCTCAGTGATTGTCTATAGGTTGGCTTTCACACAATGGGAGCCTAGACTCAAGAACTGAAGAAGAGCCTGCTGGCCCATCAAGGCCAGCAACCTGTTCTCACACTGGCCAACCAGATGTAAGCAGGAAACCCGCAAGCAGAACCCAAACACAGGAGCAGCTCCCCTCCTGTGGTTTCCAGCAACTATTATTCAGAATCATTACTACCTCTGACCATGGAGGTAGCACATAGTCTACATCTACATTGGCTTCCAGCACAATTCAAAGTGTTGGGGCTGACCTAAACAGATTCAGCCCTGTATACCTGAAGGAGCATCTCCACCCCCATCGTTCAGCCCGGATACTGAGGTCCAGCCCCGAGGGCCTTCTGGCAGTTCCCTCACTGCAAGAAGTGAGGTTACAGGGAACCTGGCAGAGAGCCTTCTCAGCAGTGGCTCCCTCTCTGTTGAATACCCTTCCATCAGATGTCAAGGAGATAAAGAACTACACAAGTTTTAACAACAACAACAACAACAACAATTTATTTATACCCCGCCAATCTGGTTGGGTTTCCCCAGCCACTCTGGGCGGCTTTCAACAGAATATTAAAATACAATAGCCTATTAAACAATAGAGCCCGTATGGTGTAGTGGTTAAGAACGGTAGACTCATAATCTGGTGAACCGGGTTCGCGTCTCCACTCATCCACATGCAGCTACTGGGTGACCTTGGGCTAGTCACACTTCTCTGAAGTCTCTCAGCCTCACTCACCTCACAGAGTGTTTGTTGTAGGGGAGGAAGGGAAAGGAGATTGTGAGCCACTTTGAGACTCCTTTGGGTAGTGATAAAGCGTGCACGTGACCCAGAGCTTCCTCTTTTGGTGTGTGCATTCGGAACACCCGCCCACCTCTACCATTTTTAGGGCTTGTTGTGCTTGACCTTGCTATGCCATCATGTGTTGTCTGTCATTGGGACAGGGGCATGGCAGGAACTTTCCCCACTTGGCTGATTGGCTGTTGCCATTTGTGTTTTGCCTGCTGTGTAGCAAATTGTCACAACTTGTAAGGTTGCAGATAGGCTCTGGTTCAGGTGATAGGGATGGGAGAACGCTCTCGCCATCCCTATGTGAAGGGTATTCCGTTAAAGGAATCCAGGGACTTGGTGGTTTGGTCAACCCCTGGGAGGGGGTGCCTGAGTCCAGGGGGACATTTGGTTGCGGAGTTAGCCCATGCCCGGCTTTCTGCTTATCCAGGTGTTCCAGGTGTTCACCCTTGGCTGACCTGTGCTGGTGCCCTGGGTCAGCGCTACCTGCATGGCAGGGAGCTAGTCGAACCAGAGCCTATGCAACCAGTCACTTTCTGTAATCAATAAAGTTGTGGCCTAAATTCTGCCAAAAACCAAACCAAAAATTTGAGTCAAGTGTGAATTTATTTGGTGGGGGGGTTCTGGGTCTGAACACGCAAGAAGAGTCTGGTTCTGTGGGATGAGCAGTCTGAGTGGCCAACCAGATACCTATGGAAAACCCTCCAGTTCATGTACTGACTGGTTAGATGCAGAGGAATGGTGGTGGTGGGGAACCAGCTGGGGAACCATCAAGGGAAGAAGGCTCAGAGCCTGGTTAGTGGTAGTGGGACAACAATGGGTGGTCATAGAGAGAAGAGGGAGAAGACTGTGAGGAGGTGTTGCAAGCTGAAGGGGAAACAGGGCTTAGTGAGTTGGGAGCATCTGTGGCAGAGAGGAGTCCAGAATCTAAAGGCAGGTGCTGATACATGGGAGGAGAAAGACCAAGAGGCAGAGAAAAGTTGGGCTGGTGAAGAATCATGGGTGAGCCTCCTGCTGCGGCAAGCTCCCCTCCCCTCTTGTCTCACAGAACAAGAAGAGGGCTGAAATGAGTAGAGCAGAGGCCAGCTGCACACGGGCACAGTCTCTGATTGCTTGGGGGGAAAGCTCTAGAAAGGAGGGACTTAGGCACCTGTGGAGAGGCAGGGACTTTCAATCTCAGCAACTGACTCATGGTGTAAGACCTACTGGGGATGAGCTGCTGTGCTCACTAGACACTTAGCCAAGTCTGTGCAGATCTTGTTTTTGCTAAGAAAGTGTTAACTCCAGCTTTGAGCGGTGTGATTTACTATCAGCTTACTCTTTGATATCAAGTAGGACATGAGGAACGGCTAAGGGAGCTGGGCATGTTTAGCCTGGAGAAGAGGAGGTTAAGGGGTGATATGATAGCCATGTTCAAATATATAAAAGGATGTCACATAGAGGAGGGAGAAAGGTTGTTTTCTGCTGCTCCAGAGAAGCGGACACGGAGCAATGGATCCAAACTACAAGAAAGAAGATTCCACCTAAACATTAGGAAGAACTTCCTGACAGTAAGAGCTGTTCGACAGTGGAATTTGCTGCCAAGGAGTGTGGTGGAGTCTCCTTCTTTGGAGGTCTTTAAGCAGAGGCTTGACAACCATATGTCAGGAGTGCTCTGATGGTGTTTCCTGCTTGGCAGGGGGTTGGACACAATGGCCCTTGTGGTCTCTTCCAACTCTATGATTCTATGAGTGAATTCTCCAGCTGCTAAGATTTCCATGAAGGCAGCATCAGATTTTTCACCATAGCCAGGGAAACGTAGTGGTGTTTTTGGAAGTGCTCATACAATCATTCTCCAGGCCTGAGGTTCCACACTTCTGCTACAGATGCTGCTGCTGCAGTGGTCAAAACTTGTAGCAAGGTAAGATTTTCCACTTCACAGTGGAATTCACAGTTTGCACCACCTCTCAGGCAGCAACATGGGCCAATGGATTGGATTAGGGTCTCCAAGATAAAGCAAGTCCCGTTCATGGAACCATCAGAAAGGTTGATGTGCAAAAGAATTTTCCTGAATGTTTACACCGCCCATAAATATAAATCAATTACTTATTATTTCATTAAACCGAAGATGGAAAGAACTCATTCCTGGCTCTTTCGGTTTGCCTCCTGGGGTCTTAGATAGCTTTCTCTGTCAAATTAAAAGGGAAGAAAAGATAAATAAACATGAGAAATTAAAATTGTCTAGGTGTGTTAAAAAATAAAGAGAGAAGGAGGTGTGTGGGGGGAGAGAGAGGTAGAAAATAGATAGGAATGATGTTCTGCAATTATTACCAGAGCTAAGAGAAACAAAATTACTTGATCATAAATTCAGGATAATCTGGTTTTCTTTATGAGTTTCCATTTTATTAATGAAAGGAAGGCAACACCTTAGTGTACCCGGATGAATTAAAATGACTATTTCAAGCAGACACCCTCCGTAGGGGTCTTTAATAGAATCTGCGAGCGATTCCGAAGCCAAATAATTTAGCTGTATTGAAGGCAATATTAATGCCTAACCTCTTCACATGCATCAGATGGTCTGGAGACTTTCCAGGAGTGCAGTGGACCTTTTCCTGCACTCTTTGATAGGCCCAGCCTGGAGACAAATCTGACTAATAATAATAATAATAATAATAATAATAATAATAATAATATAATCATGTGACTAATTAAAAACCCAAATGGAGATTTTTAACTTCCTTCCCCTGCCGAAGATTTAACCTGCTTACACCACTTTGAACATCAACACCCCCACACGTACACATGGAATTGACATTTGCAAAACAAATACCACACAACTTCTGTTTGCATTCAACTCCTTAAAGGAGCTCCCTTGATCAGGCCCAGGAATACCTCTACTAGTGTTATTATTGCTCCTATTATCATAAATCCTTTTATTACTGAGCTCCAGCGCCTATCAGTTTTGGAAGCAAACAGGCTCATCCCCAAATAATGCATTTTATTTCTGTCTGCATGCAAAACATTTCCAGACCACCCTTCTTTCATGCAGATTATCCTGCTGATATGAAATAGGCATGGATAAAATCAAACATGCCACAAACTCACTCTCTCACTCGCTCACGTTGAATAAAATCATAATCATAAAAATTAGAGAAAACTAAAAAAAAAATCAGAACAGACTTAGGGACCAATCCAAACCCAAGATCCACTGGGATGAGTGAATTAGGTTCCAACAGCTGATTCCTATGCTGCGCTAACCCCCTTATTTCAGCTCAGGTGAGCTCAGCCAACTGAGCCAAGAATAGCAGATCTTATGCCAACATAAGCCATGAAAAATGGGTCTTCCAGGGAGCAGGAAAATCAAGACCAGCCCAGAGGGACTTGCTCTGGATCCTAACACTGCTTAGCTGAGTCATGTGACCTGGCAACATGGCAGAATTTGCACCAGAAAAAAAAAATTGCTGCAAATCAAATTCTTCTGTTTTCACTCTGCCAGGGTTAAACTAGCTCAGCCGGCAGCAACCCTGATACTGAATGGAGTTTGGAACAGGGGCAATGTATGCTGGTTTACCTTGAACCTGCGTTCCTCCAGCTTTCTATACTTGGGCTTGCTCTGTATTCACACTGCAGTCTTGGCCCAACTTCCCTGGGAGTCAGCCCCAATGAATTCAACAGGACTTACCTCTGAGTAGAGAAGGTTAGGACTGTGTGGCTAAATAGGAACTCAATAAAGTCTCAGCAAATAACATGGCCTGAGGTGGCAGCAGTTGTGAAGTACTTGGGGTTGGGCAGGGGTCGGCAACCCGCGGCTCCGGAGCCGCATGTGGCTCTTTTACACCTTTGCCGCGGCTCCGGGGTGGATACTAGCGAGTGGAGGAGCCGCATTGTGTGCCCCGACACTCCCCACTGTGGCGGGCGCTGTACGTCGCATGGGGGCGGTGCGTGCATTAGTCACGCACCGTCCCGACGTCACCTTCCCGCCCGCCTGCTATATTGTAAGGGGCATGTACGCTGGTCACTGCATTGAAAGGGGGCATGTACGCTGGTCACTGTTTTGAAGGGGAGTGAAGAACACACACACAAAAAAAAAGGTAACTTGTTAATTTAACGTTTATTTCTATGAGGAGGAGTAATTCTGAGGGGTCAAACAACGAAATACCGTAATAAAAAAAGTGACAAAAAAGTTATTTTTATAATGACGAGTTTTGCAGCTCCCAGTTTTTTTTTTCTTCGGAAACTGGTCCAAGTGGCTCTTTTTGTCTGAAAGGTTGCGGACCCCTGGGGTGGGGGAATGGATGTTTTAAAAAATGGTCTGTCTGATGATGATGATGATGATAATAATAATAATAATAATAATAATAATAATAATAATAATAATAATATATTTATACCCCGCCCATCTGGCTTGGTTTCCCCAGTCACTGGGCAGCTTCCAACAGAACAACAACAACGCGATAAAACATCAATCATTAAAAACTTCCCTAATGTTTTCTAGAAATCAGATAGTTGTTTATTTCCTTGACATCTGATGGGAAGGCATTCCACAGGGTGGGTGCCACTACCGAGAAGACCCTCTGCCTGCTTCCCTGTAACCTCACTTCTCTCAGTGATTTTATTGGGCAAAGTGGGGGATACCAAAAGGAGATTAAAAAAAATTATGTATGCAACAAAGACTCTCCTCCCCGGAAGAGAGGGGAGTGGTTGTGGGCGGGAGCCCGAGCTCCGCCCCTGGCCGGGGGCCTTAGCCCCCGCCCCTCCTCACCAGGTGTCTCCGGGGGGCGTGTTTAGCAGCTTAATGCTGCGGCTCCAGCTCCGCCTCCTCCTCAGTCATCGTCGTCCCGCAGCGACGTAGCAATCGTCACAACTTTTGTGGTATTGGTGGGTAGGTTAGGCATTGGATTCATGTGTGTCAAGGGCTAGGTGTGGCCATCGCCTATGCTATCTACCGTGGGTTATTCCGTTAAAGGAATCTGGCGGTCGTGTATTCTGTCCGATGCCTGCTTGGCGGGAGGCCATGGCACGACCCTCGGTGACATCAGGGGTGAGCCTATAGTTGGATCAGCATCAACAGGCTCCACCCACTGTTGAATAAACCCACCTCCTATAGTCATCCAATGCCTAAGCCAATACCTTTTCACTGCTGTAATCAATAGTGGCCTTTTCTTGCCCATTAACCTTATATCACGTGTCCTTGTGTGTTTATTTCACATAGCGGGGGTCGGGCCCTCGATCCACAACAGCAGCTAGAATTCTTTCAGCCCCCAAATGGAAACAACAAGAAATATCAACGAAAGAAGAGTGGCAGATGAAACTGATGGACTTTGCAGAACCGGCGAAGCTGACTGGAAAAATCCGAAATCAGCATGATCAAGCATTCCAAAAGGACTGGAGCAAATTTATCCAATATTTGAAGGACAACTGTAAACAATTAACAACACTAGCGGGATTGTAAGATGACTTAGAAGGATTACTGTTTATACCTTTTTATGTTTATTTAAAAATTGTGATATTCTAAATGAGGGAAGCGTAAATTGGAAAATGTACAAATGCAATGTTATAAAGATCAATTTTGAAAACCAAGAGGGGGAGTCGTTACGCTCTTAAGAGCAAAAGAAGTAAATTGAATAAATGAGGATGTGTTTAAATATTATAAAATGGAAAATTTATTTAAAAATCATTATAAAAAATAAAAATAACATGGGGTGTTGCCACGTTTAAAATATATGACGTGCATGTGGCCTTGAACTGATAACACGTTGTGGAACGGGATCCTGCCACTGTTTTGTTTTGCTGCGAAAATAAAACTGGACAACAAAAGAACACATTGGGGTTATTGTTGTTTTACGTGCAAATAATGTAATAACATATAGTTTGCCCTGAGTGACATTTAAGGTCATTTATACAAGTGTGTTGAATCCTGATAAGAGGTGATGACTCCTTGGTCATTTCTAGATTGATGGTAGGAAGGGAGCAGGTAATGTGAGCCGTGTTGGTTGGCAGGGTGGAGACTAAAGTATAAGATTCAAATGCCCAGCTGTTTGTTTTTTCCCCTGCCTACTAATTTGAATAACAAAAATAGCACATGCTAAAATGAATGCTCTAGGAGCTATGAGGAATAAGCTTTAAAACCCATTGAAACAGAGAAATGTTTCAGGAGCCATATGGGGAAGTGGGGGAGAGAACGGGAGACGAAGAGAAAACAGAGGAACATTTGATTTCCAGCTGAAGTTTCTGAGGGGATGATAAATCTGACATATGGAATTTCCTTCCAACGTTAAATGGGAATGGTTTTAATTACTTTTAATAGATTGATGTACGTGTCATTCCTCAAATTTGTTTAATAGATAGTGGTTTTATTCTCTCCTCTGTAGTCGGTTGCCTTTGTTTCACTCATTTGCCAGGCCCCTTGGTCAGGACAGGCCCTTAGTAGTGCCATTTTATGGATTTGGAGACTGAGGCTCAGAAAGGGGAGGGTTGTGAAAAGGCAGTCAGTAGCCACATGTCTCAGCTGGTCATGCTGCCAGGTTCATCCAAGGTTCCCACTGCTCTGTCAAAGCATTTGTTACAGGCAGAGTTTTTCATGCCTACAATGTCACCCTCTCTGAAAAGCAGGACTGGGTTTATTTCACAGAATCATAGAGTTAGAAGGGACCCTGTAAACCATCTATTCCAACACCTTGCAATGCAGGAATATGCAGCTGTCCCATACGGGGATCAAACCTGTACCCTTGGCATTATCAGCACCGCACTCTAACCAATTGAGCTATCCATCCATTTGCATATTTATAGTTATAGATTACGTAGAAGCAAAAATCTCAGGAGGTGGTTAACAAAGAAGCCAGCATTGTAGTAGTAGTAGTAGTAATAATAATAATAGCAATAATAATAATATTAATAATAATAATAATAATAGCAGTAATAATAATAATAGCAATAATATTTTTTAAAAAATTATACACTGCCCTCCCCGGCCAGAGCTATGCTCAGGGTGGCTAACACCAGTAAAGTTACAGTAAAATCATAAAAGGGGAAAAAAACCAATTTAAAATACAGGTTAAAATGCAATTTAAAATGCAGCCTCATTTTAAAAGTAGTCCATAGATCAAAACCATAAGGGGAGGGGAAACATAAGGGTCAGACTGAGTCCAAACCAAAGGCCAGGCGGAACAGCTCTGTCTTGCAGGCCCTGCGGAAAGCTGTCAAGTCCCGCAGGGCCCTAGTCTCTTGTGACAGAGCATTCCACCAAGTTGGGGCCAGTACTGAAAAGGCCCTGGCCCTAGTTGAGACCAATCTAACCACTTGTGACCTGGGACCTCCAAAATGTTGTCACCTGTGGACTTTAAGATCCTCCATGGGGCATACCAGGAGAGGTGGTCCCATAGGGACATGGGTCCTAGGCCGCATAGGGCTTTAAAGGTCAAAACCAGCACCTTAAACCTGACCCTGTACTCCACCGGAAGCCAGTGCAGTTGGTAAAGCACTGGATGAATGTGATCCCGTGGCAAGGACCCCGTAAGGAGCCTCACCGCGGCATTCTGCACCCGTGGAGTTTCTGGGTCAGCTTCAAGGGAAGCCCCGTGTAGAGTGAGTTACAATAATCAAGCCTGGAGGTGACCGTCGCATGGATCACTGTGGCCAGATCAGGTATTGTAGACAATACCAAGGTAGATGAGCTAATGGGCTGACTCAACATAAGGCAACTTCCTAAGATCCCAAAAGATCTGAGCTCAGAAGGAAAGACAGTGCCCTGAGAAGGACCATAGTAGATCATCTACCTTGCATGCAGATGCTTCAACCCCCAGTTTCCTCAGCTAGGGTTGGGAATGAAACCCTGGTGAGCTGCTGACGATCAGTGTAGAATAGAATCATAGAATCATTGAATCATAGAGTTGGAAGAGACCACAAGGGCCATCGAGTCCAACCCCCTGCCAAGCAGGAAACACCATCAGAGCACTCCTGACATTTGGTTGTCAAGCCTTTGCTTAAAGACCTCCAAAGAAGGAGACTCCACCACACTCCTTGGCAGCAAATTCCACTGTCGAACAGCTCTTACTGTCAGGAAGTTCTTCCTAATGTTTAGGTGGAATCTTCTTTCTTGTAGTTTGGAACCATTGCTCCGTGTCCGCTTCTCTGGAGCAGCAGAAAACAACCTTTCTCCCTCCTCTATGTGACATCCTTTTATATATTTGAACATGGCTATCATATCACCCCTTAAAACATAAGAATCAGGCCAATGGTCAATCAAGTCCAGTATCCTGTTCTCACAGTGGCCAACCAGAAGCCTGTAAGAAACTCCCCAACAGACCCTGAGCACAAGAGCATTCTTCCCCTCCTGCAGTCTCCAGCACATGGCATTCAGAAGTATTACTGCCTCTGAGCATGGAGGCAAGAGCATCACCATTGAGGCTAGTAGCCACAATCCTGCCTGATATTGTCCAATCCTTTTAAAAAGTCCTCCTGTAGTATTTGCGTGCCGAGTTCCTGCCCACCCCCAGTGGAAATAATGACACATGACACAATTATTAAGGTTAATGGGCTTAATAAAGCCACAACTTTATTGGTTACAGGTGAAGAGTGGTATTGGCTTAGGCATTGGTCCTAACTGACTATATCCAGCTTCAGCCTGTCCGATTGAAGTCCGGGAAGGGTTAACCACCAGTAGGGGATGTCCTGCTGATGCACATCAACTAGGAACTCCCCCGGGGTCACTGACTGGGGACGTGCCTTAGGCCCTCACCTCCCCAGGCTTCGGACAGGGCCACGCCCCCCGGAATCCTTTAATGGACTACCCTTCAGTATGTGGGGCAGGTGATGGCACTACCTCCCCTCTTCAATTACAGAACTATACCAATGCCTAACCACCAATACTAAGGAAGTTGTGACGATTTGCTACGAGGTAGGCGAAAGCCAAGTGGCCAGTGCCAATTTGCCTAGTGGAAAAATTCCTACCAGGCCCCTCAATGGCGACCAACCGAGGTCCATAGCAAGGTCCAGGAACGAAAACCTTGTAGGGCAGGAGGGTGGGGAAAGCAGGAACAGCTGATGAGCGGCAAAGAGGGGGATCCCCGGCCACGTCCTGCCTTAAATAGGGCAGGTCACACCCCCTGAGCCAGCCGATTGGCTGGCCTGGGGGTGACACGGCCGGGAATCCCCCCAATCACGCGAGGGCTGGGCTCCAGCCGCCGTGCGCGTGGTGGGGCCGTGATGCCAGCAACCCCACCTCCTCCGTAGTGCGGAAGTGGCTTTTTTTTTAAAAAAGTCCTCCTGTAGGAGGGTATGTGACGTTAACATATGTGAGAGTGCTGGAGGTGAACTAGTTAAACAGGTTGCCCAGACAGGACCCAGGGGGTGGAGTCAGTGGGACTATAAAACCAGCTCTGGGAGGGGCAAAGGGAGGGGTTTGTAAGGAGTTTGTTGAGGAGTTTGTTGGGCGTTGGGTGGTTAGTTGGAGTGGGAGTGAATTGGGCTAGAGTTTGTGGGTAGGTTGAGTTAGTGTAACGAAATAGGCTGAGTCAGAACAGTTAGGGGCTAGGAAGACAAGTAAATATCTGAGAGGTGGTTTAATGAGTGAGAGTAGGTAGCGAAAGTTATAGGTCTGGATAGGCACCCCATGATTGCAATTGACTGATACCGTTTATGAAACCACACGCTTGTTAAACTGCAATAAATAAACAAAAGTTTATGTTCCAATTTAACCCTGACTGGACTCGGTATTGTACCAGGTAGGGCCTGGGTGGTGGCAGCGAGAAATAAAGTGGTGGCACAGGGATCAATAGGCGGTGAAATGTCCGGGGACCCTGTCTGATCGCCACAGGGTGTTCCATGCTGCATGAAGACAATGCAGAGCTTGACAGAACAATGGGAGTGTCTCTCTCTCTATATTTTTTTTTAAAATAATATTTATTAAAGTTTTAAAGGTTACAAAAGGAAAAAGTAAAAACACCATATTAAACAAAAACAAAACAACACATCACAATAAAGAAAAAAAGAAAAAAGAAAGAAAAAGAAAAAGTGAAAAGAAAAATCAGAAAAATAAAATCCATTAAAAAAAAAACACATCGAATCTTCCCATAACTTATCTTTCATTTGCTTGTTTCATTGACCTCCTCACACCTCCCTTTTTTGTACTCTAGTTCAGTTAACTATTTCAGCAAATCCTTTCCATCTTTTCCAATTTTTGTCCTGTAATTTATCTTAATATAATGTAACTTCACTTTCAGGGTGTGTCTCTGTATAAGGCAGATTCCTGCGCTCCCAAGAAGAAAGGGAAAGGCCAGAAGTGGCAGGAATCCCACCCAGATGGATCACAAGGACCTGAGCTGCCACTGCAGGTACAGGAGAGATCACCAAGGTTCAACGTCTGCCTCTCCAAGCTCAGGGACTGCCTGCCACTGATGACCCAAGCAAGTTTTGAGATGCAGGAATCACCTTTGACCCCACGACTTCAGGGATCTTTGGGGAAATAACGTTGCATGGCCACAGGGTACAACTTCAGAGCATCGAAATCGCCGCCACTTGCCAAGCAGGAGCAAGGCGACTCTTCTTCAGCTGTTCCTCTCATGAATAGTTATCATGCAGGCATGTCCTCAAGCTAGAGCAAGCTGTCAATGCAGCCAGGAATATGCAATATTTAAAAGAGAACTGAGAAATTTCAGACACGAAAAATAATTACCATCTTCTCTTCTCCTCCTCTTTTTTTTTTTTTGCATTTGAGGGAAAATTTCAGGAATTAACACTGAATCATTAACTTTCTCTCTCTGTCGCTTATGGCTGCAGCTCCCTTCCTTCGTAGGTTCATTTCTTGCCCGTCTGTTTCAAACTCACAAACTCTTGGAAGCTTTAGTTTAGTCCTAGCTCGATCCTATACATGCACAAGCAGAACCAGGGATGTAAGGAGGCAGCAATTTTTGTCCCGTTTTGTGTTCGTAGCAACCAGCGTCGTTTCAGTTCCACTACAGTTCAGCTTCTGCTAAAACCTACGCTATTTGTCTCGCTATCTGCTATGGCTGAAACTTATGGGTGGTATTTAATGCTAGTGATGCTCAGAGTAGACCCACTAAGGTTAATGGGCATGACTAACTTAGGTTAATTGATTTCAGTGGGTCTACTTTGAGAAGGATTTCATTGAACACCACCCTATGCCATGAACTGTGTAATTAATTTCAACGCATTTCGGAAGAGGAGAAAACAGTGTAGCTATTGGCTTAAAGTTCATGGACTAAAAAACCACAGGTGAGTACCATTCATATTACTTTGCATGGTTTCCACTTCTGACCTTAGACAAATGTAAGACTTGCAGGAACTTCTAAGGGGTTGGATGACTAGATGACTCTCGGGTTCCCTTTGAACTCTACAGTTCTGTGATTCTATGATACTATAAATTGAATCTATCCAAGTTAGGTAAATAAAATGGTGTAAATGAGCTATATTGCTCCAGCCCTTTGGACAAGGTCTGCAGCTCAGTGTTAGCATAACTGCCTTGCATGTAGAAGGTCCCAGGTCTAGTCCCGAACATCTCCAGGTGACTTCTGCCTGGAATCCCAGAGTCACTGTCCATTGATGTAGACAATGCTGACCAACAGTTCATCTTT